>NC_134174.1:56362286-56662599 GCF_964188355.1 Buteo buteo
ACGCTCATTTAATGCTAATTTTACAGTGGCAAAGCGGCTCAAAATAGATGCTGAAGAAAAAGACTGTGCTGATGCTGACAAAGGGTGCTTGCCAAAGACAAGTACAGATTGTTCCAGATTACAAGGTGGTTCTGAAAATCTAGAAAGAAATGGCACTGGACATACATGTTTCAAAAGTCGCTTACAGGAGAGTGGTCTCTCTGGATCAGCAGAGAATTCTGATGTGCTACAGATTGATCTTAGTCAGCAACAGTCCCTGGAAGAAAAAGTAAGGCTGGTGAAACAAGTGCAAGAGAAGGAAGAGCTACTTCGAAGGCTCAAACTGGTTAAGATGTATCGATCTAAGGTGAGCTGAACCTCTGAAAAAGCACTTTTAAGTCTTTCTTTGAAGTGGAATTCATAGTGTAATCCTCATTATTAATTTAAGCAACAGTACCGACTCACTTTTGTGTGTGTGGTGTTTGTGTATTGTCTCAGTTTAAGGCATTTTATAAAAATACATCTGCAGCGTAGCACCCCCCCCCCCCCCCCCCCCCCCCCGCATTTCAGCAAATTACAAAATTTTTTTTTGTTTTGTCCCAATTTCAGAACAACCTGTCTGAACTGCAGGCTTTAATAGTGAAATGGAGAAATAGCACCCAGCTGATGCTGTATGAACTACAGTCAGCCTTTTCTGCAGATGGCAAGAAAGTGAGTCTCACTCAGCTGATAGATACTTTTGGATTAGAAGACCAGTTACTGCACTACAGCAGAACAGAAGAAGATTTTGTTGATGCATAATCTACAGGTGCAAAGCTTTCAATTACACATATGCAAAAGCAGAAAATACTGAATGAATTCTGATCACATAAGAAGTGTTGATCAGACAGTGGACTTTATACTTTGAGGTTAGGTTTTCTCAGGAGATACTTGTAAAGCTATGTACCTAGATACAGTAGGCACTGTAAAAGGCATTACTTAATGGAAAAGATTGAACTCATGCTGTTTTGGAAAACCTGGCTTAATAACTTGATCAGTGAATTGTTATTTAATAAAAATAAGATGAAATCAAGTCATACTTGAGCAGGTGGAAGGCAGTCCATTCTTTGATTAGTCTTTGCATGGTTACTTGTCTTGAAATAATGAACTCTAATTGTCGTTTCTGTTGAAGTTCAAATGGGGAAGCGTTCAGTTCTTTTTTCATATACATCCCCATTTTACAAATGGGGGTAATAATGCTATCATAACGTGCAGCAGCTTTCAGGACTGGGCCAGGTAGCACACATGGTCGTGTTGAAGCATACCTTCATCTTCTCAGCAACCTACACCTGTGCCATCACAGGTGTAAGTATATTTAAAAAAGCAAAACAAAGTCAAAGCCACAGACATGAATTTTAGCAGATGCAAATTCATAGATTTCTTGCAGTACTTTACCTTCAAAATGTTCTACAATTGCATATTGCAGACTAAGGGTACCCAAATACACTGGTTCTTCTATCAGTCTACATTTTCTTGTACCCTTTGTTTTATGTAATGAGCTATATGGTTTATATAATCAAACATGAACTGAAATGTGATGGGAATAAGACTAGGTATAAAATGTACAAGGCAGACAAACATGCATCCTTCAAACTGAAGTTGTTTTTAAAGCAGTTACAGAAGAAATTGTTTGTGGAAAGAAAGGTTCAGGGACAACAGGTAGACATCCAAACTTTTTTTCTTAGAAAGACCATGGTATTATACATCTACCTGGACTCTGATTTTTAAAGAATAGGAAATGTTCTTGATTTCAGCCTTTCAACTTCTGCCTGAAGAATTTCAAACTGTTCTTCCTGTTCCTTTACAAGACCCTGTAGGTGTTTCTGCTTCAAAATCTCTCGGTAACGCTGCTTTGCAATCTTTTCAGAAACATGCCGTGTGTCTGCATAAAACAAAATACAAGGGTTAGTCTGTACTTGTAGGGGATGCATAGTCTATATATTTATACTGGATCTGTCACAGGGTTATTCCAAGTTCTGTAAAAAATTGGCAAGCATTTTAAAAAAGGCTTGCAGTTGGGCTTCAGAGTCTTTATAGTACTGAATAAAGCAAAAAAAATCAGAAAGTCATTGGGAATGCTTCCTTTAGTTTCTAGCAAGTACTCACTGTTCTGAAAATCTGTAACTGTTTTACTAGTGGAAAGACGTCTACAGTTTTCCTAATAGTGAATACCCTTATCAGCTTCACATTACTTCCTCCGTTCCCTTGAATGGGTGGAAAGAAGTGGGTTGAACAGTTCTGAGAAAGAATGAAAGCATGTTGCCTGATGAAGGTATTAATGGCTATAATATTTTGACTTAAATAGTTTCAGCAATTTAGTCAATTAACTTTGGTTACAAGAGCAACAATCTCTAGGTATGCTCTTACGTAAACAATGTTAAATTGTTGTGGTAGAAAGGGCACTGCTAATTGTGCACATACAGTAAGAAATAGGTGCTCCTTGCCCCTTAGCTGATGCTGATGGAGAACAGGACCATCGAGCCTTGGAGATATTTTTTTGAATGTTCTTTGCTTGTGACGTAAAGTGCATTACTGTGACTCACCAGCTGCCTCAAAGATATGCCTCCTTTCTGAAACAGAGACAAGCATTTCTTTAAGCTCCAGGCTGAGCTCGTAGTTTGCTTGCTCTTTTAAACTGATGCACTTCTCCAACTCTTTAATTCTTTTCTGACGGTTCTTCACATTCTTCTTGTGCAGCTGTCAATTTCCAAATGAATAAAGCAAATATATGAGATGATACAAAAGCTGTTCAGGAAAACCTATGCTGGAAACCTAGAATCTTAAGCAATGCACTGTAGCTGAATAAACTTTCATGTGTTTTGATTTGACTAGTAGCATATCCTAGCTTTACTTCATATAGTGTCTTTCACACACACTGTATTCCAGTATTCTTTATGGAGTTCTAATATAAGTAGCAGACAAGGAACAAAGAGGTATGGGTCAGGGATAGAGATATATTAAAGATAAAACTTGAAAGGCAAAGGGAGGAAAGAAAGTCAGTGGAATCAGTGAGTTGAGAACACTCTCTTGACTGCTAGGAACTGCTGAAGAAAGGGTTGTGCTGAAGCTGTCGGATGGGCTGTAAAGGGACAAGATAAATACTAAAGCTTGAAGAGGAAGAGGAGGCTGATGCCAGCTAGAGCAACCTGGAGAAAATCCAGTGGAATCACTTAAAAACAAGGATAATCACAATTTGAATGTTGACATAGATGAGGGAGCCAGCAAATCAGATTGTTGTGTCTCTGTTATTTTGAATATAGGGAGGTAGTGATATTATGAACAGGCTGGTGCTCCTGGAGAGAAACATTAAGCAGTGAAGACTGGAAGAATGCTTCATTAGAAATGGAAGAGTGACTTTTATAGGCAGCGCTGTGTAAGAAGTGATAGGCAGATCTGCATTCAGATGTTCAGGAAGGAAAGCATTTAATTCCAGTAACAGAGCAAGTAGATTTCTCTCCATAGGGTTGATCTATGCACCAATCCATGTATGATGACTGCTTCCAAAGACTTTAGAGAACTGCTGCTGTAGACAGCACAAGTTGAAGAAACTATTGAAAGCCAGATACATAAATAGATGGATATATACATTCATCTGTGTGCACTGTTATGGCTATGCTCCAACAGTCCTTGAGTTAGCATGCCTACATCAGTTGCACTTACTCCTTACAAACACCTCTTGCTAATGAAGGGGAAGAGCTGCATTTAAACTAAGGATGTGTCTCTCAAATGTGGTGGTTCACTTAGGATTTACCTTATCCATGATGCCAAGAGTCTGCTCCATCACTGAAATGTGGTGGGCGATGCGGCTGTCGTAGTTCAGCACAGTGAGGAACTGAAGAATTTAAAACAGAAAGAAACAGTCTTATTAAGCCTGTTCTCAAGAATTCCACACTTCTGTAAAGACAATCATACTACATGAAACTCAAAAAACTAGAATTCTGCACAGCAGAAATGCTTACTAGTGATCATAAATGAACATTGTAAAGATATTCTTGGATGCTCTGTGAATACTAGACTGTACAGCTGTTAAAAAGAATGTTATCTATTATATGTTAATGGAAACAAAGACTAAGCAAATTTGTTGTGATGTTGTCAAAAAACCCAAGCTATACTTTGGCTTATAAGGTAGTCTAAGGTAACAGAGCTGGAGGCCAAAGTGCTATACAGTCTGTCTTTAGGCCAGAGAAGAAAATGATTATTTTCTGTCAAGTGGCTTCCTAGTAATTCTTACTTCTTTTATTGTTCTTATATCTGCATAGTAATTAAGGTTTCAGAGAATTTATTAAAGAATTTTTCTTGGGCACACTGCTACTAAAGTACCTCTTTATCAAATGACAAATGGAAAACAGGCTGTAGGACCCATAATGGGCTGTAGACAGGTTTCTGTAAATGTAGATTCATCCTTCCAGAGTACTGTCCCACTAAAGTGACAGGTAAAATTTTGTGGACTGCTCTAGTTAGAAGAGGAGAAACAGGAAAGACCAGCAGGATCCTTGCCTACAGCACCAAACCGCTTTCACTCACTGCTTCATTAATAGCCCTCATTCCAGGTGTTCTCAGGTCCTTGCCCACACGCATTTATCTAAGCCATCTTTCTTTCAGTTCCTATTGCTGGGGTCTCTGTTGCCTTGCCTTTCCTACTAACCCCACATTAAGCCCCTCAGAGCATTCAAATTCTGATTAAACTGGTATATGCCTTTGCTATGGTCAAGTCTAACTCTGAAGGGCAACAGTTCTGCTCATCAGTTTAAATGAAGTTTGAGCTAATGGCAACACTGGTGACATATTTGCTACAAGAACTTTTCAGTGTGTTGTTACATCACTTCTTTGGAAAGCTGTTTTGTTGGTGTTAGTTATAGAAGTCCCTTGGCTCTGATTCAGAAGTGAACAAACAGTTTGGAGAGCAGCAAAAAAAAATGAAGCCTGTGCAAAACCTGTTTTGGATTGTCTTTTAATCTTTTGATTGAATTGCAATATCCTTACCTGCTGTCCAACATTCTTCATTTTCTCTGTGCTTTATAGCTTTCCCCACTGCAATATCTCCAGCCTACCCATCCTCCAACATCCCTTATTCCAAACCTTTATGCCCCGCCACCTCATTGCCACAAAACCATCAGCTTTCTCTGCAGTCCTCTACATCCCATACTGCAATACCCTCGAGCTTCCCCTACAACTTTTCTTCCTCCTCTCTTCTCCCACTGGTATCCTTGGCTCTCTCCCACAACCTTTACCTATGTTTTCTGGTCTGCCAGCTGGGCATGTTCAAAGCTATGTGGGTGCTGACTTGCTGGCCAGCTACTGCCTCTTGCCTGCCAGGCATGGCAAACAATTCCCTGTCTTCTGCTGCTAGGCCAACAAATGGCAGTGAGCTGGGCTCAGTGAGGCTCCTGTAGGAAGGCTGAATCTTAGTATGCTGAGCAAAAGTTACGGTATTTCTGTGAGATACCAGATGGGGGCACCTCAGACCTTTCACTTAAAAGGAAGTTGTGGTGCTTGATTTAAAAGATCTGTTCCTTGTGGCTGCAAAATCCTGATTCCTTACTCTTAGTGCCAATTTTGAAAGACTAAGAATTAGGGCTAATTTTGCCTTCATTTAAACCTGAGCATCCCAAAGAACTTCATCACTGATCAATCTCAAGAGTAAAACTTCCCTTTGAAAGCTGAATTGTTGACCTATTAGGCATCAGGTTTCTTTATAGTAGTAAGAGACTTACGAGGTATAAACGATCTTACAGATACAGGCAGCAAAATTTTCTGCAGTCAAAATATAAATTAGGGAAAGTAACTCACTAGCTGGCGATCTTTTGAAATAGGTAGTGTTACAATATCCCGAGCCTTCTGTTTCAGATCGTCTATCTGCATTCTCATTTTCTTGTGTTCCCATTCCAGCTGAAATATCCCTTTAGAGAATTCTTTACATTCCACCATGCTAGCAATTTTTTTTTGTCCTTGAGCCTGAAAAAATAGATTAATCTTAATTAACACGCTTTACAGATTATAGAATAATTATTCACAACAAGATGGGCAAGCCTCCAAAGTTATAATTTTAGTAAGGAAAACATGCTGTACTGCAGTGTCTTTCCAGACTTTGCTCCAGATGGTTATCTTTTGTGGAATTTTGTTCCTTTTTATTCTCTATGCCACAGCCTTGGATCATAGAAGGAGATGAAGAAAATTACAGCTAACCTCTCCATCTTTCTATCTTTTATAAGAGTGTCAAGGCATTTTAGCTCTACAAAATACAAGCTTGCTTGTATAAGGTATTTTGCAGCTGTTACTGAAGGCTTCGTGCAGTAGCAGTAAGAAGCAATTTTTGTACAGCTAGAATGCCTAAAAAAAGGACATTTAATGAGAGTATGGAAAACTGTTTTAAGTATGATCACCAATTTCACCTTACATAAAAAACCGTATTAAGTTTTTAAATCTTAATGTAAGCTACTGTTCAGATGCTTCTTAACATGACTATAAGTTTGCCTTCAGGGAATTTTCAAACTGGTGCCCAGGACATTAGCATTTTCTATTTACAGTGTGTGTGTAAGTGATGATGTGTCTAAAAACTGTTGCCATTTCATTGATCTGAAATGTATTGATCAAACATCAAGAAAGCAGTCTGTATTGCAATCTTTACATGATGATAAGAGACATTACAGAATTCTTAATAGCTTCTAGATTACAGTTGGACCTACTGGTGTGTAGTAACAAACTGAAATTAGATGTCAAACTGGAGAAAAAGCAGAGCCCCTGAAGGACAATACATTTGTTTAAAAAGCTTAAATTTCCTTTGGATAGTGTAAATTACCATGATAGAGCAATTCAGTTCTTCAATAACACTCTTATTAATAAGAATGGCATCACTGTAGTCTGGGATCTTAGTACTTTCCAATTCTACCTGTCCTTGTTTTAACAAAAACTGGACAGTCAAATTCAATTGAAGTTTCATCTTCTCCTCCTGCAGCCTAAAATGGTAGAACACAAAAACAATATTTAGTGATTTCAACAGGATTATATAAATCCTCCCACAATTCTCAAAATGTTTATATTTATTACCGGTAAATGGTATGTTCATGTAGGGGTTACTTTTTGACAGCCTGTCTTCTATTTGCTGCCAAAGTGACTACAGAATTTGCAACTTACTTCCATACATGAAGTTTTCAATCACTGGATTCAGTTTAACATAATCAAGCAGATGTTCTGAGAAAAAGTGTTGTTACCAAACAGAAATCTTAACAACAATTGAAAAGGAAATGGAGAAGACTCCCAGCCAGCAGCCGTTTTCTTGTATAATTGATCCTGCAGTTTGTTCCTGAATGACAATGAATGTGAAAATTATGTCATGTACCTGAAAAAATGAAATATTCCAGGTCCAAGCAGCTCAGTGAAATGAGGTGTCACGTGGCATATTGCAGCTAGGAGTGATCACTGTATCTTAGGCCTACATGAGCAAAATTTAACTGAGCTAGCTAGCACATATATGGCCTTGAAGGCTTTAGGAAATTCACTGCATGATGTAGGTTTTGAGGCAGTCAGTCTGCATTGAAGACCATGCTGCCATTGTTACTGATGTTGTTACTTAAGATGGTAGATCAAGGCTGGTTTGGCCTGCTCACATGTGCTGCAATCACACCTCATTTCAGAAATATCATAGGTCTCTCAGATGAATCCTAGATAAAAGAGTGTTGGAGAACACAGCTGTGTAATTCTGTATGTAACTTTTGGTTCTGCCTTGGTGGAGTATTAAAATGTAGCTGAACACAGGAAAAGAAACAAAATTACCAAGTGAGTTCTTGGAAAATGTCTTCTATTTCTGACTTAATCTTCTCATTGTCATCCATTCTTCTCTGGAGAAAGGCCTGCATCTCTGCCAGTGTTAGGGCCATCCATT
This sequence comes from Buteo buteo, assembly GCF_964188355.1. Taxonomy (NCBI): domain Eukaryota; kingdom Metazoa; phylum Chordata; class Aves; order Accipitriformes; family Accipitridae; genus Buteo; species Buteo buteo. The sequence goes on from NC_134174.1 coordinate 56,370,187, forward strand.
TCACCTAAGCAAGCAACATCATGATATTCTGAACTTTTTCAACTTTGTCAGTATGTCAGGGCAAGCCTCTTCAAGAACAGAGAAGACAAGTTCTTAAGAAGACATATGTATGTATAAATATGGAGCCTGGTATTTTGAGAATCCCAGTAGAGAGCATGAGACATAGAGGTTACAATCCTTACGCTCTGCTCAGAAAATTATTTATTAATTTATGCATAGTTTATTCACATGAAGGGAAATCATATTTCCTTCTCTCTTGGTCAAATTTCATGTATCTCTGTCGCTGCATAATTCAGATTTACACCTTCATGCTTTTAAACTGAACAAATAGCTTGCTAGAAATTTCCAGCAACACCCTTTGTTAAGAATTGTTCTTGATGTTCTAGAAAAATATGGGAATGCATTGGTGCAAATGTAGAATGCTAATGGAAGAGAATGACTCCAACAGATGATGGAAATCAAATACCTTAACAGTGTTTTGGTATGGATAGAGAAAAGGAAATATTTTTTTTTCTTTTTAATGAAACCATATCAAGGTCACGATCATTCTGATCAAATCCATACACATTAATATGCTAATATTTCCTCTGAAGGAGAACTAAAGCTGGTTTCCCTTGATGACATTTCTATTATTCTGAATTGAATGTGGCAGAAGCAGCTTTCAAACTCAAATGCAGCTTGTGTATGCAGTGTCATTTCACCACTAGCTTGACCCTACACTTGAACTCCACAGAAGTTTAAGACCTGAAAATATCAAGAAGTATACCGACAAAATAAAGAATTTTACATACCAGCTCCTCACTCTCCATTTTATTTCGTCTAGCTAGACAAAAATGTTCCCACATAGACAGGTCTAAGCCATTAGGCATGTGCTCAGGACTATCCAGTTCATCCATGGCTTTCATTAAAAGGGTAAGTGCATCTTTGTAATCTTCAGCTGAGCCTGAACCATCCCCATAAGGGTTAGCTGTGCCAGGGAGTATTTCTGTCATTGGGGTCCTAGTGCACATACACAGCACATACAGTATTTACTTTTTATTTTCTCTTACATAAAAGAAGCTCACAAACAACTAAGAACATTTCATACTCACAATCTCTTCCAAAGAACAAATATGTAAGGCTGGATCTTACACAAAATAAGAATATATGTTTTTGAGGCCTGATGATTATTTAGATTGCATTTAAAATAGATTGTGTGGTGAATAAGGAAATGCAAGTACTCAAAATAGTAATCGTTAGTATGATAGGAAATCAACCATTGTTAACTATCCAATAAAAAGTAGGTAGTCTACTGATTATCAAAATAATTTAGACTATTGAAATAAATACAATTCTCATTCTTGACTCAGAAGAAATATTAGTATTTAAACAGATGGAATCGGGGGGGATCTTACTTTGGTCGATGTTTGTAAAGTTGGAAAAGTTCATCAAAGAGATTCGCCGGTACATCAGCAAACTCCTTTGTAAAACTACATTCCAGATTCTAGGAGGGAAACAGAAAGCTTTCTTGTTACCACAATGTTATTTTAAAAAAAACATCAACCTGCCCATATCTTAGAAATACAGAATATGGTGTCCTTCCAAGAGCTCCCAAGCATCAAGGAAATCTGGACTATTTAATAAATTCTTCTATGCACATACTCTCCTTTACTGCTTAATTTCAGCAAGTTGACCAGAACTCATCCCATGCTTACAGTGAAGTATGTTCTTCTCATTGTCAAGACACAGCATTAACATTTTAATTTCTGAACCTGCTTGTGTTTGTCAAGAGTCTCACCTTCTCTTCAACAATTGCATTTTCATAGGTGTCTAGGTAAGCCTCAATTTTATTTTTTGTAGTCTGGATTGTTCTTGCAGTCTTGACCTATAGCAAAACCAAAAGATTTCAGGAATTAAAGTCAGCCAGCAGAAGCACTGAATAGCCATTCATATACACTGATGAAGCTGACACTTTCTTATTTCTAGAGAAAACCTTGTGAGCTATTTTTACTAACAATATAATGCCTTCTTCAGGGAATTACTTGTATATACTGCTAAAAGGTGAGCAGGTGCAAAGTTAAACTAGTCCACTGCTTAAGAAAGTAAGAAATTTCTGTAAGAAATATCTTATACAAATGCTTACAAGTCTTCTTTGTAAACTTGAATGTAAGGACCTATGTTGATACTTGTTTTCACTTGCATGGAGATTTCGTTTTCCTTTCATGTCATCACAGGTAAGACCAGTCAAAAATTCTCAAATGCTGTTCAGTGGAGGGTTCTTCATTTTAGAAAGCAGTTTCCCTGTTGTCATGACATAGTTCTGCTATGTGTCAGGATACTAAGCTCATCTGTTTCATCAAGGCAGTTAAATGCTTATACTCTGCTGGGGACACCGTTTTGTTGTATTTGACAGTTTGTATGGACCAAAAGATATACCAATGGGAACATTTAGAAAATTTTTTTTAAAATATATGTATTCTGAAAAATGTAAGCTGGTATACACTTGGCCTCAGATAATTTTAAAACTAGTTCAGCCTATTCAGTGCTAGGGGCTAGATGCCTACTTTGGAACCTCTGCCTGTAGCTCTGTATTGGGTCTGCATGGCAAGGTTTTGGTAGCGGGGGCTACAGGCGTGGCATCTGTGAGAAGCTGCTAGAAGCTTCCTCTATGTCCAATGGAGCCAATGCCAGCCAGCTCAAAGACTGATCCGCCGCTGGCCAGGGCTGAGCCCATCAGCAACAGTGGTAGTGCCTCTGGGATAATGTATTTAAGAAAGGGAAAAAGTTACTGCGTAACAGCAACTGCAGCTGGAGAGAAGAGTGAGAATACGTGAGAGAAACAGCCCTGCAGACCCCCAGGTCAGTGAAGAAGGAGGGGGAGAAGGTGCTCCACGTGCCAGAGCAGAGATTCCCCTGTAGCCCATGGTGAAGACCATGGTGAGGCAGGCTGTCCCCCTGCAGCCCATGGAGGTCCACAGTGGAGCAGATACCCACCCGCAGCCCATGGAGCACCCCACACCGGAGCAGGTGGATGCCTGAAGTAGGCTGTGACCCCGTGGGAAGCTCGCACTGGAGCAGGCTCCTGGCAGGACCTGTGGCCCCATGGACAGAGGAGCCCACGCTGGAGCAGGTTTTCTGGCAGGACTTGTGACCCCGCAGGGGACCCACGCTGGAACAGTCTGTGCCTGAAGGACTGCGTCCCATGGAAGAGACCCATGCTGGAGCAGTTTGTGAAGAACTGCAGCCTGTGGGAAGGAGTCTCTCCTGTGGGAGGGACCCCACACCAGAGCAGGGGAAGAGTGAGGAGTCCTCCCTCTGAGGAGGAAGGAGTGGCAGATACAACATGTGATGAACTGACCGCAGCCCTCATTCCCGGTCCCCCTGTACCTCTGTGGGGGGAGGAGGTAGAGAATTTGTGAATGAAGCTGTGCCCAGGAAGAAGGGAGGGGTGGGGGAAAGGTGTTTTAAGATTTGGTTTTATTTCTCATTACTCTACTCTGGTTGATTGGTAATAAATTAAATTAATTTTCCTCAAGTGGAGTCTGTTTTGCCCATGATGGTAACTGGTGACTTATCTCTCCCTGTCATTATCTCGATCCACGAGCCTTTAATTATATTTTCTCTCCCCTGTCCAGCTGAGGGGAGGAGTGATAGAACAGCTTTGGTGGGTACCTGGTGTCCAGCCAGGGTCCACACACCACAAGCTCACATACAAATAGCTGCTTGCAGCTCCAAACACAGAGGTCAGTACAGGTTGAGTAGGAGATATGACATGGGGAGGCATTAGTATATTATCTCTGGACTCAGGAACAGCTCCAGAAAGACAAAATGAGCAAATGGGATAACATTGTCCCAAGAGCCAGAACCAACCTGCAGACTACCACCACTTACATCACCTGAGTCACACAAGTATTGGCAGGACACAGGAATCGGAACTGTCACTGAAAATTATTACTATGGGCAGTAAGCACTTGTATTGAAATCCAGATCTACTACTTGTGCTCTCCAGTCTTTCGTTGACTTGTATATGTTTGATAGGGATGGGTAAACTCTTCAGGAGATTAAATTGGTCAATAAGACTATAAACACTTTGTAGTCCATGGTATGTTCTGCTTCCATGGTCAGATAGTCACGTGCCACCTCTGTCTATGCTTTGAACGGGCAAACACAAGTCAGCGTGGCCCTGGCCTACATTAGACACCATCATAATTGGTGCTTCCAGCTTGATACTGGATACTAAAAAATATTATATATAGCAAACAAATAGCATCATGCCCTTCTGAATTTATGGAGTTTTACCAAAGAACTCCAGATGAACCAAGATGAGTATCTATTCAAAACCATATGTATTTATAATGTATGTCACCTATGCAAGTTGAAAAAAAATCAGTGACCCTGCAAATTGTCAGAAAATCATTTATGGTAAATTTTTGATTTGGAAAGTGCAGTCTTTACAAGAAACTGTATTGTAAATACTACACTTTTCCTAAGAACAGTATTCCAAACTTTAACTTACTTTTTCTTTCTCCTTTTTCATAAGGAAATTATGAAGTCCAACTTCTCTAGTGTCCAACTCTTCATCCAACAGTAAAGCATAAATGAGATTGACTATTTTGAGTTCTTCCTGTGAAATGATTGTAATAAAAAATGTTAACATTCCTGCTGCGCAGAGGCAGAGTTAAAAAATTAATGTTCTCTGTGATACCTGATAGATGACCATCTCTATTTTCACTTTCCTTTCAGAGAGTTTGCACACAGTCTCATCAAAATTTTGTGTTGTTTCCTGGATGGAAGCTTCAAGTTTCTTCAATTCATTTTCCAGTGCCTGGGGAAGGGAAGGACAAGAGCAGCAATATTACATCTGGAGGAACAAAGAATCTCTGATATAGTGTATCAGATGCTGGAGAATGCACAGTATGGAACTGTATCCTTCAGCCAAAAGGTCCCAGAAATTACTTGTTTGGAAGGAGAGTGCTGCCAGGCTACCAACTTATGTTGTCCAAATACCACCATGAAGGATAAATATAATTGTACTATTTTTGTATGGCATCAGCAACTCTGGGAATGGAACCTGAAAAAAACATTTTAGGAATACTGGTACATTTGTGAAGGGAAGTTACCTTTTGTCAGATATCACGAGTTTTGGCACATATTAATTGGTGTAAGTAGAGATTGCCTCGTTTTACTGTCTAAGCTAGGACTTATTTAATATGCCACATGATCTTTGTTCTTCATTTGTTCTTTGTTTATTCTATTTATAAGTATTCATTTTTAGGAGTAGCTCTTGAGAAAGATCAGAAGCATTGGTCATGAGCACTGTGAACAAAACCACTCCTTTTCTCATTTTAATTTACCCTTCTATAATTTTCTTTTTCTTCATTCAGCTGCTTGACTTTTTTCTCATGTTCTCTAAATATTTTCTTTTCTTCATCACTCCAAACGTCCTCAGGCTTGGATATAAAAGGAGGTGGAGGAATATCCTGGAAGTATTAAAGACAAATATGCTTCAAAAGCAGTATTAAATCTCCATCAGCACACTAACAAACTATAGCACACACCCAATTTAATGAAAGGTATCTCTTAGTGGTAACTAGGGTACAAGCCTTAAGTCTAAATAACATATATATTCTGTTTCTCTGGTCTATTACTTGCACCAGTAGTTTTGGTATATATATATTGTGCTACTCTCTCTCACTTGCTCACAGGAATTCACTACTGGATTTTGTAAAATACAAGTATTTTGTACTCAAACACACTACTGTTGGTACAAGATATACCACATTTTCTGTTTTAGAACTCCAAATCTAACTCCATGCTAATGTATACTTCTAAGTGGAGTCCTAGTTTTCCAAAACAGATCAATTCCAGGGACATCGCTTGTGTCTGCCCTCTCCTGTGACACTCCTTCACATTCTTTCCTTCATCTACTACTGTACTATCTATATTTGCTGAGTTAAATGGAACACAGTATTCTTCTGTAAGATCACAGCTATGGATAACAGACCCTTCCCCCCAGCAATACAGTTGTTGTAATGGTAATACTAGATTATGTTCCTATAGTATTCCACTGTGATAGGAACATGTGTTAATGGGTGAATCAAATGCAGGCACTAGAATCTTGTGGTCTTTTTTGAGTCCAGTGTATGGTCTCTTATGGAGTCTATCTAGGCATAATGCAATTCTACAATGCTCCAACTTTCTTCTATCACTTAAGTTGGAAATATTTGCTAGTTGAATTTCACATTTCCTTAAAAGCCCACAAGCTACCTTTGTGATATGGCAGAAACACAGCTCACCATTTTCAAGATGTCTTCCTTTTTTACTTCTAGCACTCCACCCATCATGTCATTAAGAGCACGCAGTCTTTCATTGTCCTGGAATGACGACAAAAAATATTTTAGGGTACAAAAGGAAGTGTAGTAATTGGCAGTTTGGGGAATGATAATAGGGTAGTTCACCTCTAGATCACCCATATGATTATACTGTGTGTCACTAGTAGATTAATGCTCTTTGGTGAAATATGCTAAAAGTCTCAGTTTTTTCTGGCGGACAGATGTTCATATAACCAAAAAACTGCCATTCTGTCAGTTTTAGAAAGAATACATAGGCATAGACTACTCCTGGCCAGTCGGCAGGCTAGGACAAAGGAAGTTGCAGTGTCACTGTTTCATCGTGCATCTCTTTTGGAGCCAGAACCATCTTAGGCTTCTCACAGATGCATTTTAAAGCCAGAGGAAAGCATTATGATCTTCTAGTCTGATCCCTGAAGAACAGAGGTCTCTCAGTCAACACACACATATCAAACACAAAGCTCTTGATTGAGCAGTAGCATGCATTTAGAAATGTATCTAGTCCCCAGTCACCAGATATTGTATTTTTAAGTGCCACTAGGGCCCATTCTTCAAAATTGTGAGCCTAACACTACATCTTTTCTTCCCCCAGCTGGTCTACGTAGTTCTGATTGTAAACAATAATAAGAGGGAAGAGGCACACATCATCATTACCTACCACTTTAAATTTATTCTCCCATACTACCTTACTGGAATATTCCAGGGCAGCATTAACTAAATAAGCCTAACCAGAGACAAAGGCCTATTCAGTAAAAAGGATACTACTTTAATTACCATAGCAGCAAGGTGTCTTTCCATTTCAAGCTTAGCCAGCATTTCTGCTTTCTCTCTCTCTTGTTGAGTCAAGTATTTTTCAACTTTAATCTGAAGGAAGAAAATGAGGTTCATATCAGGGTCCTTTTCTCCAGACATGATCACATGTGGACTAAGAACATTTAGAAAGATGGTGTAATACTAATTCTTAATGCTTTTTGTATCACTGCTCTATGATAATATTCCTCAAGAAGAAAATTGTTCTTTTGAACAGCTCCAAAAGCTATACTTAAAAATGCTAAAATACAAACTACCATCATTTTTGTTGATATTAATTGTGTTTTGTGCATACCTTTTCTGACAGTGGAATAACATGGACTGGTTGGAGAGCAGAGAAAAGTAGGGAAAGACTGACCAAAAGAGCAGATGAGATCAATAGAATATATTGTATAAGAAATATGGTGTTTCTTTATAAATTATCAATTGAATGTATAAGTACAGTACTAAGTATGCTTTAGTACATAGATACTTAGGTTCAAAATGTTGTTCAGAGAAAACAGGGAAACCCTTATCTATGGAAATAATCCCTGCAAGCCTGGTTTGAATCTTATAGTCAGGAACAGGGGGGATTTCTACCTAATTTATGGGCAATTAAAAACTTTTAACAGCAATAAATTAAGATTGTATACATTTTATTCATTTCAGATTGACTCATTAAGAGCTTTCTCCCTAAAAGGGGAAGGGAAGCAAAAGAGTCAAAAAGGTGATTTTAAGTACACAGACACATCTGTTTTAATAGTTTTCAGTACTGACACAGTGTCTGAAAATGAGAAGAATTAGAGAACTGTATTTGAGTGGGTTAAAGAGAAAGATTTATTCTTCAGACACCTCTGAATCCTGAACAGTGAGTGCTTGCTCTGGTATCTCATCATCTGTAAGAGCTGGCTCCCACACTTCCACTTGGAGGTCAAGTTGTGCCAAGATTTCTTGGATCCTCAGGTTTCTTTCTTTCACTCGTGCTATCTCCTGCTCCTTTTGTTGTGCAACTATGTCAAATTCCTTATTAAAAGCAGTTTTGACTTTGTAAATGATGTCCTGAAATACCAAAAAAGAAAACTGCAATACTGCACAGGCTGCATCCATCCATGAATATGTAACACTCCTCAAGCCATCGGAATCATAAATGTGTGTATTTCTATGTGTGACAGGGAAATAAACTGGTAAACTTTTGTGAAAATCATAAGGGCAGAGTTCAAGATTTGTTAAATGGAGGTGGGCAAATTATCAGTTTTTTCTTTTTTTTTTCCTTGAAAATTTTATTTTTTTTCTTCTACATATTTGCCATTTGATAAAGATTCTAGAAGAAACATACTGCTGCCAAAACTAGATAAAAAATTAGGCTGCCATCTATTTGCTGGTTTTTGCACTCTTCGGCTGAAAGAAGAAGACGCTCCAAAGAGAAAAAATACATGACCTGTAAATCTAGAGATTGTAAATCACAGGTGCAGGGAGGCAGTTAAGGACATACTTTCCTGATTTTTAAGTGATGTAACCTGCAGTTTCAATATCCTTTCATGTGATTTTCTTTCTGACATATGTAAGTAAAATGTGCCCATTAAATAAATAAACATCGGAAACTAATTTGTTAAAAACACCTGAGATCTTATAATGATTTTAAAAACCATATATTCTTAGTGGATAAATTTTTTCTTTAGCCCAAATAATTGATCTCCACAAAGAAAAGTAGAATATTGAGAAAACCATGTGTCTCTCCTACTATGTCAATTTCTAAAATGAAACATGAAAAGGATTTCAGTTCTATCATTAAACTTCACATTTTGAGATGCGTAGCTGTTTGCAATTTGTATTAAAATAAATATTTGTGTCCATGATTATTTCATTGATTTCTAATATAATAATAATTTAGGATGTAATAAGGCAGGATGGCAGATGAGGTACAATGTTGCTGGGAGAAAAAAGGCTGTGCTCAATGTCTAGTCAGCTATTTAGTTCTCAGCAAGCTTGCTGTGTTGGCCAAGAACACTGAAGATATATCTACACTTAGATATATAATAAGCATCTTTAAAGCCATACAGTAGAAAGATCTTGTTACATCCAAGCTTACATCTAAAAGTGCTCCTTGTGTTTCTTCCCTATCTACTTTAAACACTAGTGTATCTACTAGATTTTATGTATTACAATGCCTAATTATTGAGCTTTGCTACCATTTACAGTCTTAAAGAGCTCTGAGGAGGCAATGCTTTATAGTAGTTTAACCACTTCTACCCTTGTAGATCATCCTATTCCATAGCATGTTTAGTACTTAATAAACTGGTCAGGGTAAGAGAAGTAAGAGTCTGATGGTAATGAATAATAATAGAAGACTCCAAATGAAGGGATGGTAAGACTGGAGAGAAAGGAAATGGTGTGAGGATCCAGCTGATCTTTCATTCAGCAGCAAATAATAGGGAAAGAGGTCATGTTTTCACAGGGCATGCTGAGATGTGCAAGCTAGCTTTAGGTATACAAACTCTTAAACTGAAACACCAGTGGGCAAATACAGATACCCTCAAATTGGGTAACCAATTTCATAAAAATGTTTTTCTTCCAGACCTGAGCTGGCAAGTCCACATGGTGCTCTACTGCACTGTATGCATTTATCAGCTTTCATCTCAGTAACTCAAGAGACCTGTGCAAATCTCTGTTGTATAGTGTCAGTACACCCAAAATCTAACAGTGGCTGTGACTGCTGTGAGAACCAACAGATATGACAGCGTCACTGCAGTAATACAAATTTAAGAACTCATCACCTTCAGTAATACTATCTGATTGACTTTCTGCTCCCTGGTGTGCAAGTCCCATTGGTGGTATAGGATAGATGTGTCTCCACCATATTGAGAGCTCAGACTTCCAATCAGGCAGTCAGATGCACTATCATCAGCCATTGCTTCTTCTGCCTTCTCTCCTTCTTCCTTAGATAATACAGTCTCAGACTCAGTTTCAAGATTTTTCTTCTGAACCTGTATATTACAAACATGATAACTGTGTTAATTGCGTACACAATCCAGTGGCACATGTATGAAAAAATTCTAGAGGTTATATTCTGCAATTAAGCTCAGTGATCAAAATAATACAAGTTGAAATGATCATATCTGGAATATTCGGTCATTATGTAGGTTCCCCAGTACAAGAAAGACATGGGCATACTGGAGCAAGACCAGTGATAGGCCACTAATACAATTAAGGCTTTGAAGCATCTAACATGTGAGGACAGTCTGAGAGAGCTAGAATTGTTTAGCTTCAAGAAGGAGAAGGCTTGGAGGGATCTTAGTAATGCATATAAAAACCTGATGCTGAGAAGTAAGAACAACAGAGCCAGATTCTTCTCAGTGGTGCTCAGTAACAGATTGAGAGGAAATGGGTATACATGGAAACACAGGACATCCAACTTAAACATAATAAAACTTTTCCTGTGAGAGTTGTCAAACATGGGAAGAGGTAGCCCATAGAGTTTATAGAATCTTCCATCATTGAAGATATTCCAAACCTGACTGGACATGGCCCTAAGTAAATCACTTTAGGAGGGTTGGACTAGATGACTTCCAAAGACCTCTTCTAACCTCAGCTATTCTGTGATTCTTTAATACTAACACATTTGTTCTGAGTAAAACCACAACATGTCATCTTTATTTATCTTTTTACATTTTTGGGGGACAATTTCTACAGCAAGAAAATGGACTTTAGAAATGTAACTCTGTAAAGAAGGGTTAAGATGCCAACTCAGAACATCCTGATCTGAAATGCCTTTATGCAGTACTTCAAAGAGATTGTACCTTAAAATCAGCCGTCTCAATCTTCTTTAACCGGAGAACTTTCTCCAAAGTTTCCAGCTCTTCTTCACTGTGTCCCTTCAGTGGATAATTCTTCACTTCACAAGCCATATGGAAGCACTGTTCAAATTTTAAAAACAACAACAAAACCAAAACAAACAAAACCCCAAAGTTCTTCAGAATGCATCTATCAATTCATTTTTTCATTACCTGAACACTAAACAGTTGTAAAGACTTCTTAAAATCAGGAATAAAATTGAGGATCAATTAATATAGACAATATAGTAAAAATACTGGGGTAAGACAAAAACCACTTGCCTTTTTGGTAGTGAAAAAGGTTGGTTTAAATTTGCCTTTTTATTTCTTTTTTTTAATAATCTATGGTTATGGCATCTTTATCCACAGAATTCAACCAGAACTAGATCTTTTGTAAAATGACTTGGTCTTTCACCACCCTTGAGATAATCCAGTATCATCAGTTTAACTAAATGCCCTCTGTTTAAAATAGGCAAAATCAGGGTTAAATTTTGCCTTTATATTCTGTGTAGCAGAAGTTGTACTGACTGCACACAGAAAAATAATATTTACCTCTCCTTTTAGCAACAGTGCATAAAGATATTCTCTGAGATCAAGGAATTGAAGAGTTGTTTATTTGCTTATCAGCACTCTTATCCACCTTAGAAAGTAAAATCAGCCAGGCTCAGACAAAATGAACAGAATGAAAGATTTGCATGAGCCCTAGGAAGAAGTAAGTTTTTTCCCCATACCATAAGCAAACCATAAATGTGTTATACTTCTATTTATTTTGCCTCTGTACCTTAAGGAGTCAATAAACTACTGCACAAAATGAATTGGAAAGCAGAGGTTACCTTAACTGCACGTCCTTTTACACACATAGCATCCCAACACTCATGTTTGATGACATCCTGCAAATAGTGGTTGGCTAAATTCTCCATTTCAATTTCCTTCCTTGCCTTTCAAAATACAGAAAATAAAATAACAAGATGTGGTGAAAAATAACAAGATATGGGCAATTCGTATTGAGTTATTGAAAGAAACCTAACAGATGAAATGAATTACCCATATTTCCTCATCTTAGACTATCACAGCTATCTTCTCCAAAAACTATATTGCATACTACCGAAAGGCATCATTTTATATGTGAAGAAAAGCATTCTAGAACTTAAGCAATGTGCCCAAGGCCACAGTGTCAGATTTATAGTTTCTGGCATAGATCATATTCCAATTGGCAATGTCTGCATCAGCAGCTTCACCTGCTTCAAGAAGTGACTTTAAATACTTTTAAGTTTTCCTGCTTCTCAGCAGTGAGCAGCAACTTTGAGATCATCCTCTGTTCTTCAATCATTCTTTCTCCTTTTCACTGCTAGTTTTAAAATGTTCTCCCCCCATTCTATCATACCCTGGCCACTTCTTGTTCAGCCTCTGCTTGTGCTCTCTCCTGTTCCTCAACATCCAGGTTGAACTCATGCTGCTCCAGTTTCTCAATGTCTGGCACCTGTTCATTTTCAAGCATCATCTTCTGAATCTGTTTTTTTTTAAATAAGTATAAGGAATAAAAAGTAATTTGAATGTGAAAGAGGAAATGCTATAGAACTTGATATCAGAGAAAATTATTTTAATTGCCTCCATTTTTAACCACTTCATGGTAATTGGTAGAATGTGCTGCCTGTAGCTAGTGACAGAGAGTACTATGTGAACATATTTCATCTTTCTCAAAGTTCATTTGGATGTTATATGTGAAGTTGTGTATACTTTCTAAGAACCTGTAGTAGCAGTACACAATTCTTTATTCTCTGGTTCTGAGAACTTTATTAAGTTGTTATCACCTCACTAAGTTGTTATCTATCTCATACAGTTCAACAAAGGGAAGTGTAAAATCCTGCACCTGGATAGGAACAGCCCCATGCACCAGGACATGCTGGGTGCTGAGCAATTGTTAAATAACTTTGCAGAAAAGTAGCTGGGGCTCCTAGTGGACACCAAGTTGAACATGAGCTAGCAATGTGCCTTTGTGGCAAAAAAGGCTAACGGTATCCTGGGCTGTATTGAGAGTGTTGCTAACAGGTTGAAGGAGGCAAGAGACATACTGCAGAGAGTCCAGTGAAGGTGATTATGGTAGTGGAGCATCTCTCCTATGAGGAAAGGCTGAGAGAACTGAGACTGTTCAGTCTTAAAAAGAAATAGCTTGGGGGGAATATCATCAATGCATACAAATACCTGAAGGGAGGGTGCTAAAAGGGCAGAGCCAGGCTCTTTTAAGTGGTGCCCAGTGACAGGACCAGAGGCAATGGGCACAAACTGATACACAAGAGGTTCTGCCTAAACATCAGGAAACACTTTTTTACTGTGAGGGTGACTGAGTACTGGAACAGATTGCCCAGAGAGGTCATGGAGTCTCCATCCTTGGAAATAATAAAAATCTGTCTGGACATGGTCCTGGGCAGACTACTCTAGTTGACCCTCTGCCTTATCCTCTTGCAGTTAGTGGTTTTTATGAAAGGAAACAGAAGGAAGAAGAGAGGACAGTAGTTTCTATAATAGAAGGTTGTTAGACAGCCAGAAACTAGCCTGCTGAGTGGATAGATTTCTGAAGGTATAAGAGCGGTACAAAATATTTACTTGGAGGAAAGGAAACTGAGAACCAGACAGTAGTTCCTGGCAGGTTCAGCGTATAGTCCCTGAAGAAGTATGTCTCTTTATTACTTGTCTGCTCAGATTTTATGACAAAAAACGTAACAGCACTAGAGCTGATAGCCATAAAGGAAGTGTACTTGTAAACAAAACTGGTAAGCTGAGCCATTATCCTTGTAAGAAACTCACAGTTTTACGCAGCTTTTTAATTCCCATTTGCAGCTCTTTCTTCTGGTTAGCAAACCTCTGAGTCTCTTCTCTAATGACCTGATATGCAACAAATATATTGTTGAAAGATAAAAATAGACAAGAAGAGAAAAAAAGATTGAAATAATCTAAAGGAACATTATCTGTACAGAAAACAAAACTCCAAAGGGATTAATAACTGAAACAGACAAAATCCTAATTCAATAGGATGAATCTTAGAATTGCTCAAGAGAAAAAAGATTGTACAACCAGGTCATGTTGTAAACTGGTTGTACAGCAATAGAGCTTAAAAGAAAGAAAATATTAAAGAAAGAAGTAATTACAAGTGCAATGATTATAGACACATTGAATGGCCCACTGCCAAAATTTGTTAAGTGTTTTATATTCCTTAGATTTTTCATTGTCACTAAGCATTTCCAGTGGGATATATAAAGACACAAATAAACTAACATCTGTTAATAATTCTGGAAGCTGTGAAATTTTCTTTGCCCCTACAGCCTTGCCAATTCATGTCTTGGGGAAAATTTTGGAATGCACCTCTGGAATTTGCTTTCTAAAATAATTTTCAACTTTAAGTAGGATGATGGCTATTGATTGAAAGGAAGGGGTGTATCATTCCGACATTGGATGGACTCTATCCTCTGAAAGTCAGATGCAAGTCTCAGGACATTAATGAGCAGCTTAAAATAACGTAGGACCACATTGCTGTCCTTCAACCTTTGCTTCTCATCACCAGTCCCTAGCTGATGCTAACAGTCATGTGGTTTTCGTGTGTATGCAGAGTCACATGGATTTGCCAAAAAATCCCAGTAGTGACACCAAAGCATGAGTGCCAGCAGCAAAGCAGAAACAGGAATACATGTCTGGGAGAGCAGTGGAGAAGATGCCACTTTCAGTGGCAGTATGTCTTAGATTGACTTGAGCCACTTGTGAAACTGCATCATCATTTGGAAAGTCACTCCTGAGATGACCAAGAAAGCATTGATATTTTGCTTTGTCCTATCACTGAACCTCAAAAGCTGGACAAAATACACAGCTCTGGGTCATATCAGAAACTTACTAGCATCCATAAATTCATATTTCTGCGGGGGGGGGCAGGGGAGGAGGATCTATACTAACATTAACATAGCAGTTTCCAGGCTCACAAAGCGCTAAATCCCCTCTCTGTAGACAGTTAGATCTCTGATGTACTTTTACTTAAAAAAAAAACTTTGGTTACATAACATACTCACCTCAACCTTAACCTGAAATAAACCTCAGGGGTTTTGTAATTAATGTCATAATGTTGAGTATTGATTTATCAGTGCTGTAGAATTTGTTACTCTGGCCCTTGGGAAGAAGAGAGCACCTACTTCGTTTCTGGTAATAATCTTCTGTGCAACTCTTTGACATTTAGAAGAAAAAAGTCTTTATAAGTTTCTAAAGGAAGCCAATTTCTCTGGCAATTTTTTTAGTTTACTCCTTGTGTAGAAGTGGCCTTTTGGTCTTTAGAGCTCCTATTGTGCTAGGTACCTTCTCTAATGTGTTTGTAACCTTGACCTAGGATTTCCAAAAGTCTAGACTGCAATGCCTTAAAGAGAGGTCCAAATTTCAGAAAAGCTTTAGAAACTAGATTCCTTTAAAGCATATAATTTGACACCCCAAATTTGACACCTACTGATTCTTGAAAACTCTGGCTTTGATTAATACTTGTTCTATGAAAGTACCTTCTTTATTTTCTGACCTATCCATGTCATGTCACTGGTACTGGCTGAATACAAACTGGTGATGTTTCCCTCTTCTTCTGTCACATCTACATTGGAAGATTTAAGTGGTGCCTCCTGAAATTAAGGACATAAACATCCATCTCAGGAACTTAGAGAGAATGAAAGAGAGACAGAAATGAAATAAAAAATGGCCTCACACTAGAAGCAACACCATCACCACCAATTTCCAGAAAGTGTTACATTTTTATTCCCTAACCAGTCCCCAGATTTGATTCTGCAAATCCTTGCTATTATGCAATGCCTTTTGACTCAAATGGGCTGACAGTACTAATCTCTGTAATCACTGCTTTGCTTGATTTCAACAGAAAAAATATACAACTAGTAACACACAATGTATAGCAGTAACAGCACACTGGAAATGACACATAATTTCACATGAGGAGAAACTGACTTTCACAGAGCTTTCTGTGGCTAAAGAAACCAAGAGAAACTGAAGATGTGAATGTCATCTTCCAATAACTATTCCATTTCCTTGATAATACTATTTCACAAATTAATAATTAAGCATATTCAGTCCATCGCCAGGGGTATTCTACTTTTACAAAAGGATCAGAGTTTGTTTTGAGGACAGTTTTTATTGTGTATAATTTTAGGATAATGATCAAACTTTTTTTCCCCATAAAAATACAGAAAGCACCTTAAATTTCTCTTCTGGAAGTGATTCCGATGTGGATTCTGGGTCAAACTGCCATTCTGCCATAGATTTTAAAACAATATTTTCATTCAAAGTAGACTTGTTCAGTATAGCAAGAAGAGACTGCCAGTGAAAAGCAGCTTCCTTAGCTTCAGTTTTCTTTATCTTCCTAATAAACAAAAAGGGAACCGATGTCTTTTTTGTGTATTATAGAAAAGGATGAAGTATTAAATATTCTTTATAACACACTTATTAAGTTGTTTAAAAATGCCTATTTAATATTTTTACATATGATTCAACAGTTTGAGTTCTAGAATTGCATAATTAAGTGAAGTTTCCAGAGAATTAAAAATTCTGAAAGATGGATTACCCAGATTAGAAATGCTGCTCTGGCAGAGTCTATGCATCTGCCTGAACATTTGTTACACCACAAAAAAGCTGTAGTTTCAAGCATCTCTTACTCCTAATGTCTTCTAAGAGCTCTCCATAGCGACAGTTGAATTCCCATTAAAGCTGTGATGTCTCCTAATAGCTAAATTAAAATAGTATCTCATGAGATTACATCCCCACAGAGCCCCTTCCAGATGGTATATTTGAGAGTGATAAGAAGCTCACTATGGGTAATACTTATCAGAAGATACTCCTACATCTTGTGTTGCAACCGTACCCAAAGTACAAGACTTTTCATGAGCCAGGGAGACCACCTCTGAAGATGAGAGGAGTGATTTTATTTCTATCAAATTCTTCTCCTTACTTTGAGATTAAAAAAAAGACCAAGTCCAGAATCACAAGTAGATGCAAAAATTAGTCTGTCAGGATACAAGAATTTACACCATCAATACTGGTCTGCCACTTTATACATACTTCCATTTCAGACACACCAGGGCACCATCATTTTCACCATTAATGAGGATAAATTTGCCATCCAGCGAAAATACCACGGATCTTATTCCCCCTCCTTGATATGAGTGAGAATGCTTTTGAGCAAGTATATCCTAGAAAAGTCATAGAAGCAGTATCAGCAAATACTTTTTTCTAATGGAATATGTCTGTAAATTACGCTGCTTTATTTTTAGATAAAAGTAAATCCAAAATGTCAATACAAAGTACATAAAAGACTAGGATTTATGAGTTTAAAACTTCTGACTACAGATGGTGGAAGTTTGTATATTGATTTTGCGGGAGATAAAGACAACTAGTAAAATTATCTATCCCAAGATTTACTGGAGAAGAAAGTTAGTTTGTATGATCATATACAGATTCATTATAAAAACAATTGTACTGTATAATGCTATGTCAGTTCATGTTCAACATAAAATTTTTCTGGAACACCTTATATTCAAGTGAAGAAAAGCTTACAGTGAAAGAAAGTAGCTTTCACACCTCTTTCTCATGTAAACCAAACAAAGCCTGTGCCTGGATGCCTACCTACCATAGTAAAAGTATGATAGATGAACAAAACACCATCCTTTGCTGCTGATGCCAGCCACCGGCTGTTGGGTGATAAACAGAGGAAACCTGCTCCAAACTGATTGCTAGGAGTCCTCTTTTCTGATAAAAATACTGATGGATCTTCCAACATATTCTGCCAAACAAACGAAATGTTAGCAGCAGTTCAGATGATGGAAATATCTATGCCATTTTGAGAAGACTAATGAGAGCTTTGTGGGTTATCACATGGGTTACAATTTAAAATGGTGTTGGATTACTGAGCTCGGGAAGCAGTACCATTGCTATGCTGCTGATTTGCTTCTCATCTCCTCAAAAGGGTCTGTATTCAGTATGTTTGGGCCTGGAGTTTCTTTGGTCAGAAAGTACAGGAGGAGGAATGCTGCCTTTGGAATTCACCTTCTTGCTTAACCTGACTCTTAAACTGAGGGAGATCTATGAGCTGCAGAGAGCTCCAGTTCATCAGCAGGCAATGACAGTGCCTTCCTGAAGCCCCCACTACTTCATTGCAAGGCAGGGCTGGGCTGGGTTTGCAGTTGTGTCTTAGAGTCATGGGCTCAGATTGGCTCAGTTCCTTCAATAGCTTGATATTCAGGTTACTTAGCAGATTGCACAAAAGCACAGCTGCAATACAGAAGCTACATGTGAAGTCCCTGCAAGCTGTATGAGTTTTAAGAACCAATATTTGGCTTTCTCTGTAATAGAAAAAGGAGTGCCTCTACCAGGTTTCTGAGCAGGTAGTAGGATACTGAAAGTTGATGCTTAAGGATGGAGTAGGTATTTTTAGTGCAGAGAGGATTTCTTCTAAGATAATATCCTGCTATATTCACTTCATCTACAGCCTTTGTTCGCTGGTATTTAACCACCACACAAAATAAAGCAGCTTCAGAGAATTACCTCTTCAGAGAGATGGTATTTACAGATGAAAGGTGCACAGGTACAGTAGCCATACACAATGTTATCCTTCAATCTGACTGCTGAGCTCAAAGGGTAATCCAGATCATACTGCTCCTTTTTAATGGCACTAGCATTAAGCATTCCTTGTGCATTAACATACTTATCATTATCTAAAAGATTGAAAAAAGAAACAGGGAGGAAGAGGCATCACTACCACTAATGCAGGTGCTTCACCTATCAAGTAATTATGAAAACCAATCTCAGCAAGGAATGAGCATGATGTGAGTTTTCAAGGAGACTGGGTATTAAGATACCTAGCTTTAACACTAACTCTGTGGGTTGTGCTGATGTAGCACACTGCAGTGAAGCAGAGAGGTAGCTCTACTAGCTCTGAAGAAGTACTAGAAACAGTTTAATCATAATGATGTGACAATTTGTCTACACTAATTTACCCTGCTTCTTGGCTATTACATAAGCAGTGCTAATTAGTTTGCATGGTGGTTCATGTCATCATTGCCTTTATCTAGAACTTGTTTAGGCATCTCTGCCATGAAGTACACACAGCCAGGGCACTATTGGTTAAAACACCTAAGTTCACATCTTCAAAAGGGCATTTAATTCTTTTTGGTTCCTTAATTTGAGCTTTAAAGAGACACCCAAAACTAAGACTGATGCAATAACAATAGATCTTCAGCAACTTTGAAAATCAAGTCCCATTTTATACGTCTAAAAATAGGCACAAGAAGTCATCCAAGATTAGTGAATATTTAAAGAAAATACTAACTTCATTGAAAACTAATTTTTTAAAAGTTTGTACATTTTAAGACCTTTTAAAAATTAAATAACTAGAAAATCTGACACTAGGTTTACTAACAGTTTTACAGAAGTTTTCTCCATGAAAAGGCTTTGTTAGTAATTTAACTGTGTATACTATGAGTAAAATGATATAAAAATAGAATGATGTTAATAATAAACACATGCTGCCTTTTGCTGTAAAGTGATAGAAGACATCACTGAAACTTCAAACTAAGTTGAGTTTAGCAATTCTTAGGTAGAAGAGACATAAAGCTGGAAGTGCATGGTGCCACTGCCAACCAAGCCTGTTTTGTGCTGGCTGCATGGTGAGGACACGAAGCACAACATTAGCCTGCACTGTGCCTTAGTTAAGTGAATGCATTTAAGCTCTTTCATGACAACTGAATTAGCTTCCCAGCTGATTCCAGACAGTGCCCCAAATCAATGCAATCCTAGAATATCAGTTTTAGATATTCCTAGAATATCAGACACAGTTAAAAGTTCTGTGATCACTCATGACACTCAGGTCCATTTTTTCTTGCTTATACTACTTCCAAAATACTATAATATTATAGCTGTGTCCTGAATGACACAAACAAATCACTGAGTTGTTTCACAGATGAGGATAGCATATATAAACCAAATCATGAACAGTGTTTGAGAATTTAGGTGGGCTATCCAATTTGGTGAAAGACTAACCGGTTCCCTTCATTTTACTTCCAGATTATGAATAGAGATTCTAACTGTGATGTCCCAATATGTACACTGCACACTGCAGATACAGAGGGACAGATTTCCAGAAGATGAATGGAGGTATGCCATTTTTAAGTCTCCTTAATTGTCCCCTTTTCCTCATCGTGCCATTTTTTTCATAGATTGTTTCTCTGTAACATTCCTTATTGGGATACAAATTAACATTTTTTAAATACAGTGCACTTCTTCCTTGGTGCATTTACATAGAAAAGCTATAACAAAGACAGGGAATCATAATTTTTTGAGATATATCAACTTTTAACCTTTTCCCAATGAGCTGTTATATACCTATACTAATTCTCTGAAGAGGCTGGTGGGATAGATTCCACTTTGAACACCTGATATGCTAGTCTGCATATGGGTGATGCCAATCCCAAGGCTTCTTTGTGGCTGGTTTGGGGCATTTCCCACACGGTAGTAATAAAAATAACAATAACAACAACTAGTAGTAGTAGTTAAGTGGTGGCTTTGTGATTCTGCAAGTGAATTACTTCTCTCCTTCCTTCCTTGGCTTTCCCTTAGAATATCACAGTCTTTGTGCTGAAATGATTCAACTGACTATAAGTCTACAGACTGCTGTATAAGAAATGGTGTCCTCAGAGAATGTACAGATGAGATGAAGAAAGAGATTAAAATTGTTAATATTTTGTGTTAAGGGATGAAAATAATACGTTCTTGCCTTAGAAAAACATCACATAGTGTGTATTTCAATTCTTACCTGTTGTGAGTGCTGAAGATAGACAAAAAATTTCCAGTCTTGCTCGCTGGACCTCTGCTACTTTAAGAAGTACCACCACTTCAACTAAGTCATTCTTGAAGTCAGAAGCTACAGAAAGATCCAGCACTTCATCTGCCAACACTGAAGCAGTTAGGGAACACCAGTGCAAATTGTTACTGAAGCGTGGTAACATTGTTTTTACCAAGATATCATATGAAACAAAAGGAGATCCCTGTTGAGAACAAATCTCAGCTCAACCACACAGTTTTGAACTTGCATTAAAATGTCAGACAAGCCACAACCTTGTTTCAGAAAATGCTGCACACACACAACTTCAGCTTGAGGCATCGGGTGCTGAGAATGCTAAGCACCAGAGTGTTATTATTAAACATTCAAATCTGAGTTTACATGCAGCTTGAATTGCAGCTATTTTGAGGCTGTCTGCTGATAACTGCCAAATAAAGCACAGAAAAGCCCTCCTCTAAGAAGCCAGACAGACAATGAGAACATGATCAGGCAAATTCTGAAAATTATCTACAGAGATGTAATTCTATATTTGTCAAACCAATTAAAATGATAAAATAATGTCCTTTATAAAAAATATGATGAAGATCTATATGCACAGATGTGATCTGCAAGTATAATGTTACTGGAAGTCAGAGACTGCATAAACAAATTTACAAATGTCAGAAGAATTTTTTTGTGAATTAAAAGTCCATTGTTTTTTATTCTTCAGTATCAACCAGCAAAGCTGACAGTTCCAGAAGTCCCCATGTTAAACATATCTGGGGTGGACATTTGTAACAGGAGACTGCACGCAGCTATCATGACCTACAGTTTTTTTAGTCTAAATTCTCATATGGTGAGCCACAAAGGTCTTAAGTTCTTTGCGAGCATGATTACTTTTGAGCTGGAGTTGTGATCAGCTGGTCAGCTAATCCATTCTCTTCCCTGTTACTTATGTGTGCCCTGGAAGAAAAGTAATATTAGTGCATTTGCTAACTAAAATTACAGAGGACAAAAAAAAGATTGGCCAGGACAAAATATGGTTGGGAAATAGGTGGGAAGAATATGTTTAGTCCTCCAAAAAAATAAGTAGAATGAAGGAAAGTGGCTTAGTCTGTCCAGCAAGTATACTTAAAATACAGCTAATAGTGAAAACGCAATGTAATTGATGTTATTACATATATTACCTACATATCCAAGAACTTGGAATAATTTTGAAGGCCGGGCATCTAGAATAAAGATATGTCCTTCTGTAGCTCTAGCGATGAGGAACTGGCCACTCTGATCATAACTAGGTAAAATATAAATCCAAGTAGAGAACAGTTCAATACAGTCAATAAGGGTCAAATAATTCCACTCCCATAACTCTGCTGACTTCACTGAAAGCATAAACGCAACTGAAATTTCAGCTTCTAGGTTTACAGGGTTAAAGCCTGATATCAAGCCCAGTGCTATGAGTGCAATTTCTAATTGAGTGGGTGGTCAATCTAAAGCTAATGACACGCCACAGCAGTCCATGTTAACAACTTTATTAAATCTTTCTTTGAAGTTGAGTTTTTAAAAAATAAAACTACTATACAGATTTTGATATTATTTTGAACAGACATGTCTTTGCATTGATTTGACTTTGAATAAGCTGCCTTCTGTACCTATTTTTAATGTTTTACCTTAGGTAACTGTGAAAAGAGATCACATCTGAGTCTCCAGATAACAGGTAGATTTATTTTAAAGTTTAACAGTTCAAAACACATTCTATTTTTAAAAAATTAGAAGTAAACTACTCTCAAATTTTTCAATAATTGAAAAAAACCCCCAAACCTCCAAACAAACAAAAAAAGCCTTTTAGATCACTAGAGTTAACTACAAGAGGACTGGTAAATCCCAGAACTGTAAGCAAATGAATAATTAACAATAGTAATAAAAATCCACCATATAAGAAGGGATAACCAAAAGGCTAAAACTTAACTTCACAAAACCTCAAATTTATATTCAGTGAGAAATAACCCTCTAAATTCAGATATATGGAATTGTGCATAACTACTGCATATGGTGATCTTTCAGAAAGGATCTTATACACCAGTATCTTCAGTGCCCAGTTAAACCTTCTTAAAATACAGGTTTATTATATTTCTCTCATATAAAACCTGCTACTACTCCTCTTGCAAGCAATTCAGAATATGTTGGAAAAATTGAAGCTGTTAAAATATTTTACTTCATTGTGTTTAGAATAAAAACTTTTTTTGTTCAACTAACAGCATTACTCAAGCAAAAAATTGACAATATTCCTGCCCTTGTTACTACATACTTACTGCAAAGACAGCACTGGAAATTTGGAAAGAAAAATTCTGTGAACAACTCGTGGAGCTTCAACTTTGGTAACATCAAGGAAATAGATCTGACCTCCTTTGGTCCCCACAGCAACACTGTTGGAGGAGGGGCAGCAAGCCATAGCAGTTGCCTGGTTGAGAAGTAAAAGATACTTAACAGTTCCATATCTTTTTATACATTACACTATACATTAGTATGCAATTTCTTTTACTATTTAAAAGTCCCTAAAATTTGGAGAAGAAACCCCAAGTGGTTTATCTAAAAAACTTTTTTTTTAACAGAGAAAGGAATTTAGAGACATCACAGGAATTTTACCTATGCTCTGTATCTCCATATCAAAAGCTAATTCTGCACTCCTCAGAAAAAAACTCAACACATCCACTATCCACATTTTAAGTGAAAGAAGTTCCACCTAAATAAAACAGTGAGCGCACTGTTATGTGTGCAGCTGTTATAGAAAGGGAATTTTTTTTCTTACTGTGTCAGACTTCAGGGTTTGAATGCATCTTAAATCAAGACAAAGCATTAACAGTTTGAAATACTTCTATCAATCAACTCACTCCTTAAAACCTGTTTTTCAGATCAGTCAAAGCATTTAGTTTTTATATACTTGAAAATTTTCTTTCAGTTCTGACACTCATAAAAAAATTAATAAAGTAATATTATAAAAATTTAGTTATTTACAAATATGTGCTTAAAGACACATCACTAGGACATTAAGCTGAAATGTCTCTTCTGCTTTATGGCCAAGTTAAACACATGATTAGTTCAATGAAACATTCTGAAAGATAAGCTATTTTAAATCTCTTTCATGGGTTGTTCAAAGGCACTACTGAGCTCTCCTCAGCAATGGTTGATCCCAGTCTGTGGGATATTATGCTATGAATTGAAAAATATGAAAGAAAATTTTAAGTATCAGGCACTATACAAGCTCCTGGTTACGTGTACCTCAATATCAATGTTTAGCTTGCTGAGGCAAGTTCCATCTTCCAGGAGCCAAACTTGTACTTCACCTGAAATTGTTACAGACTGTTGAACAGAGAAAAACATAGTCAAAAGAGGGTGGAATAACCAAACAGTCTGGAATTGACTAGTGATCTGCTATAGAATATAAATTCAACTAACATCTGAGCATAGCAGATCAAGGGTTACTAAGTTTTGCTTGCAATTACGTTGCTTTTCCTTTAAGTCCAGTTGCTGCAAGGTACACCTGCCTAAGGGAAACATTTAATAATTTTTGTGAATTGCTGCAACTACAGGAATGGTCTTTAAGCAGAATGAGACAATCTAGGGCAAAACATGTAAGCTTGATCTATATTAGCACTCCCACCATTCAGCCAGCAATAGAAATACCTGCTTATAATTTTCTTTGCATGGAAAAGGGCTTAAGGAGAGGTTTTGTTTTCTCACATGAAAGAAAAATGATGCATATCATAATGGCGCTTGAGTTCTTCTTATACCCAGGCAATTTTGTAATTCCACAGTAAAGTATGGCTAGAGATCAATCAACCCTCACGTTACTCATTCAGTCAGGTAAAATTTGTCATTCCCATGCTACCAACAAACAAACAGATTCAGCAAACCTAATTGTTTAAGACCCCAGGGTTCCTAGGCTGGCTACTTGTAGAATTCATGGCCTGGAGATGAATCAGACTTGCTGGCTAAAATACATGTCTTGCAAGAGTCAAAGACATAGGAGGAAAGCAAGGAATTTCTCAGAATGGACAGATCCATGAGTAAGGCCTTCTTTGTCCCTGCACCCAGGACAGAGGCATCTCTCAGGCTGTTCCAATTTGTGCTGAAGGCTGAAAAGATCAGTAGGAACTTCTTGTTCCAACATCTATTCTATTAATTGAATCCACCTGCTCAGCTATGTTCCTGAACAATAGTGAGTCACACAAACCAACAGCAGAAATACAATGACATTTTAGCAGTCTGTGAATTATCCACCTTGCATTCTAGGGCAAATTCTGACCCTTTTATAGGCCATACCTGAATTAATGCCATTTACTTCCTTAATGAGAAGTTACACAGCTGTAACAAATATCAGAACAGACCCAATCTCTGCAAGGCTTTTGATTTTGTGCCTTGGCAACGTATTGGTTACCTGAAAAGTGCCACTGTTCTATATAAGAAAGAATACCATTTCTTACCACACAGTACTTGTTCCCTGGAGTAAGAAAATCAGCTGCCAGAAAACAACTGCTGCATGCATCCAGGAGTTTGACAACTTCTCCACTCTGGGCAGGTTTATAAGTATAGACTGCCCCCTGACAAATAAAGAGAAATAATCCATCACTGGGCTATGAAACCTTTCATTAAAAGCTTTCAAAGACTTCAAAAAGAAAAAAAATAGACATCTTTCTGAGCTTCACCCTTTAAAGTTTTATATTTGACTCTAAACTGACGTAAAAATTGCCCAGTAGAATTCAGCTGAATTTAGTGGATTATAGCAATTTACACAAGCTGAAAATCAGGTTAGTTCATTTTAGAGTGGTCCAGTTAGTCACATTTTCAAGAAGTTTTGTTTCTCAAAATTGCTTTAATAAAATAATTAAAACCCACCCTATTTCATGTTACTTCAGGAATCAAAAAATATTCTAAACCAACATAAAACACAAATCATAAATTTTAAGCTTTAAGAGATGGTTATATCTAAAGATCTCAAAGCCTCTTAGAAACAATTCATAACTAATATTGGTAAAGATTTTAGAACTTCTCTACTCATTTTACAACACGAGAATAAAATCAGAGAGACAGTGTGACCAAAGTTACCATTGCATTGCTGCCATGAACACAGAACCTCCTGACTCTCTCTCTCCCCCTGCCCACCCCCCCCCCCCAAAAGAAAAACAAACATTTTAAGAGCTTTAAAAATGCCAATTTAAATGATTAACGGTCTGGAAGACCAGGTGGAATTCAAGGATTTGCAACCCTTGTGTAAGATTTCTGGAAATCAGGCTGGTCAAAGAAGGATCTTGGACTTGCCAGACAAATCCAGGTACATATACAGAACAACCCTACTGGATAGCCACAGTAGGTCTGATGTACCCAAGCTACACTTTTCTTACTGTGCAGGCACACATCAAGCTTAGAGCTCATGCTCAGTAAGTCCCATGTGACCTGGACACACCTGGACCCTGTACATGTACTCCACTGTACACACACAAATATTTCTGTTGGGAAATCTCAGCATTAAGTACTTTATTTATAATCCACCATCTATAGGAGGCAATTGTTCTGTGCTTCATTAAAAGTCTTTCAAATCTTTCATTAAAAACACAAGATGGACTAAATTCACCTCTGATACAATTTGTTGACTTGTATGATTACATTACAGACATTTCATACTAATAGTATCAGCAAACACACATAGAATCGCAGGAACATCCTATTACGTAGTACTATTATCTCAAATGCTATACCTGGTCAGTCACAAGCAGAAGTATGGTGTAATCAGGAGAGAATATGAGGCTCAATATGGGTTGTAAGATATCAGCACAGATTTTCATCTCATACTGCAGACCTTTGACGTGATAAAAGAATAAAATGCCCTCCTGTGCAGAAAAGTACAAATCCACATGAGGTCTAGTTCATTTATCTTAGCCCACTCTGGCAAACTAAACTGCAAG
Organism: Buteo buteo; assembly: GCF_964188355.1. Taxonomy (NCBI): domain Eukaryota; kingdom Metazoa; phylum Chordata; class Aves; order Accipitriformes; family Accipitridae; genus Buteo; species Buteo buteo. Next base: position 56,396,936 of record NC_134174.1, read on the forward strand.
AACCACTGAAAATCTCTAAAGTAACAGTGTTTAACTGCATCCCATCACTAAGGGTCTCATTTGCCTTTAGTGTGTTTAAATCCAGAGGACTCTTACCCTGGATAATAAATCTATTGAAAAATGAAGGTGTTCTTTAATATAAGTCTTGTAATAGAGCATGTCTGATAACAACAGATTCTCTCATCAGTTAATACTTAAGATTTCATATTGGTTTTTTTGAGACATAGTAAGAATTTGTCCTGCTCTTAAGCAGTAACGTACAACGACACTGTCAATTTGGGTTAAATATTGAGTTAGATTTTGTACAAAACAATCTGGCAGTCCTCTTGGCCATTTTCTCTCCTTTCCTATTTTTTTGTCCATACTTCTTTCCTCTTCCTCTAGAATACTCTTTGTCTTTTGTTAAAAATAGGAATGTCCTCTTTTATTGCTTCTTTGACTACAAAAATGGAATCTCTTCCCACCCTGCTCCCTCCCGATTTTTTGTCCCAACAAAGAAAATATATACAACACCAGATAGGACCTTTACAGTTCTGCAGCCCTCCACTTTTTTCTAACTCCTGTATTTGCAGTGAACTCCGCAAATATACTCCATTTGAATGTTCTTCAATTTTCGCACAATAAGAGTAAGTTAAAACGATAAAGGATGCCTTACACTTCCAGCTGCATACAGTCCCTCGTTACAAAATGCCATGGCAAATAAAACTGGTTTTTGCAGATCCTTTGGTTTGCCACCTGAGAGCACAAAACCAACATAAAATATCAAATTTAATTTATTGCAACAACATGTCTCAACTTCAAATCTGGGATGATACACTATTTGTGAGTAAAAAGGCTCCATGGACTGTATGTTCTTTGGACTTTTTGCTGTGATAATGAAGAATAAGGTTGGTATACATAATTTGAAGTGACAGTACTACTGTGGTCTGATGAACGAGAAATCAATTTGAGAAATCATTCGATTTTGTAAAGGCTGCTAAATAGCCACATTAAAGTTTGTCAATAACAGAATCATAGTCATTTAGGTTGGAAGGGACCCTAGAAGTCCTCTGATCCAACCTCAGTTGGCTCAGCACAGAGCCAACTTCAAACTCATAATGAACTTCAAAGCTAGATCATGTCCAGAGTCATATCCAGCTGAGGTCTGAATATATCCAAGAATGGAAATTCCATAGCTTCTCTGGGCAACTTGTCCCAATGTCTGACTAACTTCACTGTGAAAGTATTTTTTTTCCTAGTATCTACCCAGAATTTCTGTTGATGCAAACTGTGTGCTTTGCCAGTCTGGTTCCATCTTCTCTGTAACCTTTCATTAGGTAGCTGAAGCAACAGTAAAATCCCCCACTTCCTCTTCTCCAGGCTGAACAAAGATAGTTCTCTTAGCCCATCTTTGTAGGTCATGTACTTAGACTCTGCAATAATATTTGTGGCCATGTGCTGAACTTCGTCTATTATGTGAATCTTTTTTGTACTGTGGAGCCCAAAACAAAGTGTGTGAAACAAACCCATAAATCCTAACTCACCTAAATTACAAGTGATTGCAGTTCTAAAAGAAGTTGCTAAAACTAAGCACTAGGGAACCTATTCAAGCATCACTTATTCCAATTTAAATTAGAATGAACAGAAATTATTTCACTGCCACTGTTTCTCCTGAGGCTATTAATTTGGCTGTCTATTAGCACAAAAGCTATTAATCATTTGTCATGTAAACATATAAAAGATTGCCATCAATGTGTCTTACAGAGGCCAGTGTGAGCTGAGTTTTTCTAACCAGCGGCTCCCAGCTGTACTCACATATTATTACCCCCAGACATCACTGGTGCTGCCTAAAAATCTTTTAGCTTGATTTGAACATGGAAATACCTTTCTTTTTCTGTACTTCTCTACGAACATATGACACCACATCCGATATTTTACGCATGTATTCTGCACAAAAGAAAACAATTTATGATGTCAACATTGTTTATATGTTAATATTGCAATAAAAGTCAGTCGTATTCCAGTCTACTGACCAAAAGGCCAGGTTCAGTATACTGAATTAAAAATGTGCACTCCTCCCCAATATCCACCATTTCTGTCATTTATGCAACTGAGCAGGCACAATCTTTCTGTGATTCAGCTTACAGTTGTAAAAGGGAGATAGCATGCTTTGCATGGAGAGTGGTACAGATGCAGATTTATCTATCTTCTAGTGCTAAGTTCTGGAATTGTTATTTCTAACCATGATTTTTTTTTATTTGATGTACTTCTGAAGGAAATTTCAGACAGCCTGAAAAAAATGCCCAAGTGAAATGTTGTGGCTGCTTATGATTCTCTTTGCAAGACCATAACAGGAATTTAGCATGTGCTTGAAGTTGGACACGCACTTATGCATTCTGCTAAATAGATACAGATTGCAGTAAGTTTTAAGTTAAGCAGAAGCTTCAGTACAATATGAACACGGACAACTTTGTTACATAGTTTTAGTACAGGGCTCAAAGAAGATTATACAGGCCAAGGAAAAGCCCAAATGGTAAATATTCTGTTGCCTTCTACCGAACTGGCAAAAATATTTCTTGTCACACCTCATCTTTTAATTTGTTGATGACTTCCAACACTTGATTTGGTAAACTTAACACTCTGATAATTTCAAAAACAGAGAAATAATGCTGGTTTGTTGGTTTTTTTTTTTTAAGAGCAGCTTTCCATTTCTGTGTTAACTATCAACTGAACACAGATAAGAGTACTTTGGGAAAGTCAGGGATACTTGCTGCAGCTTAAAAAATAATGTATTACATGGCAAAAGAAGAAAACCAGATTATCACCAGCCTGTCTGTTAACACTGATGCAGTGTTTATTAGAAAAACAGTTCTATACTGGTCTACGACATGCTATTGCCCAGTTCTAGTGCTAGGGAGAAGCATATTCCAGTACTCCTCTTAGACCTGACTGAACCAGCGAACTTCATGTGCACAGTAGGAATGACGCCTTCCAGCCGTGCAAAGACAAGAGGGTACAGGTTGCCATTGCCAGAACACTTTATGCTGGCTGTGTCTCACTGTCCTCCCTCTTGGGAGCCCTCTGAATGGGCACAGAAGGGTAGCATGAGGCAGGTAGCAGAGGATAGACCTTGGGACTCCCAGAAAAAAGAAGGCATGGAATGGGCTGCTGTTGCCAGGAAACTTTAGTCAGTCACTAGCCTGCTAAAGGTCCCCATGAAAAAAAGAGAGGTGGGAATATATACAGGGCAGACAAATTGCCTTGGGAAGTTGCAATCAATCTGAGGTCCTCCCACTCTAGAATAAACTAAAAGCAGATTTCTTTGTTTGAAGTCAAAGACATCTTCTGTTCACTCTCTGTGCTTCATACTTTCTGCAGTAAAGGCTGATAGTCTTTACAGATGTGTTTTCATTAGAAAATAGTTTATGTAAGAGCTTATTTTAAGGAATTCTATTAAGCAACATTACATTAAATTCAGTTTTGTTGTTTGAAGACTCATCATGAGTCTTCCAAGATCTGTTCTAAAATTATCTAACATACCAAATGAGGACAATCCAATATTTCATGCAAAATAAAATACATTATTGGTACTTAACTAATAGTATAAAGACTGTGTATAGCTGGTATATTAATAGTTTAATATTAATCTAGTAGGGCTGGTTAATAAGATCTGGGCTTCTGGCAGTATTATTAATTTTATCAGTTTTGATGTATTTAGAGCTTTTTCTCTTTTTTGCCAAAGAAAAATGAAAGCCAGTTATTGGGTGCTAAAGAAACCCACACAGAAGTTCAAAAGATATTCTCAAATGTTTATCATACCAATAAAAGAAATATGGTTCTACAATATAGCTTTACAATTTCTATTGTGTAAGATACACAATAAGGGAACAGATGAAAGCAAAAAAACCTTTCACCTATCCACTTTCCTCCCTACTTCAATAAAACACACAACATTGCTGTTTCTTACCAGGCAGAGGTTTTTGTTGAAGAACAGAAACACTGCATGTCTCAGCATCAATTGCCAAAACATATCCTTCTTTACAGCCCACGTAAATTTCTGAGGTTGCAGTCCAGCAGTGGGCAGTAGGATGCACTGAAGGCTTAATATAATTTCTAGGCTTCAGCACAAAAATAAACAAGTTCAATCAACAATTGACAAATATCTATACAAGCAGTTACAAAAATTTTAAGGCAAAAAAAAAATCATTATGTCATAGGGTATGACCACTTGTATCACATCTGCCTTATTTTATTCAGTCATTCCTTCACTGAGGCTAGTAACTTGAGAAACAAGAACATTTTCCAGAAAAGTTTATGTCTGGAGATAGCGGTGGAGAACTTGCCTCTCTCCCTAGAAGCTTGTTTAAATGATGAATTATATTTTCATTGAAAAATCATGTATTTTTAAATGTGAATTTGTCTGGATTTATTCTCCAGCACTTGCATCTGTTATTTTGTCCTCTAGCTTGGAAATCCCTCCAGTATCTTGCCTAGCCTTACAAAGATAGTGACCCACCATAACCAGGTCATATCCCAATTTTTTAATGATAAAATTATGACAAAACCAAACATATTGAGCCCCTAGAATTATTTTTTTTTTTACGTCAGAATAGCACTGGAAGCCCAAACTGAAACTGTTACCCACTATGACCTCACCCTGACAAATGCTTTTCAAACTGCTTTTCAGAATAGTCTTCCGCTTTGTAGACATAACTTGCACATGTGGTCTTGCATACTTGGCAGTACTAAAACACATTTTGTTTGAATAGTTTATCTTATCATATAATCGAAATTGCTCTGTAAAACAGCTCTGTCAACCTTTATGTCATCTGCAAATTAGTTCTAGAAATATCCCTGCCACAGAATTCCCATGTGCCTTGAATTTAATTTCACTAAAATAAATCTCATAAATCCATCATCCATAAAAGAGGAAGAACAGAACTTCTCCACCAAATACTATTAAAGACAGTGACCTGTTCAGATACAGCAGTAACTGGGGTCATATAAATACCATGACAGAAAGTACCACATTGAAGAGAATCTGGGGAGGGGGTAAGGGGAAAAAAACACAAGAAAACCTTGGGACGACATTTTAAAGAAAAGACTCAAAGAACCATGCATGTCAACAGAATTGATGAGGAACACTAAACAATATGATGGATGAAAAAAAAGAAGAGTCTATAATTCTATAAAACACCTGCTGCCTCACTAAAGGTTCTATAAAAAGAGGAAATACAGATGGACTTGTGATGAAAACATAGGACAGCGATTCATAAGTACCTAGATTTCATTAGTAAAATATGCCAAGGACTTGCTATATGATTCTGGGTAAGTAACTTACTCTCTATTTATGCTTACAAAGCATTTTTAATTTCTCAGGGGGGAAATGTTACAGAAATAAAGTATATTAATATTTACTTTATAAATCAAATAGGACTAACAGTAATAAATCTATAACAAATGGGGCTTTACATCACCCAGAGAAACATTTAATATAGGCATTTTCATTGATTTTATGAGGCTTGAACATCACAAATCTTTGGGAAGGTTGTAACTGAACTACTGTGAACCAGAAGCTTCCTGTGTAAAGACAACTTCTATAATGTTCCTTTGTACCTGCTGTCATGACTGTCTTTACACATAAACTAGATAAAATATGCTAATCCTAGGATAAGATTATGTAAATCCCAAACCAGGTTGCTTCTTGAACTGTGCATTGATACAGTGGTGCATACTAATAATAATGCTGTCTTTTTTTGAACTTCTTTCCCATTTGAGTGGCACCTCTTCAGGGAAAAAAAAAAATCCATGATGGATCCTTGTCATGAAAAGCTTTATAAAAAGACAATGGAATAAAATTGGTACTGGGGATGAAGTGGAGTCAAGTGGGCTTGTCATGGTAAAACATATTCAGAAAACTCAGGTCCCAACAGTAAGAAATATTGAAAAGAAACTAAATTAATTTAACGCAAGAAAGAAAAGGATTGAAAGCTGTAAAACATTTCAATTCCTTTCACTCTGCTGCCCCATTGTGGTTACTTTGGTACATACCCAGCCTCAGTAGCTTGTTCTTGAGTATGGAACCCTAACACATTTCAAAGCAGCAAACAAGTGCACCCACAATGGCGATGCTTTTCTTACTTGCCACTCACACATTCCTTAGAAGTGGGCTACAGCCTCCAAGGACCACGGACTACAGGCTGAGGACAAGTCCTTTAAATAATAGTCTAAATAAATGGTTCTCCACTTTGGGTGCTTCCATCAATGTGAAAAACACTGATCTCAGACTTAGTGATAAAGAACAAAAATCCTTCTGTTGAATTCTGCAGAGAAAGGGAGAGCTTCAGCAAGCCATGATACTATTCCCACTGCATTCAACTGAACACACGTCATTAATCACCACAGGAGAAGCAGGTTGTCTCTTACTAATTGAAAAAGCATTGATGATAGTAGAGAGGAAAGTAACTCCAAGGTATTTACAAATGTTGAGGCATGGATTTTAGGCCAGAGTCAGATAACTGCTCATGGACATTTGTAATGGTACACAAATCACCAGTGAAAGTAACCATGGATACATCTGCCACAGCAGTCTGTCGATTTATAAAGACAGTGAAGAATGGTAGTTATTGCACCTCTATTTTGGACAGCCTGGTCCACTACAGCAACTGTAGTCTGAAGAGATCTGGTTATCTGAGGAACTCGGCAAGTTCAGTCATTTCAATCTCTCCCAAAGTTGATGCCTTAGACACTTTCCAAAATAAGGGTCTTGATAAAACAATATTTCAAAGAAGTATCTTCTCTAGCAAGTATATTCTGATCACCTTGTGCAGGAATTGCTTTGCCAAAATGGTATGTTCCATGTTGGGGTGCTAGAAGGGGGTGCTTAACCTGACAAGACATAAGCATGCAATTATAAGATGATCTACTAGTGGCTCAGTTTTTCTGCTAGGTTAGAGAAGGAGCATATGTGCAATCCCCATGCGTGGAGGGGAGAATTAATGCTGTAAGGCACAATAAATGCAAGTCCTGCAAAAAATTACTTGGCTACCATAGTCTGGAGCAAGGTGAAAATATGCCAGAAATTGATTCAGTGCCTCCCAGTGCTAAACTGCGAGTGTAGCACCTCACATTTTAGTACACAGGAAACAACATACCACCACCACAACAAAAGGAACAACAACAGCTTGTATTTCTGCAAAATACTTTCATTTCAAAATAATCTGATGTTCACTACCTTGTCAGTATTCACAACCAAAATACACCCATCTAGGGAATCTGGAGAGTAAATAACTGTCAAAATATTTACCATGTAATTTGAAAGAAAAGAAAATCTTTGTCAAAGACTAGTAGAACAATCTACTCTTACTCCAGGAATATTTCTATGTATAAGGAGAACACAATCACCTTGAAGGTGCTAAAGAGAAACCTAGTTTTTTCTGAAGGCAGTTGGGAATGCAAAGACCCTATAGTGATATCTAGTATGGTTGAAAGCACAAACTTTTCCGTGTGGGAAAGTTCATGATGTAGTTCTCCAAGTTCAAGCATAAGAACCTACCATTCCTGAACGGAATAGCATCCATTCAAAGACAGACAAATTCTATTAAGCCTCACAGACCTAATATGGCAGTTATTTTTTTCCCCAATACCTCTCATAATTCACTTCGCAGACTAAAGAACAAAGTGGGTTTTGCAGTTCATCATCTGCACATAATATAAGAGGCAGTAAGGCAGAAGAAAAAGGCAATGCCCCTGACAAGCATATATTATCTTCATTTTCCATGTTCTAAATGATCTGAAATATAAGCAGTTCATATATAATCAGAATCAGTAGAGGATGTTTGTTTGTTGTTATTGATTGTCCTAGAGACCAAGGGCATCAGCAGTTACACAGTTGAAAAACCTCTGCGAATCTGAATGCATGAAGCCATGAAAAGAGTATGAGGTCAGGAAAACATCATTCCCTATTTTTATTTTTTATTCTGCTTTATAATAAAAGTTTATCGCAGAAACCTGTGGTATACTAACCTGATATTACAGAACTCACATTTGTCCATTGAAAAGACATAGTATAATGACAGTATCATCTTCTGCATGGTAGTTTTTTTGTCTCATATATATCACAAGCCACCAAATTGAAATCAATGGTCTTAATCTTAGAAGAGAATCCCAGATTTGCAAGTTAAATGTTTTCACACTGGCAGATACTTCTAGTTGGTAGTCAGGTCAAAGTAAATTTCAAACAAAATGAGAAGACTTTTGAAGCCTCTCAAAAGAGGCATCTCAAGGGAGGCTAACAAGTAAATGATCAAATACAAGTGAGACAAATGGGCAGGTCCAACACTGACAGTATTATGGGAATGTATTTCAGAAGCAGGAGTTGCTGTCTGGAATAAAGCCTTCAATGTTTCTATAGCTTGAGACATTTTCAGAGTCAAAAAGAAGACAAATCCCAAAGTGAAGTAAGGATACCTGCAGGTTACTATCAGTTTAGCATGGGAATAGTTTTTCAAGGTTTCAGCAAGTCATATTAGCTTGGGCATAGTTAAATGCTGACATGCTTATACTACTTCTGGGATACAGATTAGTACCTCCACTGCACAGATATATTACTATGCTGGGACCTGTATTAGAAATCTCTACATTGTACTGCACTGTGCAGTAGCAGCATGCCTTCTAAGTCTACTGTCAAAATGGATTTCAAATATATTGTTGAGACAACAGATCTGTTTACTGGGTTGTACCTGTTTAACAGACAGTAAAATTATTAATTTATTAACACCTATTTGCATAAAAAGTATAATGACTTGAAACAGTAAAAAGGAAACAAATCAGTAACTACCATGAATGTTTCTGCTTCATCTCCTACCAGTCCAGCAATGGCTGAAACGGGCAAATCAGGGCCATGATATGGATCTTCACCATGAGAAACTGGGAAAAACAAATCCTTACGAGGACTCACAGAGCCTTGTCCATCAGGGAGTTTCACAGGGCTGTGAAAAAGGAAAAGACACTGTCTGAGGAGAAGAAATACTATGAATAGTAAATGCTGATACAAAACTGAGAAGCATTTTTTCAAAACTTTGAGACACCAACTCAGTTAATGGGCTTTACTTCCGCAAGAGTAATGGAGGGTTTTCGTAGACAATCTTTCTACATGGCACATACCATTTCACTGAAAAGTAACAGTAATTCTGCTACAAAAGAGGAATGTTCCTAACTGGCAGAAACAGATTGCCATGTTCTAGCTCAGAGTCTTCTCTTGTTGCCTTGTATAAACAACTCTTCTATGTTACTGTTTCCTTATTAACCAGGATTAATAAAGACACACACCTAACTTTCATATGCTGTGAGGATTCATGTTTAATGTTTATCTGGAGAAGGCTTAACGATGATGGAAAATTAGTAGTAGTATTTGCTTGTTGCACTCTGGTAATCGGTGTGTGAGTGGCTGTTAATGCAGGAGTTGAGGATTCTATAGTTTACAAACTATGTTGATTTATGACTTGGAAAAAAATTATGTAAAATAAACAATTCTCAGTGGATGTTTAACCTCTACTGAATGGAATGAAAAGTGAGGAAAAAGGAGTATATATGTATTTTCACATGTGTACTCTATAATGACAAAAGGCAAAAAACCCTTCAGTATTCTTTTCAGATGGCAAATTAAGGCCTTGTCTACACTTTCACTAGTATAACTGTCAGTGGCATTATGTTGGTTATATTCACAGTTAACAAGATTAAATACACTTGGGAATTGTAGAGTAGCTGCTGCTGAAACAGCATAGGTGTTATATTTCAAGGACTCCAACTTGAATGATACATACTACTTTTATACCAGCCTCAAAAAAACATTTTAGCATAAATAAATTCTAGGTTTGCTGTGCTCAGTGAATCGCAGTGACAGAGCCACCCCCTCTGGATCTGTAAATTGGCCACACAAGCTGGAAATCACAAAGAAAACTGATACTGCTTTTGGTACAATTTGTGATTACAACAACATATTGTTTAACTATGCTTACTAGGAAGCAACTTGATCAAAATTTGGTGGTTTCATAGCTACAAAAGCAATGCTCAACATAGCCACTTGCAGGAAAGCAGTCCAGGCACCACCTTAATTCAGTCATGCAGGTTTTGATAGAGGCTGCCAAAGCAGCTGATTAGTATTAGCTTCATGATGTGCATAATCTGGACATGTGAATACTAAGAAATGAAATAATAAATTCAATTAACTTGATTGACTAGATAGGTTCACACTGCTTGTGATTTAGTAATTACTGATTGCAATTGCTAGGTGAACTAAATTGGATTAAATTCTCTGCAAACAGATGTAGGCTGTTAGTCTTAGTTATTAAACTATACCTCTAGATTTTTCTGTTAACCTGAAGGGTGTTCCACTTACTTTTGCTTAAGGTGATGCTCATCATTATTCCTTTCAATATGCCAGATAGTAAGGGAGCTCTCATTAACAAAACACAGCTGTTGCCAATTCATAGGATTAAAAGTTAAAGAGGTTGCTGTTACCCCTGGCTGAGTCTCACTGCACAGGAGGATATTTTCTTGCCAGTTCCTTCATTAAGGAGAGTAAAAGAAAATCAAATGCATTCAATAAGTCAAAAACATTCAAGCAAAATATATCTGGATGTGATTATGACTGACATTCAAGATCAAGTTTGGAAAACAAATACTTAGTCACTGACAAAAAATTTCTGCTGTCAAACATGTTAGGTCCTCTTGAGAATGAAAAGGAGGTGGTTAATTAGCCACACATCAAGTTATTACTGCTACAAAAAGATTGAACAGTAAAATAATTTTGAAAACTGACATTTTAGAAGCATTATTATGCACTTCCTTTTGTGAAAAGGCAGGAGTCATGGAAAAGAGTCAAGAGACATGGATTTTTTCTCATCATTTCCATCAGTGATCACTTGAATGGGCCCAAACAATTAACTCTTCAGCACCCCAGAGCTCACCCTTGCTTTTCCAATCCATAAAATAATTATTATAATGCTTGCAGGCTTGCAGTTGGAAGGTATTATAATTAGGAAATAAAACACAGTCAGCCTGTGATTATCTATGGATGAATTACTTAGGTAATACAGTAATTGTGTTGTGAATGCAGACATAGAAGCTATGGCTGCATTAACTAACTTGAGCATGAAACAGGGCAGAATTTGTGTGGGGCTGTAATGTATAGCTGACACAAGCCTGGGAATCTGCTTTCCACTGACTTTTCTTTTGTCTAGTGTAACCTATTTTATGTTCTCACCATCTAATTTCCATATTTCTCCACTACCCAGATTAATTCTTGACTGTATTTGCATTTTTAGGTGCTGTCTAAGAACTGATTAACACCATTTGAAGAAAATGGTTAAAACTGATCCTTAATTTCTTAGGCAATATATCTGACTTAATCTAAATTAGTATTTGTCATTACTGCTGAGAGGAAAAAAACCTAAAATGCATACACTGCTGTAAATGGATTTAGTATAATCTTGTTGTTGTGGCCTGTAATAATTCACTCACAAAACAGATCAGGATGCAAGACACTGGTTAATATTGACAGCATATGCAAAAAATGAGAAGTATTCACACACACAGTAACACTCATTAAAATTACAGAAAGCTATAAGCTGCAATTCTGACTTTAAAAGATATCAGTGTAGCGCGCTCTCTAAAGACCTGTCAGCATGTTCTCATCTCGTACCTAACAGATAGTGCCAACGCTCTTTTATAGTAGATAATTTATTAAGATCTGAAACTATATGGTACATGTATCTGAGCATTAAGCCTCTCCTTTGAATAGAAAAGAATAAAGATCTAGGGAAAAAATATCTCAGATGAAAGGCAGCTTTTAGTTATCCATAAGCTTTCTATATTTTGAGACTGACATAACTTTCAAAACATCTCTTATACCTCTGATTCCAAACTATTTGCTTAAAATACAGGAACTGTGCGATCATCATATTGTAATGACACATTAAGAATGCTAAACATTGAGATTTCTTTCATCTGTACACACACATTTCTACAATGAATGCACAATATAATCCAATTGCAAAAAATGAAGGTCCTGATCTCAGTAAATTCACACACCTCTGTTCAAGTTATTATAAATTCTAAGTTTAATATTGTAAGGTAATTTTATTTTGTTACTAAATTATTTCTGATGGGAACCTAGGATGGTTCTTCTATGAAAATTAGCAGCTGATAGCTGTATTCATGCTGACTCAAATAGGTTTAAATTGTTTGGCCTTGGAAACTGCCACTACTTTAAAGCAGTTAAACATTTCTAGATTATTTCCATTTTTAAGAATAATCTAGAGAAGTCTTTCAAGATGGTTTTTAAGTGCACACAATGAACATATTAGACCATGTGTGTTATTTGTGCTGTAAGTGACAAGCATGTAAACTCTTCAGGCCAGTGAGGCTGTCTTGTTGGTTTCTACTGTGATATACACACAGACATCCTTCCTGAACTACTGTGTACGATCAGAGTTCACAGCAAACATTATTCTTCCTCATAAGGGATAAAAAAGAGACATCTGTAATAGTATCTACTACCATTACTAAAATTCTGAAGTTACAGGAATTTCTGCCTCTTCACTAAATATTGTACAAGAAAAGGTCATCATTAAATTGGCAGTATACAGAATATTCCTTACATGTCCTTGCTTGCCTTCCGCCTACTCCACCCTCCCCATTTGTTTTGGAGAAGTGCTCAGACTCCACGGTCAATGGAAGCTTGCTGGCAATGGAGCAAGACCAGGACTATATTTTTAGAGAACAATTAGAAAAATTAAATATTCTAACTTCTGTATCTGCATCATATTATATAATACTTCTTTTCATGACAATGAGCAGAAAATTATGATCTAACCCAGTGACCCATGGTAGTGTAATCATTGAGCAAAACTGTAAGACAGAACTAAGATCAAACACAAGTAATAAAGAGGACCCCTGAACGATCCAGGGGGACAAAAAAGTAGAAATCAGCTTTAGAACGCTTTTCTTCTTTCCAGCAGGCAACTTGCTTTCACAAACAGCATGGTACTCAACTTCCAAGGGTGAACAGATAATTAACTGATGCTGAAGAATTTAGAAGTACTACAAAACACAAAATTTTGAAGAAGGTAGAAGACAGCTGTAGCAAAGGAACAGTCATTCTGACTAGTGGCTACTAATGCTAGAAAATAAACATATGAATTAAATGTAAATGGTATTAGAGAATCTTTTTTTACTCTTACCATACTGAAAGAACAAATTCTGGGATTGAAGAGTAACTGGCTACATATGGGCCTGTGAAACTAAATGCAAGTAAGGTGTAGTCCAGCTTAGCATTACCTGAAATGTAAAAATAAAGAACATGGTCCTTAATTGCCCCAGACTTTACTGTATACTATCACAGATAAGAGTACTCTTCTCAGCTCCTTTATATCCACTTTAACTCTTCAAAGACATTCTTCAGGCCCCCATTTCCTTTGCCTCACTCCAGATTGTTTTGATTTGATCATAAAAATGTTCCCTATGCATCACTGCTTGGAATTTTTTCAATTTTTTTCAATAATAACTTGAGTTTGTAAAGTATTTTTTCCTCAAGTACCCTGAAATCCTTTGCAGTTATAATTTCATTCATATACATGAAATAAGCAAGTAGGATAGGCAGGCAAAAACATACATTAGATCCCAGACTCCAAAGCTTAACTGCAAGAACCCTCATTCCTCTCACATCTCAGATTTCTCAATGTGGCTTTCAGCATTCTGCTTGGGAGCCTACTGCAGTATGATTTTTTTTGTTATTCTGACTATATTTTCCTAAAATGAATTCCATTTCATTCAATTTGTTTTCCCTTTAAAACAGCTCCATTTTGTATTGTCATATTCCTCCCTAGCTTGAGCCTAACTAAAAGTAGGGCAGTGGAAAATTCCTTCCACTGCTTTCCATGCATCTTGTCATGAGACAGTTTCCTGTCACACCGTTTTTCAAGTCTTATCAAAAAAACCCTTCAGAAACTGGATGATTTAAGTATTGGTTTAATGACTGGTGACAGGGAGGGTTACCAGATCACTACCTTTTAATTCTGTCAGTTTATTCAGTTCTGGAAAAGTGTAGATATAGATGACGGGATTCAGCTTCCGGTCTGAAAAGGCGAGCACTTGACTGTTCCTATTTGCTGCAAAGGCTCCCACCTGGCCAGTCTGACACTGCAGCACTGTCGTCTTCTTTGTTTCAATGTTCAGGAAGAGGATGTAATTGCCACAAGGGTAGCAGACAGTTTGATTGTTGATAAAGCCAAAGTTCTTCTTTGAAAATCCCTGAACCCAACTTAAGAAAGAGCAACTGAATGTTAAAACATTAATCAAAGACAGATATTTCTCAAAATACTGTGATAAAGGGAATGTTGTAGCCTAAGTTACACTGAACTAATGCTTGGGATTTGTTAGACTCATCCTCATACCAATGTTGCAAAATGAGAATGACTTCAAGATCTAGTATTATAGGAATTACTAGTTCAGTGTTTCCAGAAACACAGGGTCAATCTTATGCTGATGGAGCACAAACGACTGTCATAAGAACATGGAGAGATGACTATATTTCTTTTGGTTGTCACTAAAAATAAAGTTAGCCAGTTCACAGGCTCTGTTTTTGTACTCATATATCATAGTAGTAGAGGATACCTTTATTCTGAAAGAATTACACAGGTACAATCCGTACTTAGGACCCAGTTGTGTTTGCTTAACCTTTTTACACTTTTCTAGTTCACCTCATCCCCATAAAATAACGACTACAAAGGCATGGCTTCTGTTTATATGAACCCACCCAGGAGGACTGTTCTGCTTTAAAGATACCAGTACCTTAACATGGCAAAACTTTGGAATGTAAATATCATGTGTTACACAAGGACTGAAATAAACTATTGAAGAGGAGTCAGCTTATGAACTTACAATACATCAAAAAATTCATAACTGCCTGCAGATGTTTTCACCTTTCAGAAAGTGTGTGGATAAACATCAGGGTCCTCTTATCAAAGGGATTTGCATTTACTATTAAGTGAAGATGTCTGACTGAGCCACAGCTTAGCCTGCTAGTACCATGGCAGAAAAGTTTCAGCAGTGTAACAGATATCCTCTGCGTACAACACTGCCATTAGCACCTTCTCTTCTAATTTTTATTCAGAAACTTACTATCTCTTCTCTTCCTCCAAATAAAAGGATTTGACTGGAAGAGATCTTTGTCCTCTGCAATTGCAAGCAGTGTTTTTATGCTCCTTTCATGTACATAAACAAGTCATAAGATCAGCTGCTGATCCTCTGCGCTCTTACTAGAAGATTGTACTACAGCCTCAGCACTCTCACAGTTAGGAACGTTTTAAAATGACTAGTCTTTAAGATATTTATGTCCAGCAATAACTTCTCATTACCTTTTCTGAGTAGTTTCTGCTCTTGGCCTCTTTCGCTACACACCAGAGGAGTAAGTGTAGCCAGAGGGGAGCGGGAGCACACTGACCATGTGCTTGTTAAGATGAACTGAATACCATGGCAACAAAGAGGAGACATTTCAGCTGATGAATGTTTTTCTGGACCTTTTACACAAGAACTAGATGTATATGACACGCCACGGCACATAAGACGACCTTTATGAACATGCTCACAGGACCAGCTCTATGCTTTTCTCCAACACTAGATCTGAATCAGTGGAAATGAAGTATTTTTAACTTCTGTTCACAGGGATAAAATGAAATCTAGAAAATGTGTATGCAGGGATAAATTAATGGGATGACAGTGCAATTTGTCATCCTTATACAACCCGTAAAGGCTTAAGGGGACAAGTATTCAGGCTGTTATCTGATGTCAGCTATGACTGGTGCAGTACACACCGAGTCAGGTAATTAGCCATGGCTCACTCGCATTTTCCATGCTGTGTCTGCCTCCAGTTCTGTATAAACATTGTGTCAGAAGTATTTCAGTCAAACTTTGCCAGCTGGTGAATGGGGCAAAGTAATTAGAGTTGCTTGGAAATTTCCTTAGAGAGCATTTTGTCACTGAAAAATGCTAGTTCATACAAAACAGATTATATGAAACCATGAGTTGTGTCAAAGTTCTGTGTTTTCTGAAGACACAAACCACATAATTCCATTGCCCACTGCAAAATAATTTGTCATTTTCTTCTAAAGCTAATGTATATATGACTACTGCTAACATTAATTTATAAGAAAGGCAAACTTTAAACTTTTCTATTTTATGGGAATAGGCTTTGCTTCACATTCAAAAGGGCTTAAACTCTTTTTTTTTTTTTTTATTTTGCCCAACATTTTCATTCCATAATGGTGTTTTCACAAAGCAGAAAACCTGGGTCACAGCTCTTCCAGGTAACACCAGTTTGCACAAGGGACCTCCTCTGAATAGCAATTACATGCTTCAGATGGTATATTTTTTTACCCTGCCAGTATCAGACTGGTTAAGGCTGAAGCCTGTTTCCCCTATTACTAGAAAAACTTACTAGAACAAATAATTTTCTTTCCACTAAGAAGTGCTGCACCTATAATTATGGATCTATATCCCATACTAGCCATAAACATTGATGAAACAGCTGAAATACTCATAATGGGCAAGGAAGTTTAAACATCTGTCCCATTACACAGAAAAAAATGTCTAAACATCCTAGATTGCTGTGAAAGTCTCAATCAAGGTGGGGCAGGAAAAGCTTAATTCATCTACAGCTCCTATTTGTTCAGAACCAAAAAGCAAGTTGTTGGATTACCAAGACCTCTGCAAGAGAAGTGTTTTACTATACATAGTGTGGGTTATGTTTGTGGGAAATGGAAATCTGAAAGTCTCTGACATGCAGGTGAAGATGCTAAGAGAGAAAGGCAGGAGTGAGGACTTAAAATACCAGGAAAATTAAGAGCCATGGCAGAAGATTATGACAGTGGTGTTTCGGAGGTGCAGGACAACCAGGTAAATTTCAGAGGCTGAAGTAATCTGGGTAGAACAGAAGACAGATGTGGCCATGAACAGAAATTAACTGTATGGGTTCACGAGGCCAGGTATCAAGATGAAAAGGATGCCCTAAGAGTTCATCAGGATTGTGTGCTGTCAAAACCACTACACAGGAAAATACAACATCAAGCTCCAGCTTAAAACTAGTCAGGGCTGCTTACTCCCCGTTTCAGAACCTCCCTGTGCTAAGGGCAGAAAACCTAAGTTTTATCCAAATCCACCAGAGGCTCAGTCCCTGCTATATAGTGCAGTGCAAGTGCTTCCTTCCCTTTTCCCACCCCCCAACTACCTACCGCCCTAACACAAACCCACAACACAGCAGCCTCCCTTCCTTTCGCTGTTAGACCTGCCCTATTCTCTGACGGCTGCATAGAGCTGTCCCGGGGTGAGAGGAGCTGGGCCCCGGGAGCACAGGACAGGACACCGGGCACCCCGCCGTGGCCGAGGGGCTCAGGAGCGCGTGGCATATGTGGAGGCCCGAAGGGCGCAGGCTGTCCCGGCCGGCCCCCACCTCACTTCCAGCGCAGCCTCCTCAGCCGAGGAGCAGCGGCGGCCCCCCAGGGCCTCGGCACAAGGCTCCTCACCAGCCGCCTCCATCCGCCTTACCCCACCACCGGCCTGTTTACAGCCGTCTCCTAGGAACAAGAACAGCTTCTGCTATTAGCTGACACAACGCCTCCCGCCAGGCTTAAAGCAGACAGCTGATTGGCCTGCCCTCGTGAGCCAACCAACCAATGAGCACGGGCAGATATTTAAAGGGCCCGCAGCTGTAGAGGAACGGCAGGAGCTTGTGTTTTGGGGGACGGAGCTCCCTGGAGCGTATCCAGCTGCTCTCACGGAGGCACCGGCCTATGCCTAACGGGGTAGTTCTGCCCGTGAGTCACTGGTATCCGTGGCCTAATCGTTGCTGCTGTGTCTAGAAAGCAGGTAGCTTTATTGGGCGTAGAAGTGAGTCAGCCCTTGGGAGAGCGACCGTGGGCTCCTTCCTTTGGCCACCCCAGGGGTCCTTGCTGTGGCTGCGTGCTCGCTGCTCCTGTTCCAGCGGCATTTGGCCTTTCACTTAGCGAGGCAGCTGTACCTGTCCTCCTGTTGCTCCTCATATTCCTCCTTTCACGAGGTACTGCAGTTCTCGGGATGTGTAAGGCAGTGCTCCTCAAGCTTCAAAGGGAGCTGACTGCTGGAAAAAGGAGAAAGTACAGCTGCGATCTTTCTCTATATACTTAAGGCTTTTAGTGTGGCAACACAGTAAGAACCTCCAAGTATTTTAAAAGCAAAATTAGCAATAGTATCCCCTTTTCCTAAAGGGAGGAACGTCATATATAGTGTCTCCCTTGCTTGTGTTAGTTCGTTATCACTTATCTGTACAGTGGCAGTGTGTGGTTTTGCGATACTGCTATGCGCTCGCAGTGCCGTGGAGCAACGATGGGGAGTGGCAGTCCTGTCTAGAGGCAGCAGGATGAGCCTGTATCTTGCTTCTTGTCTCCGTGGGTGCTCTGTATGCCATGCAAAACCACGGTAGGATGAGGAAATGGGTTTATTCTTCCATGGTGCCTTTGAGGAGCTGTTGTAGCACTCAGATCTTGTGATGCTGCTTTGGGCTCCTATGTGCCTGTCTCTGGGTTGTGAGTTAGCAGACTGCCTATGTTCTTCTTAATTGCTAAAAGAAACTTCAAATGAATTTTCTCTATTTTTATGGCCCAAAATTTTGCCAAATCTTTCCTAATGTTGCCCCTGAAACGGAGTTTGTTTACCCGATGTGCAAGCCAATAACACACAGAGTTGAGGTATTTTCAAATTAATTTCATTCATGTGCACGAATGGGTGCCTGTCTCAAGACAGCACACCTTTGTCTCAATAATCCCCACATTTATATACTTAAGTAAACATATTCATTATTATTTCCCTAAATGATTGGTTTCTTCTTCGCCTCTCATGTAGATTTGTGTGCAGACTCTGTCTTCTTCCTTCATTGTCTTCTTTTGAGTAGGTGATATCATTTAAGTAGGTGGTTAATGAGTCAGTGGTCGCGATCTCCCCCTGCAGGAATTACCTTTTAACTACCTCTTACTCTGTCTTGGCAGTTCCAAGTGCTTCTTCAAGGTTTGTTGACCAGATCACAATCCATTACCTTTTCTGACATAAACATAAAGCCCCATTGTCTACTAGTTAGTTCCTAAACCCTAAATCATGTCTAGTTATTGTTTCACTATTTTAAATATTAACTGATGGGGGCTGTATGCAGGAGTTTAGCAGCTCCCTGGTTATTTCAATCATATTCTACATATTAATTGATAACACTAAGGGCAGGCACTCAGAAGAATGAGAAATATGTCTTCTAACAGGTTTTTTAATGGCAGGAGAAATTATTTTGTTGGCAGAGGACATCTTATGTACAGCTTCTGTGTGCCTAGGGTATGGCAGGCTTGTGCAATGAATTACCGCTCCCTTTCACTGCTGAGCTGCTTATTTATTACATAATCAAACAGCAATGACTTAACAAAAATCATGTTGTTCTTCCATTCAAATGGATAATGGTGTCAGGTTCATGGTCACTTTACTAGTGGCCATCTGTGTTTGCCTGCAGGAGAGATCACCATGGAGAATATTGGTCTCTGTGACATGATGCCTGAGGCCCAACTCCGGTGACAAAACCAAACCAAGAGTCACCAACAGGCAAAACTTCCCCACTGTGCAAGCATGGATGCACTGATAAGACTGGGGAAGCTCCAGTTCCTCTATTAGTGTTGGGGTTTTGACAGAGACATGTCCATCACCAGGAGGGCCAGGACCGTCCCTCCCTTCAGCTACGGCTGCCCCAGCCCTCTGGTGCCTACAAACGTGCCGTTTCCTAATAATGTACAGCTCTGACCTGAAGTTTCTGTGGAACTGTGTGGAGCTCCCAGAAGGGAAGCATTTTACTTCTGGGACCATAAACTTGGACACTGTGTGAAACACATTGAGAGGAAAGATCCTCCATTTCCACTGTTATACCCCAGGAAAAGCGGGTATAAGGAAGGCCCTGGTGCCCTCACCTCAACTGAAGAGGGAGCAAAAGGGATGGAGAGGACTTCAGTCTGTGCTTCAGTTCTCTCTTTTGCTCTATGCATGTACTGACACTCCCACAGGTCATGTCTGCAGAAACAAGTGTGAATCCCTCTGTGATTGCAAGGTAGTAATTAAATTACATCTAACTTTTGCTACACGCCCTTATCTGTTAGGTTATCTCTTGTCTCTTCTTGGGTTTTCATCATGAAGCAGAATAGCTGCAGGAGAGAGAAACCCTCGTTACCTTCACGGTGGGATCGGATCGGATATTGAAGGGCAATAAGTGATGCAGTGCTGCGGTAGCGGGAGAAGGCCCTGTCCGGCGAGGGAAGCGGAGGGAGGCCTGGTGCCTCACCGGAGGCACCACTTGAAGAAAAACAGGCGTACGGGGTGGAGTTCTGCCACAGGTTTCCCACTGAAATGGGAGTGCCAGCTGGCATGGGTTCTGCTGAGGTTCCAAAGAAGAGCGCGTTGAGAGCAGCTTAATAGCGCCTGTCCCAGCCAGCATCCCCTGTGGGGAGGACGCTCGGCTCGAGGAGGGACCACCGGGCTGCGCGACGCTGCTCCCCCCGAAACCAAAGCTCTCCCCCCGTCCGTGGGGGGGGGCAGCCACCTGAGGCAGGGCGCCGACAACCCCCGGGGAAGGGAGGCAGGCCCGGCCGGCACACACGGGCCCCGACACCCGGCGGCCGCCCGCGCCCCGCTGAGGGGCGGTGGTGCCCGCCCTCCCCACGGCCGCCCCCCGCGGGCGGGGCCGGCGGCGGCGTGCTGGGGCACGGCCCGGCGCAGCACAGTACGGCGCAGCGCAGCGCAACGCGTCGCGATGGCGGGCGATCACTCTCGCAGCCTGGGGAAGGGTAAGCGCCGGCCCCGGCGGGCGGGCTGCGGAGGGCGAGCGGGGCTGTGCGTGAGGCGAGGAACGGCTGCAGCGGTTCTCTTCTCTTTTCTCTCTCCTCAGGCAGCGCGGCCCCGGGGCCTGTGCCCGAGGGGGTGATCCGGCTCTACAGCATGCGGTTCTGCCCCTTCGCCCAGAGGACGCGCCTCGTCCTCCGCGCCAAGGGCATCAGGTGAGCCCTTGCCGGCTGTCTGTCCGTCCGCCCCGCTCCGCGGCTGTCCGTCCGCCCCGCTCCCGTGGCGGCCTGTCGGGGCTCGCACGGAGCAGGGGCCGGTTCAAGCTTCCCTTCTTCCCTGGGCATCCTAAGTGGCTCTTAATTAAACATCCCTGCGAGAACGGAATGAAAAGAGGTTTCTGTGGGTGATTTTGTTATGAAGTTTGAACTTCTTGAGGCTTTTCAGGGGGAGGGGTGTTTGCCGAAGTGGGAAATAAGTAGGCTGTGTATGAAATCAATTATGTCAAGGTCCAAAGTAAATCCATAGGGAAAAAGCCCAAGCTGATTGATATTTTTTTTTTTTCACCTGTCATCCGGAATGTTTGCAATAATAGCATTTGAGTTTGTCCTGGGTAAATGTCAGTAGAGCCTTAATGTATGTTGTTGTTTGGTTTTGATGTAAGCTGCAGTGAAAATTTTGGGAGATAACAATATTCAGATAACAATAATGTTTCTGTTATATTACTGCTTAGCAAAACACAATAGTGAGTGAGTGACCTTTTTAAAAGAGGAAAGGTACTGTGTTCCTATAACATTTTCTCATTCCAGTGCGGTAGTAAGTTAATGGAATTCAGTACTTGTGTTTGTTTCTTTTTCAAGATAGCTGTGTCATTTCAGTGTTTTTAAATGGGGACTAATGCTTCCCTCAGTTTACAGCTTCAAAGTAACAGGTTTTTCCACCTTTTTCTGATTCCCACCAAGTCCCAGGCTTGCTAGCAGTTTGTTAACCAGCCCAAGGCTGGGAGTTCATATTAGCATAGAGAATGCCTACCATTTAGTTCTGATAGCAAGATGAGAGTTAGGTTGGTTTGTTTTGTTTTTTTCTTGGGTCTTTTTTCAAAAGAGTAAGTGCATTAAAACTTCCAGGTCAGTTTAATTCTGTCTTTATTTAGTGTCTTTGGGCTGATTTTGGAGCTGGGAGGTTTGTTTTAGTATAGTGTATTTAGAGGGGTTTTATGGCTGCCTAAATGTGGTAGTTGCCTTCTGGTAACCTTTCAGTGCTTTTGAAGGTTCAGCTGTGCTTAGCAGATCTTTGGGCTTACTAGGAATTTTCTGGGGTCACACATACAACACAGCATATAACATGGTTTGTTAATATAACATAGACATATTTCCCATGTGTCTTTTTTTATCAATATCTATTTGCTTTTACCCTAAACATCTGTTCTATGTGAGGCCGTAAGTGGTGAAGATAAAAGTAGGTAGGATGCTCTCTTGATTTGCTCTTTGATGTAAGGTCAGATTAAAGTTCAGCTGCATTTCTTAATTGGAGTATAGCTCATTTGCAATCAAGTGCTTCTTTCTTAGAATGCCCCTGAACCTGCATGTTCAAATCATCTCCTAGCGTGCTGCATTCTGAGCTCGACCTTTGGTTTTGGCATGACTTTAAGGGCTGCCTCTGTGGTGTGCTTGCAGACTTTTCATGTGTCTTTTATTAGTTTAACAAACAACTCACTGTAAGTCAGTGCTGATTTTTTCCAGCAAAGGGAAGTGCCCCCTGGCAGTATTTCTATGTGTCAAATGGTTAGTCCTGCAAAGTACTTCAGGGAGGACAGGGGAGAGCAGGGGAATAAGGATTCAGCCTCTCAAGTACTGTAGCTGTTGAGGTGTAATGACTGCATTTCACCATGGTATGGAGTGGACTGTAGCAGAATTGAACCTGTTTGGGTCTTGTTTCTTTTGCTCTTTTAGCCATGAAGTAATCAACATCAATCTGAAAAACAAACCTGACTGGTTCTTTGAGAAGAACCCCTTTGGGCTGGTTCCTGTTCTGGAGAACAGCAAGGGCCAGCTGATCTATGAGTCCCCAATCACTTGCGAATATTTGGATGAAGCATTTCCAGGGAAGAAGTTGATGCCTTCGGACCCATATGAGCGAGCCTTTCAGAAGATGCTCTTGGAACACTTCTCAAAGGTACTGCATCATCAGGATGGGATTGTGTTTCATATTTTACCATAGGGCCAAAACCCGCAGCTCTGTTGCCAATGTTGCTTTCATCCTTTAAGGCAGGTGTTGTGTCTGGGAAAAGCATTTAAATAACCAGAGGGGTTATTTGGGGTCTCTTGCTATGAGCACATACAAACCACTGTGTATCTGAATTGCTCCCAGCATTTATGTGCAGGGATGGATGCAGGAAGGCAGCCAAGCTAGTGAAAGTGTATATGACTGAGGCAGGATTTTGAGTATCCTACAGTAGAGCAAATGTTAGTAGACCAAACCTGCTGAATGCTTGAGACCTAAGCAGTGACAATTGCTGTATTTTAAACAGTTTTTCTATAGGAAGTATTATATGGATGTGGAATGTGGAGAGTGCCTGACTCAGAGCCCCTACAACCATGGACAAGAGATGGCAGGTGGCTGTAGACATGAGACATGTATAAGGAGACTGGTTTTGGCCCTCAGTAGGGGTTGGATGTGGCCACTGTGGCTGACTGGAAGTAACTTCTCTGTACAAGCATGTGCTTTGAAGGGTGTAGGAAGTGAAAGAAGTCAGCTTGGATATGAGGCAGTAGAGGAGAGGAAGCAACAGAAGATGCAAAGAGATGTGGACAAAGAAGGGGAATAGAAGGGAGGATATACTTACAACAGGCCTTTCTGAAAAAGCATGATGGGAAGAGGGTTACAGGGAAGCACATTGCAAGAAACTAAATGTCCACTGAATGTTGGTTGTATGAATGACAAAATCTTAGAAAAATGTTTGTCTATAAGCTTTTAAGGATCTAATTTAGTTAAGCTTGGCCACTGGGCAACTTCCTGGTACTGTATGCTAATTTCTCTGGCAATTACCAAATTAGAAAATGCACAGGTTTGTAGAAGCCTGCATATCCTGGGCTGCATATCTCTTCCTTAAAAGTACCTTAAATGTTGATAATTAAAGTGCGTTTGGATTTAAAAGCTATGTAATGGGGAAAAGAGTACTACGCTGCACCTTGCCACTTTTATTGCTACTTTTTTGGTAGTGTGTGCAAATGGGAAACGTGCTCCTATTCTCATTGTTCTCCTCTTATTACTAGACTAAAATTCATGAGTGTTTGCATTTGTTCTTCATTTAAGCCTTTGCTTACATTTTCTGAAGTATAAAAGATTTTTGTTAATGGACTTCATTTAACTCTTTAAATCTTTAAGATCTAACTTGCATCTAGTATCTTAACATCTTAAGCTCTGAATGACTTGTATTATTGTAATAGGAACATTAAAAACTTTATCCTTTCCTTTGTATAGATAACACCCATAGTTTTCAAGTATTTTGTGGCAGTCAAAGATGGACAGGACGCCTCGGCACTGAAGGCAGAGATTGCTGAAAAGTTTGGCAAACTTGAAGAGGTAGGAGTATTTCATGATAATGAGCAGGTTGCCAGTCATTCTATGATCCTTTTTTTCTTTCATGCTTTGGTCTTTGGAGCTAGATCTCTTCTCATTCAGTTGGTAGTTATAACAATGAACAATCTTTCAATTTACTTCCCCCAGTCTAAGGATGCACAACAGCACCATTAGAGTAAATTTCAAGTAGCTAACCTAAGCTTCATGTGTGTGATGAAGGCTGTGTGGACTTGTGGAGTGGTTTTTTTTTTTAATTCTAGCTGGCTGCTGTTGTCTTGGATACCTTTGTTGTGCTTTAAATGCAAGGAGCCCTTGCAGCATGTTCTAAGAGCAAGGGCTGAGAAGTCTGAGCTGCTGAAAAGCATCTGTGCTGTAGCTTTGCTGAAATCAGTACAGATACACTGGTGATGAAATAAGGTCTCGAACAGAAAAGATTCTGTCTTTGGAGGGGGGGAGGAAGCAGAATGTAATCTGTCCCTTGCAGAAATCCAGCCCTGGGCTGTGTTCTGCTCCAGTGATGTAAGGCAACTTCAGCAGAGCTCCGGGAAGCATCAGGTGGCTTTGATGCTATATTAGCAAATTCACAACCCTGATTTAGTGTCAGTAGTGGTTCTTGGCTAGTCTGAACAGCTGTCAGACTTGCCTTTATCGTGAACCTGTTCCTTTTAGTTGGTTGCTAAAACCACAATGCTTGTCTGGCTGGATCAAGAAGCATTCCTCCAGAGTGTTTCTCTTCAGGTGCAAAGCTACCAATAGCTTTCTAGTACTTTCCTAATTCTCCTAACAGTTCTGTGCATTCTGCTTCCCTGCTCCCTAGAGCTGCCAAAGTAAAATTGTTTTCAGAGTAGTCTTGTCTGTCTGATCGGACTGATGCTGGAGTAGTGCAGACGAATGAATTCTTGGGGAAAGCCATGTATGTTTCACTTCCCTAATATACAGGTCTATTAAACATTAAGGAAGAATTAACCTTCTTCCTGCTTTATTAATGCTGTGAAATACTTGCTGCTCCTTCAGTGTCTCTATTTTACTACACCCTGAAGGATTTTGCAGCAGCAGCTGAAGGTCAGCTGAGGATGGGAGGAAGGAACCGCCATGCAAACTTCACTCGGCCTATTGCAAGAGGTATTCAAGAAGGGAAGTGTTTTGAAACACTTCTGTATTTAGGTTGCTGCTGCTCGACAGAGGGAGCTGTGTTCCCATCTCTGCAACTGTGCAGCTGCTGGGTTATATTCTGCCAGACACCTGGTAATTTAAACAGCTTGATGCTTTCTGAAGGACTGCTTTAAAATTTCTGCTAGGTCATGGGGATTAGGGGACAGGGAGTAAATGCCATAGGCGTATAGTGTTGCGTGTCCAAAAAGACAACAATTTGTAAGGTCTCTCAAGTTCCACCTTTAAAATGCCAAAGTGCCTGAAAACAGAGGGACTAATCTTATGAAAGAGACCAAGCTCTGGAGGTTCCTTAAAGCATGTTAAACTTGGATGACCATGGCACTCAAAATGTATCAGAAACATAAATGTAACAGGAGAACTTGCTGCCTTCTTTGTGGCCTTGCTTTCTGTGCTGACCTGGAGGGATCTCTTTCTGGTAGATGTGGATGCTATGCTTGCTTCCTGTTCCCTTTGCACCTGGAATCAAATCCAGTTCTAGATGTAATGTTGTAAATGCTTTCCTGACACCACTTGGCCTCAAGGGCCATGGGAAAAGAGTCCCTGATAAAATGGTGTTCTAGTTTACCTGAATGTTAAATTTAGGTGGACTTATTGCTCAAGAAATGCATGTGCATTGTTATGTTTGATTAGTCTGCACCATTAATGCTTTTTGACAAGTAAGAAATCATGAACTGACAGATTCTGAGAGCTAAATTCCTTTTTGTTTGTGCACAAGCTGTAGCTCACTAGTGATTAATATCTTGTGACAGTTTTTGAACCTCTGGAGAAGAGCTGGACTGACAGTGTATTAAGTAGTTAAGCTTGATACTACAGCTGCTTCACTGACTAGCTCTGACTCCCCAGGTATTGCATGCACAGGAGAAATGTGCTGTATCTCTGTTATTTGCTCTCTGATCCCTTCAGTACGCCTGCATTCTACTACAAAGTGGGCTTTTTGTTACTGTAGTGTTCTGTTGTAATTTTCCTTCTGAGGGCAGTTGTCATCTCTTGCCCCTCACAGATTCTGTCCAAACGCAACACTGTGTTTTATGGGGGTGACTCAATCTCCATGCTTGACTACATGATCTGGCCGTGGTTTGAACGTCTGGAACCATTCCAGCTGAAGGAGTGAGTACCTTGCCTAGCTTCTAAGGTGTACTGAACTGCCTCAGTGTAAATATTCTTTGCATACACCCTGCAGCAATGGGCCACTCTTGGGGGCTGCTGAAGAAAGTCTGTATTGTGTTACAGTTTGTGGGAAGCATCTTCTCAAAAGAGAGATGAGTTGTTCATGGATCTTCTGTAAACAAGCTTTTTTTCACCAGGTCTGTTTTCCTACCAAATAATTTTGACAGAACTGGAAGAAGTGGTCAAAATACAGGACTTTTTCTCCATCACTAACATCATAGATGAAAATGGTCTTTATTTGAAGGGGATGAAGATGTGGAGGCCGAGGTTCAAATTTCTTGGTCCAAAACCTCAGACTTGAAATGCAGTCTTCTGTTCCTCTTTGGAAATCCTAGGTTGACAAAGGAGAGTGATTTTGTTTTGAGATCAGAAAAGTGTATCCTGTCTTGCTGTAGCTAATAGATCTGTCGCTGTTGTAATAGCATTTTTTAATATGTAAATAAATGTCTTGGTCTGTTATATCCTTAAACAGCTCCAGTTACCATGGTATTGCATTAATATGTAGGGAAATGGTTTCAAAGGAAAACTATTTTATAGCTGGCTTAAAGCGGGACTAAAGAGTCAATTTGTATGAGGAAGTAGGTGATAAAAGTGGAAGATGAGTATAGAACAGTTAGTCTCACCCTGGTGCCTGAACCATTCTTGAACAAGAAAGATGCAGAGAATCCGTAGCACTGAAGCTTCGTGCACTGTAAAATAAGGGCTTTACTGATGGGTTGTTGATCTACTTTGTCTCCTGTGTGGTCCTTGATTGGAAGGGGAAATATTACTAGCAATATAGGAGCATAGGTCTAGAGTTATTAAGGTATTTGAATGACTGAGGATCTGAGCCATTGTATGTTAAGAAAAGCTGCTTTCTGGGTAAGGGTTAGGAGTTACGTGGAGAAGTTACACATTTACTAAACTTGGGAGTTGGAAATATTAATGCAAAGTACTTGGGTCAATCTGCCAGAAGAGAGTGAAAATAACAGTCTACACTTAAGCTTTCAATTTGCCACATGGTGGGTTTTTTGTGTTTTTTTTTTTTTTTTTTCCAAATGTGTCTGAGTGGGTTTGTAGATTTAGTCGGTTAGTCGAATCCTCAGTTTCGTCAATAGACTACATCTGTGTTTTGAGCTGCTGAGTTGCAGGGTAGTACAAACTGCACAGCTTGTCTTGGTATGCATGAGAGAGGAGAGAAGAGGTTTGTGGGTTGTGGAGGATGACTCAACCCTTGCACACAGTATTTTCTTCAAGAATCACCATTAACAAAGCATTCCAGAGGGAGGCAGTGGTGCACAAGCCTCTGCCCTCAACTCAGAACAGATGATAAGTAAGAGCTGTGTCTTTTGCAGCAGGTATAACATAAACAAAAACATGCTGATATCTTGCATGATGAGTGCTCGTTTGTGGTTTTGCTCAGCTCTGCAGAGTGTACAACCTCTGTAAGAACTCTTTCACTTTTCAAATGCCAGCGTCTTCTATGATCTGATACATATTTCCATCACCTTCTCTGGGCTGAACATTATGCTGGGATGGAGAAAGCAAAACAAGCAGTAAAATAGAAATGCTCAAGCTGTTTTGCTTCCTTCATGCCCTCCAAGTTTCCCATTTGCGTTACTCAGTCTCTTTCCTTTTCCTGTAGCTCTTTGAGTCACACCCCAAAGCTCCAACGCTGGATGGAGGCCATGAAGGAGGACCCTGCTGTCAAGGCTACAATGACTGACCCTCAGACATTCAAAGATTACCTCCAGCTCTATTTGAAGAACAGCCCTGAGGCATGTGATTATGGGCTCTGAGGTGCCAGTAGGCACGTGCTTGCTGAAGCGTCAGAGCTTCTTTTCAGCCTGAGCTGTGGGGATCTAGTGTAATTTGGTGTGGGCTCTTCTGTGGTTACATTTCATAATGGGGAATAATTCTGTGCTGAAAAGGCTGAGAAATCTTCTGTGAACTCCACTCCTTCCTGTCAGGAGGAGGATGTGCTGGTTTCAGGCAGGAGATGGAAAGTCATTGCTGGCTATGTATATCATGTGAAGGAAAATGTTGGCTTTACTCAGAGGTGATGTTCTGTTATCTCTGGCCTCTTTGCAGGCATTGCTGGTGGGCAGTCCCTGAACTGACCCTGTTACTTGGTTTAAAAATTGTAATACTGGTGTCTTGAAAATAAATAAAAAGTAAACAATGTTGTCTTTAAACACAGGTTTTCCTTCTTCTTTCCAGGCAGCTGTTAGTCACTGGACTGATTGTGCAGAGAGGAGCAAGGCACTGTAAAGGCTCAAACAGATAGTGTGGTCTCTGAAGTTAAGATGCGGTTACCTAGTACAAACTGTTCTCCTCTTTAGACAGCACTACTGCCAAACCACTGAACTTGCAACCCTACCCACTTATCCCTGTTGAAGTCATGTTTGCAGGGACCATCTAGTAATGGCTTCCAGTTTGGGCTAGGTATGCTAGGGGAGTGTGTGGTTATAATCTTTCTCTTCCTTCTGAAGTAGGGTCATGTTTATTCTAGGTCCTAACCTCAATTATCCTAAAGGCTGGAGTAGGGAGTAAAGCTAACAGAAACCATATCCTGAGCAGAAGGACATTTATTTTCTGTTCTGCTCCAGAACTCAAAGTGTTGCTATACATGTCAAGGTGTAGGTGAAATCAGAGAACTGAAGTAGGAGTTCAGCCAGCATATTATGTACTGGTGGTGTCTTGCTGCTGGTGAAGGAATGAATATGTTCTGTTCCAGCAGGTAAATGGCAGGATCAGGTCTTTGCAGTTGGACATCTTTTTGAAGCTATCTTATATGCTAATATAGCAGAATGGGGTCAAGATTATTAGATTCAAAAGTTCCTCTCTTTCTTTTTTTTCTTCTTTTTTTCTCTCCACATAGGGGATTAAAAGAGCTATGACCCATTCTGATGTTGCTCAGCTGTGCATATCTTTCTCTGTCAGACCACTAACAACACAAACTAGCCATAATTCCAGGGAATAAGCATGCAGAAAGAAATAAGGCAAAGCAGTATGTTCAAGGACAGGGCTGTGGTTCCTGTGGTACTGAAGCGGTTGTCATTAGATATACAAGACTGTTCCTATCTGCCTCCCATTGAAATGAGGTGAGGTAAGGTAGCATAGCAGAAGGTAGCGGTTCATGCTTTTCCTGGTAATTGAGGCACTGAGTGTCTTGGAGCTTTTGTGGAGGAAAACTGGACTAATCTTTTTTTACCTTTAACATGTTCTACCCCAGCACACTAACTCTAAGGAGTTGCATGCTTGTGTAGGAAAGCAGATATGAAAGACTTTTTGATGAGGAAAAAAAATTAGCGGGCACTTTGGTTTGTCAGCTTGCAGCTATTGGAGGGGATTGTTTATGCTCTTACTAGCTTTAATTCAAATGATACAGCTTTTTCCCTCCTGTTTATCTTTGTGGCTTTTAAACACTTCTGGCACTACTTAGAGAAATACTAATTACTCTGCTGTTCCTTCCAGAATGCTAATGTTCTTTAAAAAATTTCCTAGTCCAGATCTGATGCTGTACATGTTTTGTAGATTGTCATTAGAGAACCCAGAGGAAGCATAAAGCTGTGAGGTGTGTTGTCAGAATGTGGATCTAGGCTGTTTCATTAAATGAAAGCAGGGTTTAAGCTTGATGAAGCCACTATCCCTGAAATGGTGTTGGTGGGATCTCAGTGGCAAACTTCTAAGGATTAACTGCAGAACGTTTTGGTTTTACTAGCTCCTCTGCTTTGGGTAGGGCTTGTTAAAGCTCTTAGTATAGTAGGCTCTACATTGGCTTTTATAAACATGCTAGGAATATGTTGCAGTTTGCTCCAGTGTATTATTGGTTGCTAGTGGGAGATGTGACATTAAGGAGATCCAATAATGGGTTAAGAGCAGACACTAGCATCCAAGAACTGAACTGGCTAGGGCCAGACCATGATAACCCAGAGGCTCTGTTATCCGAACAGAAAGATGTGCTCTCCCCATCTTTAGTGGCTGTAGAGTGTACCATTATAAATACGCTATTTCAGCAAAAAAAGTAAAATTAAATATTCTGCCTTATAATTTACTGTTTAATATCAGTGTTCTAAATTGCCAGGCAGACAGCTGGGGTCCTGAACTCATTACAGCACACCAAGAAATGCAGGCCTCAGGCAGTGTTTTTAATGTGGTAATGAATATGCAACACTTTGGCCCAGTCTTCAAAGGAAAGAAGTTATGTGGAATGGACTGCCTCTCTCCTTTCATGGTGGATGGGTGTGAAGGATACATCATATTAGTTTAAAGAGGCCCAGAAAAGAAAACGCACATCTTCATTTTTGGTCAACAGAGGAAAAAGATGGAAGTCAATAATGAAATGATCAAGCAGATTAAGCAGCTCTGCCCTTTGGTCAGAGCTCTCCTTAAGATCCTCTTGTGGATCAGATTGTACAGCAAGTACTGTATTTACTCACCTTCTACTCCATATTTTGCCCTTGAAAGTTGTTGTTGGTGCTATTGCTTTCGAAAACAATGTTGACTTTTTTTTTTTGTTCCCTGTTGTTGTGCCACCAAATATAACTGTTCTCAGCACAGATTAAAAAAAAAATAATTCAGGGTCAAGTGAAAAAGAACAGAGTCGGTCTTGTAAAAATAGTGAGTTTAGGAGCATGGTGGATAGATACTTCAGATTAGCAAGGCATCGGGCCTTGTTCTGTACTGCATTTGTAGCATGTCCCTATATCTTTAATGATATCCTTGAGATGGTTGTTGGTACCATAATGCAAGATGTGGTCCAGCCTCTTGTTCTTCATAATCATTTTAGGATCCCTTATATTGAAGCTAAGAGCAAGGTAGAAGGGAGCCAAGATGGAGCGAGGGCTGGGGATCCGAGGCTGTCAGATCTGGGAAGGTTTGCTGAGTTTTGGTAAGTTGAGTGGGAACTTGGGTGAATGGGACTGTGGCTATGACAGAAGGTCCTTGCTTGGGGAAATTGTTGAGAAGAGGCTGTCCAGGGATGTGTTAGAAGGATTTGTGGTTCTTGTGCTGGAAGTGGTAGTAACTGGAGATACTGGTTTGAAGTCTCAAATGTCGCATACTAGGGACACCTGAAACACCTATATAAATTCTATACAGGTGCCTGTGGCTTTGTTGCTTTTTCAAATCAATTAAAAAGGAAGAGAAAAGGAAATCTCAGCTTCTTGTCATACTTCATTTAACAGCTGTCTGTCCTGCTCATCAGAGGTGCCTGGCTGTGTGTGAGTGCATGTTCTAGGCATGTGTTGTTGGCACAGTGTTATGTGTCCTGGGCCTGCTCTCCCCAGTTTTCCACTGTCATGGCATCTGTAATGTTCCCCTGCATTATCAAGGTTTGAGAACTGGCTGTTTCTTATCCTCTCTCCTTTCTCTGCTGGTAGCCTGATTATTTCACCACTCTCTTCCTTGGACATTGATTTCACTTGGGAATGGCTGACGCAAATGGAGTCTCTTCATAGTCATGAAATCAGATGCAATTTTACTAAATCAACCCCAATTTCTATAAGATGGAAGCAGTCCTTTCTACTGCTGGTCCAAAGCCAACAGAATGGCAGTTGCTGATTTATCTCAGTAAATTAGTAATGTCATGTGATGTTGTTAGGATTTTTCCCTCCTAAAAAACTTTGATTTGCTAAAACAGGAATGGTAAAACTTGTCAGTGAGATGCAGCTGTGTCTGGGGTGGAGTGTGACAGCTGTTTAGCAGTGTGCAGTAACACTGAGTCCACGAGGAGTTAGAACGCAGCTCATATTAAGGGACCAATGTACCGAGCCTGTTCTATGCCTTTCACAGCTGTCTTCTGATGCACAGGAGGCAGCCTGTGAGAATTACAGCATATGCTGCAGCTTTGCATCTTAGAACCACCACTCATGGCAAAACTGATGAAAAAAGCCATCTCTCCAGGGGAAATGGGGCCGAGAAAAGTGGCACTGAATAGCCACAAGCTGAGTAGGGAGCACACAGTGTTTCCTGTAAGCTGCAGACCATTTGCATGAGTCACCTATGCGACTGCACAGCAAAGGCATACAAGGGTTGGGGGAAAAGGAGGAAAAAGCTGTCAACTTTAGACCACCTGAAGAATCAGTGAGGACTAAAGTGAGACATTATGGCTTAATACTGTCCTTCCCCCAGCTATCTGTATCCATTCCCATTTCCCCAAAGGATGCTTTTGTGCCTTTCCCCCGTCACTCAAACCATCCTCAGAAGGGAGCTCTCAACAAGAATGCACTCTGGGCCAGTCCATAAGTTGGAGTGTGGTTGTTTTTTTCCCTGTACATGTATCACACAGCTCTTTTCCGTGCGTGTTTAGGCTTGGAAGCAGAGTCTGTCTCCTCTTACTTGTATTAGCTAAGACATGGTGATTAATCAGCTGTTTCTCCTTGTGGGAAGACAGCTCTGATATAACCCATGCCTTCAAACCCACAGGCTTGGTGCCTTTCAGTTCCTCTTCACATGCTTTATGTAGCTTGACTGTGTTGTGCTGGTGTATGTCTGCTCTGGATCAAACCTTTCCCCTCCAAAGCTATGCAAGGTGTGGCTCTGGCAGGAGGGAGTCAGTGTGGGGCCATTGGTAGAAACCTGCATGTGGACAAGCCTTGCTTTTCTCTAGTTTTGCATATAGGAGCTTCGTAACACTGACGTGATGCGATAACCCTGAAGGTGAACTGAACTGGCAGGAATATCGTGCTGACAGCACAGAACGCCTCTGTCCCATGGGAACACCTCTGCGATGGAGGCCAGGCAGAGCTGCTATGCATCACTTGTACTTAGAGGCACAAGAACCACTCAGGGCTGCCCTGCCCTGCCTGGTTGGGATGGCAAGCTGGCAGGGATGAGACCTGGAACATGTTAGCAAGCTAAGTACTATCTCCCTGTGGATTTGGGAAATCCCTCTGTGCGGTTTGATTCCCAGCAGAGGGCTAGAGAGCAAGACTGACGGTTAAGAGCAATATAACAAATTTCTCCCTTGATGCACCTGGGGAGGTGAGGTGACTGATGAGTCAGGCTGCAAACAATGTGGTTTACTGATCCCAGTGCTGCCTAGCTCTGCCCGCTGGGCCTGTATTGCACTGTTGGATCCTGAATGTTAGATTGTCTGCTGAAAGGTGCCTAATTGGATTTGCAATGACATTATAAGTGTTGTGGCACTTCTGGAAAGCAGCACAATACAGACAGAAATTTAATCTTGGCTCCTTACACGATTAAGGCTTTGCCGAGTTGAGACTGTTAATGGCTGTGGGTCTGTTGGTGGATTTGAAGGTTGTTTTGCATCTAAAATTGACTCCTTTTCCTGCAGAGCACCTAAAACACTTTTAAGAACTTCACTGGGGTTCTAATCTTCATTCTTGTGCACAATTTTTAAAACGGTGCCACAGCCAGACATTTTAGAAGCACTCAAATGCCTAAACAGTGAGGGCTGTATTTATATATTTCACCTCAGCACCTCCTGCACTTCAACCTCAGAGCAGATGAATAAAGCAAAGATACCTACCTTCAAGACAGAAATTGCTGCTGATAGTTGGTTTGTTTTTTTTTTCTTCACCTCTGAAGTTTGGGTAAGCTCTGGTTTTAGCTGGACAGATTGATAATTAGTTAAAAACTCAGTGCCTTTATTCAAAGGCAGCACCTCTGCAAACAATGACTGAAAAGCTTTGCTCTACAGAGTCCCCCAAGCCTCTGCAGCCAAAGGTTTTGCAACTAGCAGCTGAGGAGTCCAAGATGACGCTCCTAAATGTAACATAACTAGAAAGTGAAGTTTCTTTTGAATGCTGTAACATTAATTGATTCACAGCATGGGCTTGTTCCGATTTCTGTTTCGGGACCAGACTTGTCCAATGGATATGATAGGAGTATGTGTCTGTTTGCCTCCTTCCTCTTCTCTCAAGGCTCTGCTACAAAGTTGTGCGGATCATTTTGAGAGTAGCAGAAGTAACACAAACCCTGTTTCCTCAAAGCTTCCTTCTTCAGGAAGGCATGACTACCAACAACCTTTTACTGCACTGGGGACATTTAAAGATCTCTTGTGCACTTCTCAGCATTATGAGAGTCTGTTTCCTCTATCCATCTGCCTGCTTGCCTCAAATTTATTGCAGCTGAGTATTTCTGAGCTCTCTACAGATCTGTCAAATTTGGTCAAAGTTGGTTGATTCAAAAGTTACTTGGCAGGAGATGAAGGCATAGACCCTCCTCTTTGCACCTCCCCCCTGCCCCCTCCATGCATGCACACACTGACTGCATAGGAAGCTGGCTAAAAATAACCTAGTTTATGTTGCCATAATGAATCAAGCATTTTAGAAAAAGGCAGGACTGCCTGGAATTTTACTTGGAAGGTGTACAACAGGTCAAATGTTTGGTTGGAGCCACTGAACCAATACCTTGAGAAATCCTCTTTCCACACAGACACAATCCAGATACATGTCTTATATTTATCTGATACTGTGCCAGTGGCACCTGGGGACAGACCTGAGTCAGCTTTTAGACCTGCAAGCAAAGAACCATAACAGAGTTAGGCAGAGAGGATGAAACCTGCTTAAGAAGTGGGCAAATCCTGAGCAGTATCCCATTCTGAGAGCAGTGCTCCCAGCTTGACTGCTAGTGGTACCTGACCAAATTAATGTTAGCATGCCTGTAGGTCACCGTAACCTCTGAGGTTGCTCTTGCTTTTTTATAGCATAGACATTTCTGCCTACTTGAAATAAAGGAGATTCTGTCCTTGCTTGTGGATATTCCATGAGTGGTAAAAAGTCATTAGATAAATTATTAGCTGCGAATTATTATCTTGGCTTTTCTGTCCTGCCTGCCTCCCTGGATGACTTAATGCTTGAAAAGTGCTAATTTGTATCAACAAAAACATCACCCTGATTTGCATAGTAGCAAAACAACATTGTGCAGAGTTGGGAAACAGAAATGCATTCCTGTGTGGAATATACAATTTTTCTAAGGTCTGCAGATCTTTAGTATTAACCACACATCAGAATTATGTACCTGATTACCATGAAGGTTATGAGATACAGGGGTGTTTCATGTCAAATCCATAAGAACTGCCCAATATAACAGTTACATATCCAGGCAGTGCATAAAAGGAGATCTTTTTCTTGTGCTTGTGGAAAAGGCTGCTTATTGCATTTGCAAGTGTTACCTGTCCAGTGAAGTCTGTCGCTGTAATGGGGGACCAGGGATGCAGACTAGACCTGCATTTATAAGCTTTTCATGACCTTCTGAGTTTTCCTGAAAGTCAGGGGGTAACTTGATTTCAATCTTAAATGTCATGGGGAAACTTGTGTAGAGAGAGGAGGACCAGGCTGTAGCAAGTACAGCAGCTCATCACACTGGAGAGACATGCTACAGACATCTGTGCTAGTACATCCATCTAAATGCTGATGTGACTCAACTTGGGCTTATTGGCAGGACAGTCTACCTGAGAGAGCTCCTAATAGACAGCAAGCAGCTGAAACAACCCCAGTCTGAAGGAACTAATCTGAGAGGTGTGTACCCCTCAGTGGGTTTGGAGAGGGTTGTTGATGATGGACTTCAGTGAACTCAGATGATTTGGGAATTTTGGGAAACTGAAAGAACTCTGAACTGTGTTTGAAAACCTTCATTAAAATGAAAAGTTTCACAGTTAACATTATACCTGCCATTCTTGTGTTCTTTTATTTGATCTGTTTCCAAATTTCCAGCATTTAAAATGCTATTTTGAAGTTTTCAAATGAAGCAGCAGTCAATGCCCAATGTCACAGCAACTTTACAGGGCCAGATTGGAGGCCCTAACACAGAATAATAGACTGTTACTGTGACTTCTGAGTTTATGGCTTAGAGACACAGATGTAAACCAGCAAAGTCTTTATTATAAGTGTTACAAGGAGACTTTATGGGAAGCTTTTAATGACCAAAAGAGGGGTTTTATCGGACAATAGAGAGAAGGAGGTAAATGTTACTTGCATTCTTGCCCCCAAAGAGAAATTGTAAATGCCTAAGACCTCTCCCCATAATTATTGAGTCAGTTTCTGCCATCTAAAACGTTTAAACGACATATGGTATTGAAAGCAAAAATGCCCAGGTCTTTAAGGTCTCATCATCTACTAAACCAGGACAATGGAGATACTCACTCTGCTATGTGTTAGTTGTTTTAATCTTGCAGTCATCTTCCCACACAGGCTTGACAGCATCAGAAGCCAAAAGCTACTGGAGGTTTTCTGGCATGTGACAGACTTGATTTGCTTTGTGTAACTTCCCCATATTCAGCTATTTATTCTCAGTGTGCTGAAAAAATGTCAAAGTACACCACAAACTCATCTCTCTTCTCAGGGATTATTTTAAAGTGGTAATAAAAACTGAGATTAGAGATGCCTCTAGCTGGAATAGAGAGTGCTGCTTTCCAAATCTAAATAAAAATCAGCCTTTTTTTGTGAAGTTTTTCCTGTGAGTTTTGATTTTAGAAGAAGTTGAATCTTGAAGGGGAGAGAGACCTGGAACATGACATAGAGCAACTAACCATGCAGCTGCAGGAGGGAATGGCTGGTATGCACACCGTTTCCATCCACAACATGGGGCTTTAAGTGCACGAACGCTGTGCTGTGCTGGTGGGGTACAATCGTTAAGAAAAGGCAGCTCCTTTTTTTTTATAAATACAGTTACAAGTGAAAGGCAATTACATATTGATGAGACTGAGAGGACAAGACCAAGAGGTTTACTCTCAGTTCAAGTTCATGTGCTCATTAGCCAAGCTTGGGATGATCTGTCCCTTTGCTCAAGTCGTGAAGGACTTCCCAGGACAGTGACTTTACATGCCAACCAAGCATAAACAGGTAGCCATGTCTACATGCGCTAGCTAAATCTGCAGCCATAAAGCACACATTTAAGGTTTGAGCTGCAGGGTGGTTGTTACTTCAGGAGCTTTTGTCCACCTCTAGGAATATTGTCTGCAGGCGTGGGAAGTACATTTCTAGACTGCAGTGTAGCCATAATTGTATGCCAAAATTCTAGGCTGCTAGACTGATGAAAGCCAGCACATTGGAATCAGGGCTTTAAGAAAGCCTGGAAATAAGGAAAACACAAGAATTTGAATCTCTGAAGAAAGAATCCAGGTCAAAGCCTAGAGGAAGACTGTTCTACTAGTAGAAGAGGAGGCCAAAACCAATCTCTAGTGGCTGGGGTTGGCCTCTATCTGTCTCTACATCTGCCTACTCTATGGCATGGCACGGACCAAAAATCTGCTAATTGCCCTTCTGAAAAAGGATTTTATATTGATGTTACCCCTTCTGTTACATGGCAACACAGAAGCAGTAAAAAATGCTCCAGAAGTCAACAGCTCAATGGAGAAAATGATACTGAGCTTGTCAGACTGAGGTTTAAAGCATGGTGAGTTTATTTTGGGGGTTATATTTATTTATTTTAAATAACAAAGTTGCACTAAAACAACCAAGGCTGCTGATGATCCTGGGCCACAGGACTCACAAGCTGCATTTACTGCAGTGTGTGGTTGACCCTGGGAAACTGTAACCCCTGGCTAGGTAGACTTGTGCTGCCACTCTTAAGCCAGCTGCTTCTCAGACCCGTTCAATGCTGATTCAGCCCCAGTGATCACTGGAAGGCAGTTATTAATTAAAGGTGTGTAGAGCATTCTGTGGGGCTGGAAGACATGTTGCCAAGGAAACAGTAGTGGTTTTATTATATGAATTCCTAACTAGCTTTGGATTTCCTTCCAGAGTCAGAGCACATTAGAATATTAATAAAGAGGTACCAGTCCCTTAAACCAGGGAAAGCGGTTAAGCAGGAGGCTAAGTGGTGGTGGGTGGTTGCTGGAACTTGGCTGCAGATACCTGTAAAACGAGCAGGTAACGAGGATTCTTGTAGCTGAACTGGAAATTCAGGAGATTTTTGGTTCTGTCAATAAGGGCAACATCTATCAGCAATATTTAGGGCTTGCCACAAAAGGGTGTTTTTTGAGCAGAGATATCCAGAATAATTATTTTGAATTCCTGTGGAATCATATTCTCAGGAAGTCTGGAATTCCACTTTATGTTCATGTTGCATCTGACTCTGGAACAATTTCTACAGGCAGTCAGAAATCACAGGGAATCTCGCCGTTGTGCTCACTGTGTTAGGATCGCACTGGACATATCCCCACTCCATCCTTCCACGCTCTCAGAAACATTTTGGGGGGAACTAGGAACAAAACAGACTTCACACTTCTTTAGATTTTGCACAAGACTTCCTTTATTATAAATAAAGCTGAATGAGAAGATCTATACAAATTCAACAGTGTCCT
The DNA here is from genome assembly GCF_964188355.1 of Buteo buteo. Taxonomy (NCBI): domain Eukaryota; kingdom Metazoa; phylum Chordata; class Aves; order Accipitriformes; family Accipitridae; genus Buteo; species Buteo buteo. The sequence goes on from NC_134174.1 coordinate 56,435,982, forward strand.
GCTATAAAAGCAGCGGTTTAAGTACAGCATTGTCAATCAAGGAAGACCTTACTTTGGAGATTTTTGGTGTTATTGCCCATTTCAGCATTGACAAGATAGATTGATCTTCATACTGCAGTTTTACTTCTGAGCTAACATATTACACACACGCCCCCAATCCTAAAAAAAAGACAAGTAATAAATAAAGCTATTTACTATGTAGGATCCTGTGAGAACTAAGCCCTCAATGACCAGCAGCCGAGCTGTTAGAGGTGGTTAATTCTCATTTCTTCACCACAGAGAAAACATTGCAAAGGCTTTGCATTAAAAATGTTTGGTGAACAAGCACCAAATCCCGCTGCTTGAACACTGGATAAAATTTTGGATCTCTTTGCTGGAATACATCTTTATACGCCCATAAGACCTGTGTACAGAGCAACTCGGAGAGAGAAACCATATTCTGTGGTTGCCACATACTAAAGAGTGAACTACCAACAGCTCCCCTTAGAAGACATTCGGCACCTGAACAATAATAATCTTAGACCAAGACATTTCCTAAAGGCAAATGGCTCCTGAGGCTATGTAGTAGATCAGTGGCTGCTATCAAGCCATCACTAATCCCATTGCTTTGACAGAGCCTATAATAAAATATTAAAACCAGAAGTTGAGGGTGGAGGGAGTGGCTGGAAACTGGCAGAAGGCAATAGGAATTCATCTGTTTAATTCACCTGGTTAGCAAATAGCAAGAACAGCACTGAGACACAAGAAAGGGGTCTGGGACAGGCAGTTTACCCTTCCTTAGGGTCTCTCAGAGAGATACAGGAATTACCAAAGAGATGTTGTGTGTTTGTTACTCACGTGTCATACGCTGTTTGGTTTCAGAAGAATGTTATTCACTTTAAGCCACAAACGCCCACTTCCACCCCCACCCTTTAAAGCTGCTTCCTATGAATGCCCAGCCAGACTTCAATCAAGGCAGAACTAAACATGGGCAGCCCTAAAATGTCTTAGGACATTTTTACTGGCTGACAGCTGATGGAGCTGAACTGTCTTATAAACCTTTTTTATGAAATGTGAGTGTGGCCTTTTACTGATAGGGCTAGTACTTGGTGGGAAAAGATTTAATACAGGAGAGACAAGGCAGGCCAAGGAATGATGTGCTTCACATCATGGCCTCCTTGTACCACTGCAGAGGTCTGATCCAGAGAAATGCTGTGTACCCACATCTTCTCAGATGGGACATGTATATATACTGCTATACGGCTTACAAAGAAGATCTCTGCCCTGAGGCTTACTGGAGCACAGCTTATAATCACAGAGCACTTCTCCCCCTGGATAGTATGAGTGGGTTCCCTCACAGCCTAAATGCACAGAACAGACCTCTTAAAAGGTGCTCAGGGCAAAATGAGCATATTGCATGTAGGAAAATTAAGCCAAGCAATTTGCTTTCAGGGGAAGCAAATCCACAAATTCCTTGGTTCAGCTCCAGCTTGGGTTCAGCTTAACCCCATGGGAACACTTCAGGGTCAGTTTGGGCTTAAGAGAGAACAGGCACACAAATACAGAAAATGAAGAACAAAAGATTCAATCTACTTTTCAGTTTAGGTTCCCTTTGAGTCTGAGCAGCAGTGCTCGGAGCTGTGTAAAGATGAGTTTAGGCATGTTTACAAGCCTGTAGGACTGGTGTTACAAAGCTCTGTTCTGCCATTTTAACAGGGGAGTTACCTTATTCTGTTCAACGGCCTTTTCTTCTCATCCTCCCCCTGCTCAACTTTTATATATAAAAGTTATTTTTCAACCCTGAATGTCATTTCCTGAGAGACCTGGGTCACAAAATTGTTTCTGTTCTTTGGACGGGCTAAATTTAGACTCCTGACAGGAAATGGCAGAGAAATTTTTATTTCTCGCTGGCTAGGCAGGGAACACATTTAGAAGATCTGACCACAACTGCTTCAGCATGACCTGCCTGCCAGCAGCCCATGCAAAGCTGGATCTACTACAGGCACTGTGCAGTAAACCTGGGCAGGCAAAAATGGCAAATTGCTTGGGTTTGCAAACAACTTACACAGCTTCCAATGTAGCCTCCAGGCTCCAGTATTCACCCGCTCTCCCTGTACCTCTGCTTGTCACTACCTGCTTGCCATGTTCCCTGAGATTGCTCCTGGCCTCTTTCTTACTGGGGAAGGCTTGCTTGGTTGTGCTAATGAAAGCCAGGGGCTTACAGCAGTCTTTGGCGTTAGCAATTAGTCCTGCCCTGTTGCTCTGCCAGCCCTGGCAGTCTCCCAGGCACACATCGCCAAGGGTGCTGAAGCAAGCACTGATGATCCATGACTCTTTCCTACTGGCACTACCCACCAGCCTCTTTTCTCCCTTTTTGCTTCCTACCTCTTACTTTCTCCTGAGAAATATTTCTTAACCACCCTATAGCTGTGATGATAAAAGCCAAGGGGAGCAGCAATTTGAGCAGAGTTCCCTGTCCCCACTTGCACTTTCTTATAAACCAGGTGTGAAAACTGGAGTTACAGCTTTCTCTGCCTTTGTGCATGAAATGTCCCTCACTGGTGGAGGGACAGACAAGAGCAGACATGAAGGAGGTGGTGAAATGGTTTTTACTAGGAAAAGGCAGAGGACATGTCTATGGAAAGTTTGCTTATCAACAGGCTGGATAATAAGCCTCATGCTATATGCTGTCCCTAGTAGTGATACAGGATTAAATCTTTGCTCTGATGCATGTGATTGATAGAGAGGACTGATAAAAAGATACCTGTGGAGTCATGGTAATATCATCCCTGATGGCTCTCACCACCCAGAACCACCACCCTCTTGTAAACAGGTTTCAGAGAAGCCCTAGTGTAAAACATTGCAGGAAAGCCTAGTGTAAGAAAATGGTAGGAAATGCCCCTTACCATTGGAGGCCAGGCCTCTGGGACCAGCACAAGGCAGATCTGCACTGAGGCCCTGGCTTGGATCCTGTACAAAGCACACGAAGGCGAGTCAGGAGCTACTGAGCCCTCTCCTCCAGCAAAGCCACCTCACCAGGGCTGGGCAGCCCACTGGCTCAGCGCTAACGTGCTGCTTCCTGAGGGAGTTCAGGCACCTCCATTTCTGCTAAAATTTCTGCTAAACCTCCATTGGGGTTTTTAGCACGTGGCTCAAGATTCTCCCATGGCTTAAAAGCCTGCAGAAGCTGTCATTTCCCCATCGCACTCCCGGCTCAGCAAATTACAGTCTACTAGCAGCAGCTCCTCAGACTCTCATCAGAGCAGCAGTCTTTAAAAGGACTGAGGAGACCCTGCATGGAGGCAAACAGGTAGCTTTTGCCTGGGTATGGAAGCAGAAGGGATGCGACACAGACCACAAGGCAGCTGCAGAGGCAGTGCTGCCAAGCTCTGCTACGTGTGCACCTCTTCCATACCCTCCTCCTAACTCAGAGCCATCCTGCTGGTCTTGGCCTCATTAAAACCACACTCTCATTTGGAGGGTGATTGTTCCCTCCTGCTACCAGACTGCTGAGATTGGCTTCATTACAGGATAATTTTGGAGAACTGCTTCTTTTATTAAAGCAAAACCTGTAGCAGTCCTTTCTCTCTTGGCTGTTCTCAGCCTTGCTGCCCCGAGGTAAGGAAAACAAACAAATAAGCCAAAACGCCAGAACCCAATAACGGTTCCTCTCCTTTATCTAAGGTAAAAAAAACGGTTTCTGTCCATTTATCCATGGAAAATGGCCAGGAATATAACCTGCTAGCCATGTTACCATGAAGAAAATGGAAAACTCTAATGAAATGGTCTGAAGACACAGACCCTGCTGCCTACTCTGATACATCCTCCCCAGGGAGAAGAAATGTGCAGGGGTATTTTTTGAAGGACAGGACAAGCCATTTAAACTACTGCTGCAAGTCCTATCAAGAAGGCTTTTTTTTATAACTACAGTTCCCTTTTGATTAAAGAGCTGTGGTTGATTTAAGGATCAACATCCAGTCCAGATCTTGTGCATGACCCTTCTCCCCACATCAGCACTAAGTCTTATGTTGTGCTTTCCCATCAGTCGCAGAGCTCCTGCTGTCCAAGCAGACAGGCTCCTGCAATCCCAAGATCCTGTCTCTGATTCCTCCACCCTTTTCTTATCTCCCCCTTCCAAAGGAAATTAAGTATTTGGCCACCACCACTGTTTGCATTGCAGGCATCTGAATAAATTAGTTGTATTTGTTGCTCACCACCACTGTAGCATGACTGAGGCACAATAGAAAAATATATTCTTAGCTGCATAAAACCCAGCCAGCACACCAGTGGAGCAGAAACTTACTTTTATACCATGTGTTCCAGTTTCTCCCTATCCTCCCCCCATCCCCTCTCCCTTACTGCAGAAACCATGGCCCAGGACTAGTTCAGCTGCAGACAATAAGCTGTACTGGCAAAGTCAATTGTCTCCAGGAGGCTTCAGAAAGCTGCACTCTGGACTTGTGCTTAGAGGAACAAGTGTCTTCCTGCTGGCTTTGGTTAAAGGGATTCCTTATGGATCCCATTGGTGTGTGCAAGGGGAATGTGCACTGTGTACTCATTTATCAGTGCAGACATGTTCCTGAGCATCTCGTGGAATGTGTCTACCGTCTTCCTGTAAACGTCCCTGTGTAGCACAAAGGGACGAAAAAGGTTGAGAGGCTCAGCCCTCTGGAATATGATGGGGAAGCCCAGCTCTGCTGGTACCTTCCTATTGCCAATGAAGAAGTGGTAGAGTTTCTTCTCATGCAAACATTTCTCCAGGAATTTCAGCATGTCCTGTAGACGGGCCTCCAACTTCTCTGGGGCCCAGTCCTGACTGGGACTTGCCTGCAGAAGATGCAGCATTACTGTCTTCAGGTGGTAGTTGGTAAGCCCGCTTGGACCTGTGAGGCTGCATTGCTTCCCATGAAGGAAGGAGAGGATCTGAAGGCAGCTGACATGGCAGGCATTAGCAGGCAGCATTTTGGAGACCAGCTGGATGAACCTCCTCTCATACACTGCGAAGGTGAGAAACCAGTGAGTGCTGGAGGGGAGGTCTGCTGCCAGGCCACTCCGAGGGAAATGAGAGATGAAGTAAACATCGGAGTTCTCGTACTGCACCACAGGGGTGAGGTTGAAGGCAATCGATTTCCCTGACCTAAATTTTATCTTCAGGGCTCCTGGGGAGTCCAGGAGGCTGAAGGAGAGGTCGAATTCATACTTGTGGGAGATTCTGTTCCAGGCCTTGGTGACTGCAATCTGGAACCACTTCATGACTTGGTCAGCATCCAGATATTGAGTATTTTTGAAGCACAGGAGGTCTTCCATCTCACTGCTGGGCCTGGTAGTATTCGCTTGGCTGTGGAGGAGGCACAGCATATCTTCCCCTAGTTTAGTCTTGTCACAGATGCAACCCGTCACATCCTCATCTGCCCTACATACCTTGATAGTACCATAACCTTGTTCATCTGGGGGAAAAGAGTCACCAGAGCACCAGGTCTGGGACCGAAAACAGTATGGCTCTGGAGGCGCAAAAGGCACTATTAGATCACAGACAAAAGGTTTACGCACTCTCCAGTTCTCATACATGCTCCCCACACCCATGCAGTCCTCCACTTCCATGTCAGCGTCCCGGTTACAAACACTCCTCAAGGCTTCCAACAGGTCATCTGCAAAGCCTTCCACCATCTCCCGCATCCTGGCCATGTCTCCAGTGGTACCCAGGATGCGTTTCTCATAGAAGCTGGCCAAGACGGCCTTGTCAGGGAAGGCCACACCTTTAAACGCTTTCCCCAGGACAGCCATGTCATCCTCTTCCCCTCCTGTGTCCTGCCACATCCCTTCCTGGAAATCCTGCCTCCAGAGCTCGATCAGCAGGAAGATGACCATGGAAAGGGCAGTCCACATATCCCATCGGACCTTTTCCTCTTTGCTTTCCTCCACCACCTCTGCAGCCTTTTCCAGAGCCTTCTGTGTGGCTTCCTGGTGTGCGATTTCCTGCTCCAAGCGCAACTTCTCCAGCCGAAGGCTCTCCTCCCGCTCCTTCATCTTCCGGATGATTTCTTCCGTGTTCTCGGGGACAGTGCCATTCTCTTTAGGGAAGAGGAGCGGGTGGTTGACAATAGCTGTAATCACCACTAGGCATACCCGGAAGATTCCCACAGGCATGGCAGTTTCTTCCCTGGAAAAGAAAGAAAGGCAGAATGACCCACAATTCAGAGTATATTCCCTCAAGGAGAAAAATGAAAGTAAGTCCCTGCTTGAATAAAAGCTTTGGTATACTTTCTAGCCCTGAAAAGAGTCTAGAAGCTCCTAAGCACATCAACTGAGCTTCCCTTTATCAGCAGATGGCAAGGATGAAAGTCTCCTCTTATCAAATTAATGTCGAAGAACAGAACTGTGAAGACACTTGCTACCGTCAATGCCCTGTGACACTGTTGGGGCACTGTGGGAGGGCATGTCCTTCCTCTCTCCTTTAAAGTTCCCTGGAACTGAATGGAAAAGAAGCAGACAGGACCTCCCCAGGTGTAAAAAAGCAGGACGGGAGATGAGCACTGCTTTCCCTCAACATAAGGCTAATGTTGGAGACGAGGCCATGGTATAGGCAGGGCTGTCCTGACCACCTTCCACATAAAGTGTGTCTGGGGACCCACACAGCCAGCTTAGATTAGGGCAGTCTTCACTGCCAGTGCTGATATGTGCATCTGGGTGGGAACAAGCCTGCACAGTTTTGTGCTTCTACACAGGCACTACAGGCAAAGCTCTTCCTGCCTTTCAGCACCATCAGGATCAGGCTGTGGGAAATCCTCCCAGCCCCCAGGATGCCTCATGACTGCGGTCCCCGGAAAAAGGGTAGAGCCACAAAGACTGCTAAACCAGAAAGGGTTTCCTTCACCCCAGTGTTTTTAAAAGCATCGGGTTGTTTATTTTTGGTGCTTACTTCACTGTTAATCTGTGGAAGGCATTAGTAAACACCACGGCTTTGATCTGAGCCATCTCCCCCAAGCACCCCCTTCACAGCTGTGCTTGCAGCCAGCTCGCCCCTATTTGAAGTGACCCCAGCGTGGCTGAGAGACTCCCTGGGTCTCGGTGTCGCGGCGCTTGCCACAGGCAGCCGTGTCCCAGCAGCAGTTCCATGTGCCACCCCTTGCACAGGCCCTTGGCACGACTGAGACTGCTATGGTGTTTTGTGTGGTTACTGGCTCTGCTGCTCAGACCTCACACTTAATAAAGCTTTCCATGCCACAGGGCTCATGATGAAAGAATTTAATTCCCAGCTTTCCGGAACACAGTCTCATTGCTGGGGCATCCGCCTGGCCCTGACGAGGCCTCCCAGAGGTCTGGGCCAGAGGGTGCTCAGGCTGAAGCCTGGGCTGTTTCCTCCAGGTGGCATTTCTGTTTCTGGAGGCCCGGCATCGCTGTCAAGATCCCAAGCGCCTGCTCAGGGCAGGACAATCTGAGGTTGTCACCCACTGCTGAGACGTGGCAAGCTCACCAGTCCCACTTTCTAGCAACATCACCCCACAGTCCTAGCACAGGGAGATCAGAAGGACAAGATGACAAGGAGGGGTATTTCTTCTTCCAGCTGGGACATTTTAATGCAGCCCCTTTAATGCCTCAAAAGTGTGTTTGAGAGAGAAGGGTTTCTGTTTCAGAAATAAAGTCTATCCATAAAATACCTAATCAGTCAGACCAGAAGGAAGAATTTCATTCCTAACAAACCAATTCATCCTGCTGTGGGAATGAGGCTGTTTCACAGAGCCAAGAGGTGGTGGGGTACCACGTGTGCACCAGGAGCTGAGGGTTGTAATTCCCTCCCCCTGCAATAGCTCCCTCCTGGCCCGAACCCAGCATGTTTTGGTGCCACAGCAACCCTGCTGCCCAAGCGTCTAGGCAAGGAGGAGAACATCTCTGGCAATTTCATTTATGCCTCCACAGGGCACGCAATAAAGAAAGATTCATCCCAGTGGGCCTTGTTACCATTACTGCACAACAAACTGCTGGCTTTCGATTGCGGGAACCTAGATTTCCTCAGTGTGAGCGCTTACTGTACATGGGAACTGTACCCTTCAGCATGCAATTATCTTTGCTTACAAGAGGGCTGGGACTGGAATAACAAGAGAAGGGAACAGGAGTGAGATGCATTGTCCAAGCAGCAAGAAAATTCACACAGTGCTCAGGATAACGCTATGTGCCCCTCCCTGTGTAACATTTACTAACTACCCTTTTTTTAGGTCCCATGTACATGCATAGATGAATGCCCTTATGCAGACATTGCTCTGGAGATGGTTTGCGGGCCTTTCTCGTCCTTTTTACATTTATATTAACTCTTTAATTCATCCGGCAATGAATTAAAGCTGAATTAATGCCCAAAGCTGGGTGTTCCAGTTATTCTGTGAGCTCCATGCCTGGCCACATTTTAAAAACAAACTGGGGTCGCCCTGCGTTGCAAAGGGCTTTCTTTATCAGTTTGCCGGGGCAGGGCAGGAAGTGCTGGCGAGTTCCTTTCCTTAGTGCTATGCTCTTGCAGACCACATGTGCTTTCCAAGCTTAAAAATAACATGGCCAGGGGCCAGGTGCCTCCTCTTGGAGTCTTGACCAGGATGACATTGCTGCTCTCCCCTGCTAGACCTCTGTTCCTGCGGATGAAATGTTTTACTGTTACCAGATTACTTCTTAGATGCATAAGGCTGAAAGAAGTCAGCTTCCTTAAGATCTTCTTGTGCCCTTCAAGACTCTCCTGTGCCCAGCTGCCCATGGGCACACCACTTCCAGAGGCTACCTGCCCCAAAGCTCTGCTAGCAGAAGGAGTTAGGCCAGACATCCCCAAGTCCACCACTGGCCAGCTCTGCTGAATTCATTCTGGGTCACACTGACAATCTAGGCTACCCCAGCTGATTTTGCAGGAGTGGCTTAGGAAGCATGCACACAACCTCTTCCCCCAGCAAACCGTACAGGCATCAACCTCTGGAAGAGAGTCAGGATGAAAACTGGAAGTGACATAATTTCAGGTCACATGAATTTGCAAGAGGTATGTCTGGTTTTGGCCTGAACAGAGGAAGTTCTCCTGCTCAAAACTGCCCTTTTGCTACTGTTGCTATTCACACCAGAAAATGAAGCCAAACATTAACCTCAGTTAAGGCTTAAGGTTAACGATGCTCAGTGACCAAGGTCAGTGGAGTCTGGCCTTGACAGCAGCAAGGCTGGTATGGGCAGAGCATTCCCACATCTCATCAGACACAGCTTTCCTGGCTAATATGGAAAGACTAAATAATACAGGTGAAACCAGTAGCACTTGCCTGCTAGGGCAGTCCAGCCTTCCTCATAACAAAGGCCGCTCTTTTCCTTTGCTTTTAACCTCAGCCCAAGCAATTTAAGTCTGATAAAAATATTTATGCCTGCTGCGGCTGAGACAGCTTTTGTGTGGGGAAGAAGGAGAGAGTCCTAATGTTTCCAAGCTGGAGACTAAGGAAGAGAAACATCGTTTCATCTACGCATCAAATTTAGCAACATTTCAAGTATTGGGGTAGAAAAAAAAGTATTCATGAGTTTTTAAACAGCAAGTTCCCAAAGCAATCTTCAACCTTTTCCAAATTTCTGGCTCTGCCAGTTTTTTCCCATTCAAAGCACAGACAATGTCCAGACTTGGTAATAGGCTTACATCTCTTGTGGCAGCCCCAGGGCTCCAATAACCCCCTGAAGGAAGGTGCCGTGGTCCTCGCCGCATCGCAGGCAGGCCACCTCCACAAGCAGCCGAGCCTGCCCTCGCCCTGTTCCCTGGGCCAGGGGATCCCCTGAGCGAGGGAGCAGAGACCCCACCTCTTGTGCTCCCCTGGGCACAAAGCAGGGAAAGGAGCAGCGAGACAGAGGAAAGCTGCTCGGGGAGGGCAGGAGGGCTGGGGGCAAGCAGGTATGGGGAGCCCCAACGTCTCGATGCAACGCTCTGTCTCTGCTTGCTGCCCAGCATGTGATGCCGCTTGTTCAAACCTGCTTCTGGCACCAGGATTAGTTTCCTTCTGGGCTTTTCTGTGGCACTCACTGCTTCAGTGACTGGGTGCTTCACCAATTTTAAGGTTAATGACCGCTCTGAACAACCCTGGGAAGTGAGGGGGCAGGCATCATCCTACTCTCCAGCTGGGGAGCGAGGGCTCAGAGAGATAAAAGCAGCTGATCACTCCGTTGCCCAATTAGAAACAATGATCAGCTGCATCCTGCAGTGCTTGGTATGTTCAAAGGCTTCACCAAGAGCACCTGCAGCCCTCCACCCTCAGCTCCCAGGCAAGTTAGGCCTCATCCTTTCAAGCCTGAAGCAGCCTCCCCGGCTGGAGGATCCCAATCAGCCCCACAGTAGGTCCTGGATGATGCGGGGACCCCCAAGAGGGGAAGGGCAAAGATGACACTGCTATCATGCAGTTCAGGTTGGTGCCATGAAGCACACGCAGAAGGAGGCCAGCTTTCACACTAGCTGATATGAAAGCTCTTTGCTGCACAATTCAGTAATGTTTGGTTCACCCACTCACCTGTAGCATGGTTACAGCTAGTGTGTTGCAAGAAAAGGGAAGCAGCACATGAAGCTCACAGGCACGTAAAGCCTTCACACAGTCCTCTACATGGGCACTTTGAGAGCTGGCTGAAATCCTCTTGTATGCACGTCATAAAAAACAAGGGGTGAGTATGACCAGGGAGGCTTGCCCCAAAACTGCCACTGGAAAAGACTCTTCTCCTTTGCCACATTTGGGCAGCACCAGCCACGCCAAAGGCTGGCGAGGAAATGGGCTGGAGCTCTGAAAATGGTCCCTCAGGTGAGACCTGACTCGCCAGCTGTGCTCAGCCCCTTGGCACTGGCGCAAAGGCAGAGTTGCAGCTTCTCACCAGCACAAATGCAGCCCCCTAAGCTGAAAAAGTGGTGCCAAGCTCTGCAAACCAGCACTTGCTGTGCCTGCATCTCTGCAGTAACTATCTGCATCACCTGTGCTACCCGGGTCCCTGCACAAGTAGCCTTGAAGGAAAATCACCTTCAGAGACTACTGCTAGACAATATAAAAATAGCCATCGTACTGTTTCCTGACTGCAGTCAGCCCTGAAGATGACTAGTGCTTGCAGTACACACTAGCGCAAGCAGATTTGCTTAGTGGTGTTTTATGTGGCATGGGGGCAGAGCTCGGCTCTACCTTCAGCTTCTGTCTTGAAGACCTCCTCCTCACCTGGCAGCATCACAGAGCTCATCTGGTGTTCCTGTGGGCCAACTTGGGACAGACACTGCTCTGTTGCAGACTGTGCTCTCCCCCTTCCCACCAGCTACCCTGCCATAGGGGATTTCCCTGCATGAGCAGCAAAGTCCTTCGTAGAGACGATGATGCTTAAAGCCATAACAACATCCTGTCCCTTCCAGCTAAAATGTGCTCAACTTCTGAAGTCCCCAAGTCTTCCTCACACCCTCTTCCACAGCAGCTTCAGACCCCTTTTCCTCCTGCTCAGTCTGGCAAAGGAAAAGAAAGAGATTTAAATGGCAGCTTGCAACTTGCCTCTGTAGGCTGCTCATGTGCTCTGAGCCCAGATAACCTTCCATCTTTGAAGACACGGGAGAATATTTCCCTTTCATTAACAGTCTCTTTCTTTCCTCAGGAGTTCCTCATACAGCTACATTTTTTCCACCTTTTTATTCCCTTAAATTTTGAATCATGGGAAGCAAAATACACTCTGGCTGGTGTTCAGCAATAAAGCAGATAGGAGTGGGCTGAAGCTTTGATTCTTAAATTAGAAAAACCCAAGTCAAGCCACTGAATGCAGTTCAGTAGTGCACTGGAATACGCCAAGACATCATTTACGACACACTTGATTGCTTCCTGCGATTTGGCTGACACAAAAGGCAGTGAATAGGTGGCTGCCACATTGTGTTTTGCTTTGGTAGGCTGCAAGAAAAGAGGCAATTCGAAGAGATGATAGAAACTACAGCTGGTTGGGAGCTTTTTTCATTGAAAGCTGCCAAGTTTTGAAACCAGAACTTTCATGGGAACAAATACAATTTCTGAGGCTCTTTTTGGGAAGGTCCTTGAGGTCTGGAAAGGACTCTACTGCATGTTTTGACTGGAGAGATTAATAGCCCAAAAGAGCCACTAACCTGCACTTGGGACTTTCTTACTGGGAAGATGTGACTCTCAAGCCCAGGGGTTTCAGGCCCAGCGCAGCCATAGTCCCTCATGGCTGAGCTTCTGGGAGCTTCACAATCCCTCCCCTTGCTGTAACAGAAAACAAACTGCCTTTTGGCCTCTGAGTGTACAGTCTGAACATGCTTCTGCTGCATTTATGAAGACCTAGTCAAGACAAAAAGCTTGCTGAAAGCCCTTGGTGACGCACTGTGGCCTTTTCCAATTTGCAATACTGTTGCCACCTCTGCAGGTATTCAGAGGTATGCCCGGCTGCAGCAGAAAGAAATGACATTTCCTCTTACTGGGGACTACAAGCTCTGAATTGTAAGAAACAGGCACAGTGAAAGAGAAATGGGAATTGCAGAGATGCATGTCAGTATTATTGTTCCTGCCAAAAACTTGGAAAGATGCAGTTTATTTAGTCAACCCCATACCATGCTGCTGTTTTTCCACCATCTCCCCATCAACATTTACAGGGCAGTTGAAAGGCCTTTGCTGGCTCAGGACAGACGGTGAGGGCAGTTTTCCGTCCAGCTGCTACATGTAAAGCTCAGGAACAGACACACAGGCTGGATGGGTGTTCACGGAAAAAGACGAAGGTACCACTAGAGAGAGCAATACCCTGGTGAAGATATCAGAATGGTCTCTGCCATTTGTTGCCGGGGATTTGTTGTTCAAATTTTGCCTCTTTTGCACTGAGAAGAATGAGAAATTTTTCAGGTTTTAATTTTATATGCACATATTTAAAATACAGAGCACATGTCTATGCCCTTATAGTCTGATCACTTACTTGGGATGACAGAAACTTCTGTTGAAGCCTCTCCTCTAAATTCAGGTGGGAGTGACAGTAACCTAAGTTTTGGTCTCCTTCCCAGCCCCTGAGGTTGCTGCCCTCATCACTTGGCTGCTTTCAGGTCAATGCTCTGCTCTCCAGGTTTGACCACAGCTTTCACAGGACTTGAGGAATTGGTTTTGGCAGGACTTCACTCAAACCTGTCTTGTTTTTGAGACCATTTTTACTGAAGCAGCATTTTCTGGGGTGGGCAGGGGAAGAGTCCCGTTTTGGTGAGGAATTTCAGACCAGAAGCAAGTGAGGTTTCCTCCCAGGTCAGCACCACATTTGTTGGGGCCTGTGCGTTACCCAGCAACCCAGTATGACGGACGGGGCCAGCTAAGCCAGCTCCTAGGAGACATCATACCAAAGCACTGCATCTCAAAACAAGTTTCCATGTTCACCTGAGTCAGCAAGGTGGGGCTGTGGCATCAGGTGGGGCTGGTGAGGTGCTGGACCCTCGGGAGGGCTGGAGGGCCCTCACAGCCAAGGCAAACACTCAGAGCCCACGTATTGAAACACACCCCGGGGTGACTAAAGTTTTATTGCACCAGTCTACTCTTCCCAGCCCACTGCGTATGCATTGGCACATGACCCTGCCAGCTTTCACCTGGCACAGGCAGCAAGAGCCCAGATGCTCAGATGAGGATCCTCAGGATTTCTACCCTCCAGGTCAAAGACCCCACTGCTGCAGTGAGAACATGTCCCCAGACCCATACAGAGCCACGAAGACCCCACACCTCCCGCTCCACCATCAGCTGTGACAGCACCCAGCACAGCCCACCCAGAGATCATGCAGCACAGGGCAGACAGGAGAGGTTCCTGCTCTCCCATCTCTTGAGCACACAGTCAGCTGCAGCACACACAGCCCAGCCAGGAAAATTAGGAGATGCAAAAATGCAATACAGAGCCTGAGCGGCACCAACTTGTGCTGTTCTTTCACCCCTATGAATTAAGCTTGCGTGCAGGTTGTTGGTGTGATGAGCTGCTGGCTGGGACAGAACAGCACCAGCCACAGCAGCTATAACTCATGCTCTGACATGTCTTTCTGAGCATTAAATTAGTGCTACAGACAAAGTACCAAATTCCAGTTGCCAGCACAGTCGCAGTTGGCTCAGCACAGACTGGTGGGATTGGGCTCTGTCGTTGGCTGTCTACCAAAGCCACCAGCGGAAAGGACCAAATGCGCCAACGCATGAGGTGCAGAGGCCTGGATGTTGAGACCGGTACCACAACCATGTTTAAAACCAGAACAAGCCAGCTGGCATGCTCAGGACTACAAAAGACAGGTATGGCAGAGCAACTGCCTTCCAAAACACGCCTGGAAACCCCACCCCAGATCAGCTGCTTGGCCACAGGACAGCAGTTGGATAAGGCCACTTGCCTGATAACTATTGTTTTGCCGTTGGATTGAGAACGCGTTAGCCTTTCGTAACATCCATGGACATCCTGTCCCTGGCCTGCTGCAGTGCCAACGGGGTCAGTCGCGCAGCCCGAGTCGGACATCCTGCCCGACAGGTCTGCTGTGGACTTTCGGAAGCAATATTTTCCTCCCAGGGTCACCAGATCATGTATTTCCAAGGAAATGCTGATGCTCATCCTGTGTACAGGACTAGGTATCCCTCCCTTCCCACGGACAGGCGAAATTGGAGTGCATAAGCATGTGAGCGGCACTGACATTGCTCTGGAGACAGATGCTCCCGGGCAGCCCCAAGTCCGAGTGAGGAGTGATTTTGCCAGCATCTCTCCAAGCAGAGGAGTGCTTGACTTGCCCCAGGAAGGACAGGGAGTCTCTCTCATGTCTTCCAGTCATTCACTACCTTTGCCATCAGGAAGCTTTTTCTGATGCCTCATTAACTCTCCCTTGCTGCAGTTTGAACCCCTAACTTTCCAGTAACCACTGTGGGTAAAAGTAGGACAGATTGTTTCTGTTCTCCTTGCAGTAGCACTCAAGGTGTTGAGAGGTCCTCCCCTCCTGCCTCAGCTTTCGCTGCACACGGATGCATTTGTAAGACATTGCCATAAAATCCCATGGCCCCTCTTCCCCCAAGGCCTAGACAGTACAAAGATTATTTTTTTTTGGCTTAGAAGGACTTATTTGCCTTCTGGGCCTCTTTTCCAAAACCCAAAGATTTTCAGTTTTATCAGCAAGTGCGGGATTTATCTGGTTGTTTCCAAGTTACTATTTTTCAGTGCATACAGGCATCACGCCACTAACCAAAGCATGATTCTGGCCTCCTCTTCTTGCCCCAGAAGCCAGCAGCCACCAAAGATGGCTGCAATAACTATTAAATAAACGCAGAACCACGTCATGCCCCCAAAGCACTCACTGTTTACTCACTGTAAGGCTGGACCCAAGAGGGGATGCCCATGGAGACCAGAAGATAAAGCTAACAGTGTGAGGAGCATGTTACTCAGCATCCTGCCCATTGTCTGCATGTGTTTTTTTGCTTTTTGACTGCACAAGCCAGCTCAGCTCTTGTCAGCAAGCAGCACGTGGGCGGTCTGTGCAGTGCCTCAGGTTCCCCCTGCTACGGCCGAGAAGGGGTTTTACAAATTGGAACATAGTGCTGCCTACAAGGGAGGCAGGAGGGGAAAGGTAGGAAGTGTGCATGTGGGTCCCACCCACGTACTGAGCTGTTGTGGTAGGATCCCAGCCAGGAACAGCTTGGCTTTTTTAGGCCAAATAATTTTTGTCTGCTAATTGTGAGGAAAACAATTGGAGTAGACCTAACTTTTGTGTGTGGTGTTTTTTTGAGGTTGGGTTTTTTTTTTTTTTAGGAGGAAAAAAGACACACACCCCAAGGGAAAAAAAAAAAAAAAAGGTTGGTTTACCAACCTCACCAGCTCCCTCCCCCTCAAACCCAATACCCAATGTGATGGGAGCCCAGGCAATAGCTGGTTGTTCCCTTGTATAATCTTTCATCAGCACAGATGGACACAAACCCCCTGCTGCTTTACCAAAAGCCTGACAGAGTCAACCACAATGTATGGAGCAACATCACTGCACACACGCTCTCTGGCCTCTACCTGGTGCTCATGCGGGGACCCACTCTGGCTGTCACCCTCTCGGCCACACAACCTCCCCTTGCACATGCAGGCAGCCATGGCTCATTGATCCAATCTAGCAGTCACCCCAGGGAAAGGTGGTGAGAATACAAAATGGGTTCAATTGCCAAGATGGTTGTTTAAATCTGCCCTCCTTTTCCCCACTTAATTCTCAACAAGGTGGAGAAAAATCACACCAGTGTTGTTAAATCAGGCAGTGGTTACTCTGACTCTCTTCATCCTAAGGTAAGCATATGCCCTACATGACTACACATCCAACTTAACTGTATATGGTACATCCATTGAAATGAATGCTTTGGTATTAGAAGGTTTGGTGGAAACATTAGTAGAAAGTTGATTTCCCAGCAGGGATACACCACTCTAGCACATCTAAGAAGAGCACATGTGGATATTGGCACAGCTTAGACGTGACTCGTAGAATGATTATGTTTTACATGCGAAACTATGAAGTCCCATTTCAGTCATGTAACAATGAGCACTTACACATTACAGACAGTAGAAAGCACAGTAGTTGCCAGACACTTCCACACTGAGATGCTGAACAAAAACACAGCAAAAAGAAATTGTCATTGCAGGCTGGGAATTTGGTTGATCTGAGATTTTCTACTCCATCACAGTCTTGACTTAGTGACAAAGTCACACTCCTATGTCAGGACACGTGTAGACCCAAGTATCTGCTTAAACAGGACTCAAAAACACTGGATGGGATTGGAAGTTTGTGTGATATTGGACTATTGTTTTGCTAACTAGTTACAGCTGTTTGTATTCAAACAGTTGGGGAGGAACAGTATTTAAAAGCTGTCTATTGTAGCCAAAATGTCACCACAGAAATGAAAAGCAATGCTTTACCCCATTGCCTGAAATCCCAGCTCTTTTATAAAACACAATATACGTCCTTAAATAAAGTAAAAAAACCAACCAAAAAAAAAAAAAAAAAAGGACTGTGAAAGCCCCTGCAGGGATGGGTAGAGGGTGTGGAAGGAGGAGAGAGCAAGAAAGAGCACTTTAACTGCAATGCCCCGTTCATTTCCTTGACTCTCACTAGGATGACTCTCTGATCTAAGCAGAGGCACTCCACATTGCATGCCAGCATCTGCAGGAAGAATCAGGCCCTCTTACTTCATTACCTGGTGGCTCTAGAAAAGAACAGGAGAAACACCACAAATGCTTTGGGAAGCAGTAAGCCCAGTCTTGGCTCGCTAGTCATAAACCTAAAAACTGCCAAGAGACACGCATGCACACAAATATGTTGGCTGCAAAGTACTGCTGGCTAACCCTGCTTTTCAAAATGAGTTTGAATAAATAAAAATCAGAAGAAAAAAGCAAGAAAACAAACTGCCCACTTCCGTACAATATTTCCATGAAGCTCATCCTTTCAGTACCCGTGGCCACCAACTCAGGCATTTTCACCTGAGGGAGCGACTCAGAGACCAGCCTATTGTCACATGCACCCATATTTAATAATTTTCATGTGCTCTTTTACTCAGTCCCCTCTGCTTACCAACAAAAGAAAACATCTTTAAGCTCTTTCTTTCCCTGAAGAGTTTGTAAACTGAATGCTGGGAGGAAAAACTCTGAAAAGAGTCAATGGGATAAGAGCAATGTAACATGCACTGCTGTAGCAAAAATACCAAACACACATGTTAAGGCTGTGAAGCCACGTGGTTTTCATTTGGGATGTGTGGGGTGAACACATAAGCTTGCTTCCTTTATAACATAAAGCACAACAAAGGAAATCTTTGTTTGAAAGCCAAGGGACAGCCTCTCCACACACTTAAAGTCGAAGTTACAACGTAATGGGAGCTCTGAGTCATAGCTGTGGGGCCCCTGCTCATAGACACAAAAATCCCCTCTCCCGCAGCAGGCAAGGAGCTTAGCTTAGCAATGAGGAAAGACAGCTTCCAGCTCCGCATGGGAGACTGAAAGTGCCCAGGACTAGCAGCAAATACAAGGCTGAGCTGAGAGCACGTGTTGTGGATGACTTACGATGCAAACACGTCCCTTTCAGTGGACATTTCTTCCTGTAACCCCTTCAGAGCTTGAGATCATAACCCTGCACTCGTTCCAAAAGCATGAAACAGCTATGGCTCGACAGGGAGGTGGGATGGATATCAGCCAAGCACCTTCAGACCATCTTTTGACTTTAGCTGCAGAAGACTATGGCCATGATACTTAGACTGTGCATCACCAGCTCGCTAGGTAGGACTGCAGTAGAGCTCTATGTCCTTAAGTCACCTAGCATGCCAGGTCATTTTTGTCACTGTGTTACAGTAGTGGAGGGTCAGCTGATGGATTCCAACTACCCAAAATACAGACACCCATCTCATTCTTGCCCCTACTAGCCTGGGAGAAAAAGATAAAGGTCTTCTTCAATTATCACGAACAGGTTGCAATCTTCAGTGCAGAAGTGGCTGTGCTGCAGAAAATCCAAGTGTTTTCTCTCATATTTCCAACAGTCCCAAGGTATTTGGTTGCTAAATCTCCAGAGAGCTTTAGAAATCAAACTCTCGTCTGAAACCAGTGGCAGTCAGGTACCTGAACATCCAGGAGGAAATAGCTTAGGATCTAAGCATTTTGGGTGCAGATACACACACAAGCCTCTCTGGGAAGCACCATACTGTGAACATCAAATGTCACAGTTTAAGCTTGAGAACATCTCCTTAGCTCCATCTCTGGTATGTATTAACATTCGACAAGAGATTAAAAAATAGTGAAAAAAGAGATCTGAAAAAGCAATAGAGTCTCTCCCCTCTGCCTAGAAGCATGGCCTACACTGTGCCTGGATGGTTTCTGGCAAGTCTTTGTCTACTTTGCTCTGAAAAGCTTCCAGCAAATCTCCATCTCTGCCTCCCAAGGCAGTCTAGACTACTGCTTAACTACCTCTACCTGTAGGAAAGTCTCCTTATCGCTGCATGTGCTTTCTCCAAAGCAAGCTGTAAGCCCTGCTGGGATTCTGGCACATACAGGCAGTATCTTGTCTTAGGGAGCTACTTCCCTCCCTGCAGGCAGCATGGGAACAGTTTGCTCCCACTCCGCATCAGGTGCTCCCTGAGCATCACCAAGTCCTCTGCAATTTGGAAGAACTGAAAGCAAAGCACTCTGAAGCTGGTTTTCATTGTTTTCATTTGAGTTTGACCACAAACTCTATCTTTCAAGTGCTGGCACCCACCATCCCTTGAGACAACCCAGAGGAAGATGCAGTTGGTTACACAGGTGGCTCAGCTGATGCCTTATAGTAATGTCTCTTTTCTGTTCAGCCGCAAGAACCTTCTCTACGTGCTCTTCCCCCTGGTTTCGAAAGTGAAGGAACAGTACATTTTCCTTTGCCAGGCAACTGAAATAACCATATGAATCGGAGACTGTGCCTAACACGGTTTAAATTCTGGAACAGTTGGCCTCAATGGTCCTCACCCTTGCCAACATCATGCTTGGTTTTTCCAAGCCACATGCAGGGCAGTGGGGTGGGTCAGATGCTTTCCCTGTAAATGGTGAAAAAGCATCTCTGCCTTGAGGCAAATATCACTGATATAAATAATGTGCTAGATCAGCCAGAAAAACCTGCCTCTGGAAGAGGGATAATAATGAAAGACAGTGGGGGGAAAGTAAAAAGAGAGCGAGCTTCATTTACAGACAGGAGGATGGCAATGGGCCAGCTCTCACAGCTTTGATCCAGGCTGGCCGGAGGAACATGCCAGGAAATGTTGTGAGCTGAGCTTTGCTAGAGCAGAGCAGCCGTTTGAACTGACTGGGATGGGAAGAAGGGGACAGACACCACCCAACACAGACGCAGATCCAGAATAAAGGGAAAAATAAATAAATAAATAAATAAATCACATGGAGTACATGAAGTAACAAGTACTCAGAGCTGTAGCAGGACACTGTGGCTGCCAGGACTGCTGCTCTGGCAGCTCCCTCTGCCATCAGCTCCAGTTCATCCCTTCCCACCACTGCTACCCGCAGAGCCTCCTGTCACACGCTCACAGAGCAGCACTGCCAGATGCCTGGGTTTCACCCAGCAGTTCTGCTTTCAGCGGGTTTTTCAGAGGTTTTCATAGAAACTTGAAAACTACACATTGCTGGCTTGTAAAAGCCACTACTTCCCTTCAATCCAGCTGCATCTGCTGTCACTCCTGATCATCAGGAGGTTGTCCAGGCACTTCCAGACCTTTGTTCTCTCTCTAACACCTGGAAGAGGTGGGATCTAGTGCCTTCCCAGTCTGGGTAAGGTATCTCTGGCAAGTTCTCCTGCAGAGCAGCAAATGCAGCAGTAGCTGCTGTCAGCAAAGCTTGGACTGCTTGGTTCCCTTCTGCCATCATCCTCTGACTAGATCCCAACTGTACCAAGCAGTCAGACAAAAGCAATTTTATGCTGAATGCCAAAAGAGAGAGACTTTTAACACTGATCATCTAAACTGAATCCATTTCCAAATTAAACCTTCACAATATTGCTACTTTTGCTCTGCAAGTGCTGTCTGACCCTCGCTGCTGGGATTGTTTACTAAAATATGAGCCACATCACCTTCCTTCTGGCATTTCTGATGTAAGGCTCAAGGTCTCCGAGTGAGAGCCCATCAAGAAACTTTTTCAAATCACATCAAATCTGGAAGGAAGAATGAACCCCGGAGCACTTACCTGCTACACGACTTTGCAGGTGCTCTTTAAACTTCACATTACTACTATCACCGTGATGCCGAGAAGACTATATTCAGTCACCCACAACTGAAGCACAGCCAGGAAGTCTGCAAAACACAAAGAGAACGAATGAGGAAGTTCAGGCAGAAGATAGGTATGTAATACAGTTATCTAAATTAGGGATTGATTAAAAGAGAGATTAACTCACCCCTTTACCTAATAAAATGATCATAAAAGCTCAAGAGACCAGAAATAATCAGCTTTGAAGTGATCAGGGATGAGTTAAAATGCTGCTTCTCCTGTGGGAAAGCGTGCAAATCACACAGCAGGTCTGTCAGCTTTGCAGACATACCAGCAAGTGAGGAGCTCCCTTCTCTGACTCCATCCTCACCCACCAGCCCTCTCCTTTTAAAATGGATTAGGGTCAAATTAGCAGCTGTGTAAGTGCAAGGGCTGGGACAGTTTTGTCTGGGATTGGTTTGTCTCAGAAAAGGCATCTAGCTGCTGTAAGCAGCTTGCGAGGTAGAAATACTTGCTCGGGGAGCTGGGTTTAGTGAGCTAATGTGAGAAACAGAAAACACAGGAGAAGCGGCAGGAAGTAAGTCTAAGAGCATACAGGAAGATGTGAAACACAGAACCGCAAAAGATAAACTACCATATTTTAGGAGAGAGAAGTTAAGAAATTTTAGATGAAACAGCAAACAAAGTCCTCCAACCAGAAGGAGGAGAGGATGGGCCCAACAAGCTGGTTGCAGGCTGACAAGGGAGACGTTAGCCAGCTGCACACAAGTGGGCTGGGGAACAGGAATCCACCATGCTCATTACCAGCCACGATCACCACTTCAAACCCTCCGACCGTCTTGATCCAAAGCCTGATGAAATCATGAATAGCGTGGGCTGAGCTGGGCTTTGGAGCTGGGTCCTTTAAGGGCTCAGTATTAGCTTGACGCGTCCTTGCTCTCCTGAACCCCTTCACTTCGGCAGCCGTTGGGGAGGGGACGGCTCAACCCTCCCTCCTCCCACGTACCTGCTCAGACCAGACCATGTGTACAGTTTCACTTCTCCACTTCAGCCTTCAACTGTGAGGCTAGATTGGGTAAACGGGCTCTGCCCTGACCTCCCAGCACCTCACAGCCTGCAAGGCTGCTTGTGCCTCTGCTCAACCACAGCCATGACACTACCAGTAGCAGCACAGACTGCCAAGCACAGGAGCAAGAACACCCCAATCCCAAAAGGGCTGGATCTGTGCCGTACCATCCCAGTGGATGTTTGTTAGCCCCCAGGGCATGCAATGCCCCGTCTCATGGTGGCTCAAGGCCAGTTAGGTACAGCAGGTGCTTCTGCTTGGATGAAAGGAGCTACGAAGTGCTGTACAGGAACTGCTGCTACAGGACTTACATGCTCTCACTTGTTAAAATAATTTTTTAAATCTCAAAAGAGAGAGTTAAGTTAGGGTCTCCATCTACTATATGTGTATAGATGTTGGAGAGACCTTGACTGAACCTCAGAGGATGGTCTAAGGTCACTAGAAGAAGGTCCCTCTCAGCAGTGGGTGCATCTGTGCTGCATCCTCACATGCTAGCACAAACCTCCTCTCGCTCCCTTGGAGGCAGTCTGAGCAACACAGAACAGTGTTTGTTGTGGGTCAGCCCTGTATGAGAGCCACTTCTTCACGCCAGAAATCAAATCCACCCCTGAAGCTCAGCAGCTAGTCTGGCCTTCAGGTCATGGCAGTAAAACCTGTTTGTTTTGCTGAACTGCTGGTCAAGGTTGGCTCGGCCAACTTTGCATGGCTCACACGTGTG
The DNA here is from genome assembly GCF_964188355.1 of Buteo buteo. Taxonomy (NCBI): domain Eukaryota; kingdom Metazoa; phylum Chordata; class Aves; order Accipitriformes; family Accipitridae; genus Buteo; species Buteo buteo. The sequence goes on from NC_134174.1 coordinate 56,458,427, forward strand.
TGGAAATCAAAACAAGCTAAAAAAAAAGAAAAAAAAAAAAGCCCTGTTGCAGCTGCACCCCTGGGCCACCTCTCCATCCCTCAAGCTGCTTGAAGCTTGGCTACCTGCCTCCCTTTCTATTGCCCACACTGAGGGGTGAACAGGCAGAAGGTTTTGCTTACACAACTGAGCCCACATGCCTGCAAAACCTGGAATTCACGGTCGGGCACATGACAATGCCACCCAGCGCACAGCCTGGCCACGTTCCCTCCTTCCCTCCAGCCTGAAAACCAGAGTCTCTACCTCTTTCCACCACCCAGCAATTACATGTGCTGATGGAAAGTATGCTGCCTGGCAGCAAACTTGCTTTTTCCCCCCAGTATAAGTGGATTATCATAACACTTGGGAGGGAAAGAGCTGGCTCACCCAACAGCCCAATTTAAAGGGGATCTGAGGGAACAAGCCAGGAGCTTTTTTTCAGCTCCCTTCTCCATTGCACCATTGCTATGGATAGCAATTGCAATTCTGCAGAGCAGAGTATGCAGGATGGGACAGCACAGGACAGCAGGGAGAGTCCTGCAGACTCTTCATGGAGTTCATAGACTTTATCAGTGCTCCCCAGAACAACTGCTTCTTAATGCTCACCTTGTTGACAGAGGCTGAATTTAGCTTAAATTTTGCCAGGACAGTTGTTTTAGAGGGGATGCAAATGTGCCAGGAGAAAACAATACAACTGGAAAAATAAACCACCCCTTTTGCTGTGTACCCATTGCACTGGGGGAACTAATTTAAGCTATCAGGAAAAAAAAAAAATAAATTTGCAGGCAAGCTCCAAGATACTGAAACAACAGTCAGCAGTTGGACAGTCACAACAGCCACCCTAAAATTGTCCTTTCGAAAGCCATACAGTTTTTGCTTAAAAAACAGACTCAGAAATTAGTTAGATCAGCTCATGGAAGACCAGTGTTAGGGTTCTACAGGTTCCGTCCCCCTGTTACTCATTGCCACATAAGGAGGATCACAAGCACTGGCATCCCTCTGAGACCACCATGCAGCAGAGGTACACAGGAGCCCTTATTGCCATGGAGAGAACAAACAAAAACCAAAAGGGGTGCAGGACATGCAGCTTTGGTGGCCCTAGTCATCAGACAGCCCGAAATAATCACTCAGGAAAACCAAATCCCCCAGGCCCCAACCAGGGCTATTTAGTTTGACTTGTAGGGAGAGGGGGGGGAAAAAAAAAAAAAAAAAAAAAAAAGGCTGTTCTTAGTATATCATAATGCTCCAAGCAACAAAAAGAGGAAGACAGTTAGGTGGGGAGGGGCCACTGCCTGAGCTCTTGATAAACAGGTACGACATCTTTGGTGTGCACAGGTTGCTTCTTCCTTGCAGATTCCACTGGTGCAAACAGAGATCACTGCATTCTACACATCCAAGTAATGCAGAAAAAAAACCCAAACCCAAACCCCATCATCTACCAGCCACGAGCCAAAAAGCCCTCGGGACTGATCCCGGCACTGACATTGGCACTCTGACCTTTGGCAAATCAATTCACCTCTCTACACATCTGTGGCAATCACACTTAATAGGTGCATTTCCCACATTGGAGCAGTGTGAAGCGTCTATTCTGCTGAAAACAAGGTTGAAGAGAAGGCTTTAAGTTTCCCTTCCTAATTTCCATGCTCTGCTTTTCCTCAAGGATTGGAAGAACCCCTTTCATGTATATTAAGGAAAAATTGGCTTTAAAAGCAGATGCCTATGAAGGTAGACAGAATCGCTTTAGTCAGAGCTGCAGAAGAGCATTACCATCATCGCCAAACTGAGCTCAAAAACCTCACAGAACAAACCATACTACACTACAGCTGCTCTCCTGTCCAAGTGTTGCTTACCTGGCAGCTCAGGCCCTTCCCTGGCAGCTCACTGCAAACACTCATGCCTGAAGGAGATGCACTGGGTATGGTTTAGGCCTATAGCACTCATTAAAAACATGTTAATAGTAATGTTCGCTTAGAGATGCTGCTGGTGCTCATCTTGCCTGACCACATAAGAGACACCAATAGCAACGTGCTGTATTTTCCTCAAGGATTTTAATATGGCAGTCCCAAGAGAATTGCTTCAAGTGGGAAATTGCCAAGCTGAAGATGCAAAGGCCACTAAGGCTCTGGTTCTGTGTGTCAGTTTTACAGCCCATGACGTCCAGTATCCCAATCCTGACTGTGATTTGAGCTACAAATACCTACTGGCCATCTTCAAAAAGGTGCCCACACGCACGAACAGCAGCTCCACTAAAACCATCGCTGCTTCTCTCTGCAGTCCTTAGAGAGACATACCGTGTCTCGGAAGAAAGGCAAAGAAGTTTTGTAACAAGCTAAGCCCAAGCCACGTAATACTGAACACGCAGCAAAGCTCGGTGATGCATGTACGTGCCTGAGATCATCCCTGGCCTGAGGACCCCCCGAGCTGTCCTCACCAGCAGAAAGAGGCGGCCGTGGGGTCTCTTTTCAGCGTGACTCGATCCCACAGAGGCTCCCCACGTGCTCCCCTGAAGGGGGCTGCAGCCAGTCCTCCTGCAGCTCACGGACCCCCGAAAGCAGGCTGCCTTCTGCTCCCAGCCTTCGGCTCCTGCCGGGGCTGCCGGGAGAGGAAAGCCGAAAGATCCGCAGAAACTTTGGTGGGCACGGCAATCTGCCTCGGGGGCCTGACCCGGCCCGATGCCCGAGTTCGCACCGAGACGAGCCACTTCGGCAGGGAGAGAGCGCGGAACGCAAAAGCTACTGCGCAAAGAGAAACGGGGGCATGTCCCGCCAACGCGACCGGTTGCGGGCAGACACCGGCACCCGCCGCACCGAGTCCCGCGGCTCCGCTCCCCGAAACGGCTGCGGCAAACGCTGGGGAAGCGGGACACACACCCCCCCCCCGCCCCCCGCCGTGTGCTCAGAGTCCCCCGGCCGAGACTTACCGGGCCGGGCCGCGCCTCCGCCGGGGCCGCCGCTCCCCGCGGGAGGTCCGCGCAGACCGGCGGCTGGCGGGGCGGCGGCGGCCGCTCCCCGGGGCGGCGGGGCGTCCCGCGGCGCGGCGGCTCCGCTCGGCGAGGTGCGGGCGAGTCCGCCCAGCCTGGCCGGAGCGGGTTTCCTTTTCTTTTGGGTTTTTTTTTTTTGTTGTTGTTTCTCTCCTCCTTCAAACCACCCCCGCCGCCAGCCCTAGGCAGGCTGCCGTTCGCTCTCTGAGCTCCCTCCCGGCTCCCCCATTAGCTTCCCAGATGGTTTTGTACTGAGGGCACGGGGGACGGAGAGGAAATGCGCTCATTTTGCTTCTCGGATGTATTCTGACCTCCTGGTGGTCGTGCCTGAGCGTCAGGAAAGCAGCTGAAACACGTAACCTCGCTGGTCGTTCTTATCAAAGCACTGGAGCGGATCCCAGGGACGCCGAACCATTTTCCTGCTCTGAGCTGGCACGAATAAAAGACCTGTGACCCTGCCCAACCTCCCTTCGAGGCAGAGCAGTGGCACTGGTTTCCTCATAGGGGTGGGGGAGATGAGGCACAGCAGGGTTAACCTGACTGATGGTAAAGGCCACGGTAAGGGTTTTAAAAAAGTGGTTTCCAACACTGCCCACATTCTACAGTTAAAGGGCTTCTTCTTACAGATCTAGCAGAGAAAGTTTGCTCAACAACTATCACTTCCACAAAGAAAGGGCACCAGGTCTGAGTGACAGCATAGTAACGTCTATCTGATTTAGGGGAGCTATAGATCCCTTTATTGCACCCTTCCTCTTTCCACAGCATTGCAACAACTGTCTTACATTACCACTGGGTATGGCATGCTGCATGTTCTCCACCACCGCTGCTTTGATTTTTTTTTTTTAAGCTCAGGTGGTGGACATGTGCTGCAGTGGAAGACAGTCTGTGTGTTATGTTGCACTAAGACTTTGCGATATCAAGAGGGCACCAGGCAAATGTACTTCGCACTGAAGCCATCTAGCTTGTGTGCGATAACTGGGACTGTTAAGTCAGCCCGTTCTTTGAATTTCCTGAAGTGCTTATTGAATTAAGTAACGATTTTGTTATTCAAAGGGTTTGTGTTCGTAAATGTGTATGTATGGGTATTATTTCCTTAGCGTCTGAATCAAGTTTATTCAGGTTTATTGGCAACCTGGGTGTTGTTAGTACATTCCTTTCTCATTATGCCATAGTCTATGAAAATCATCTCTAGCAAGAGCAGTACTGGAATCTCCCTGCTTCTGTGCTGCAGGACGCAGCCTGTCTTGGTGCATTATTTATTTCCCCTGGGAACTTCACGGCAGCAGCAGGAGAGAAAACAGCTCCTTCTCCAAGATCACAGCTATTCATCACCTAAGCCAAAGGAAAATGTCTATTAAATATCACCTGCATAAAGCCTGACAAGGTAGTAATTACTGATTCTGACCATGTATATACACACATACACACACACACACACACACCCCCATTGAACAGTACAAATTACTACAGGTTACAGTGACTGTAATTTACATTCATCTGCAAAATTTCCCTGGGATACAGGGAAAAGGCCTGAGTATTTTTCAAAGGAAGGCTCACATCCCAACAGATTATATTACATATCCACCATCCAATTCAGGATCTACTTTCTGTGCCACCTAAGATGGTATAAAATGATAACAGTATGATACATGTAAATGGAAAAGTCAAACCAAGACATTCATTTGATTTATATTAGGTTTTTTGATGCAGTTCAGCAGTTTGAAAGAGGAGGGAAAGCTAGAAGCACATATCGTGGCAACTCTGGCACATATTCATTGTTTGAGTATTGCTGCACTGCAGAAGGCTTAAGATCATTATCTTGCTAAAGGTAGTAATTTATTTGATAATGAGCCAAGCTCCGCTAACCTTACTCAGATGTTGGGCAGGACCTAAAGCTGTGAGCAGTGGAGTAACAGCACCACAGTTCCTCGCACGCTGGGACATAACCTGGCTCTGTGACATGGCTGCTACTGCAGCAGAAATTAGATATAATAATATTATTCCTAAAATGGACTCTAAGATCCCATCAGCAGGAGCAGGACAAGAGCAAGATTTGGGCTGAGAGTTAAATTCTAGGTGTCTTTCTCAGCTGCTTTCAGACATGTTAGAAGATCGAGGAATTATTTTATTCTTTCCACTAGTATTTCTAATCCATCACAAAACTAGCAATATTTCCTTAAACTACTACAAGCAGTAAATAAAAAAAACATCTTGCAAGATCTACAAAGAGAGAATAGGGATGCGATAGAGAGGCCATGGGTAGGCAGCAGTGAAACAGGTTTTAGTACAGCTTCCAGCTGTCACCTTCACAAGTAGCACAGGAGATGGCTGCCAACCTGGAGCACACAGAGGGATCAAGCTAACACTTAATGTAGAGAAAGCTGGAATGATCACCTTGCTCGAGTCCTAGGCCTTGCTGGGGCCCTACCTTTTATACTGCAAAAGATTCTGTAAGCCTAAAGGAGACTGCAGCAGGACAGTTTTTTAAGAGGCACAGGTCAGCGTGACCCAGCAGAGCAGGAGCATGAGCAGACCAAGGGGAGAAGGGAGTGGGGGACTCCCTTACACCCATGAATATTTCACACCTCCCAGCTACCATGCAAGGAAATGTGCAGGCAGATGGGGTCACCTCCTCACAGCTCACCATATGGTGTCCTCATCTACCCCCTTATACCTGACCTTATAAACATCTTAAATCTCTGTGATTTCTATAGCCTTCCCTGGGTATTAAGGTTTTTTTTTTAATAGCCTCTTCCTCCCAGAGGACTCAAATGTCAAGTAGTGAAAGATGTCAGACAAATTTTCAGCTAGGGAAAGATTTGGTGGTTGAGAATTAAAAGGCTGAAGAATAAAATATGAGGGGAAGAGAAATCAGAGATTAGGGCCTGGATTCTGCTGCTGGAACTGAAAGGCTGTTGGAATGCATGAGGGGAAGTTGTTTCTGCTAATGAACAAATGATGACTCTAGACATATTTGAAACTCATTTTTAAATACACCCAAATGTTCATGATTGGGAAGACAGCCATGGATCAGAACTGGTAAGCAGGTAATGGGAATTGTCCATTGAAGAAACCTGAGTGCTGTGCAGGGCCAAGTGTGTTTCTGTTCCCTTGTAGACTTTCCTTCAGAGCCTCTCTAGGGATTAATGGGTGCTGGACAGCCAGCATGGGAAGGGGTCACTTCTACCAAATACACAGGAGGAAGCGTCCCCTCCATGTCGCTCTCCAAAGCTGTAGGTCAGATTGGTAGCATAAACCATAATACTTGTGGTGGTAAGAGGCTGCAGTGGGCAGCGATGGTGATGGGGCTCCACAGGGCATTGCTTTCCTCCAGGAATCTTGGAGAATTCCTGTGTTTGGCTAGGGGAAAGGTAGATGAGAGGAATTTTCTAACAAGTGTGGCAGGCCATCATAATCCTAGTTGCAGAACTGTGAGGAAAAACTGGGACAGAAAACTGTTCTCAGTTTCAAACCACACTGGGGAATGGCAAGTTCAGCTTAGTTCCAGGATTATTGACTTAATTTTAGTTGCTTTCCGTAATTGTCATCTATTTTATTTTTTATGTAAACCATGTAATTGTACGTTATACACAGACCACTTGTCAGCTTTAGCTTCTGTCTCAGAACTAACTGAGCTCTTTATTTGGGTGTCTCTGTTAATCAGAACATTTCCATAGCTTAACTTTTTATGAAAATGGTAATGTTTCTTCCTCTTGAGATCACTGGCTCTACTGTAGTGCCAAACATGATCAAAGGTTATTGCTATTTGAAAACTGTTGTGTGATCTTTATGAACAAAGTAGAAAGACTCAATCCAATTTAAACTGAACAACTGTTCACATTATAAAACTATCATTTAGTTTGACAATAACAGGCAGAGAGGACGTTCTAAAAGAATATAGTAAAAATATCAGTTAGATAATTAAGTAATTGAGGACCGCATAGCGTTTCCTTATCACTGGAGAAAAAGAAGTATTTTTAGTAAGCTCTTGTTCCTTCTAATACTGCAAAACTGATGTAACTCTGAGAAGGCAGATTGGCTTCCAGGGTGCATCCCAGGATGTCAGCCCACTGACAGTGTCTGTAGCATCACTCGTGTTTGAGGCCATGAGGTTGTGATGGATTTCCATATCGCTGGGGAAATTACAAGACTTGCAGCTAGATAAATAGTATTTATGTAACATATTTGTAATATATATATAAAACACTATCTTAATATTAGTAAATTGTTAGACGAGTTTTACTTTCTTTAGTAGTAATCTCCCATTGATGATATCATCGGAGTAAACTGAGCAAAATTATATGCAAATACAGGACCTCATCCATGAGCACATGTTCACCCAACCATTATGTCTTCATGTGTTAATTAATATGTGTAACATGTTTCTAAACCAGAAAAAGCTTGTCAGGGCTGAAAATAGCTATTGTTTGGGGCGAGGAGGGTGTGCAGTTTATCAAACCTCTGTGGTGGTGGAGTGCCACCTAGTGATATTCTTCCTTACAACAGCGTGGTGTGAAAGGAAACACATTTCACAGGCCCCCCCCCCATCCCGAGCCTTCCTTTATCAATTCTTCTAATCGCTACCTTCCAGTGTCATTTTACACTTTCCAGAAGACATGTACTGTCATGGTTCCTGCCCCAAATTGCTTACATTCTCCTGGGTGATGTTATGATGAGATTTTACTTTATTTATTTATATCTCTGCTGTAGCCCATAAATCCTTGCACTCGGGAAGTGATGGCTTATCATTTTCATGCCACTACAGTTTAAAACATGCATTAAATTAACTGCCTGAGGGTTGTGACCTCAAATAAATCAGTGAGCAAATATTTCTTCTCTAGTAACCCTTTCTGCACACACACAAACACACCCCACTGATGTGAAACTCTCTTATGCAGCTGGTGAAACAGGTGATTCTGCTCATTTACCATAAAGTACAGGTGTCTCTTGAGCAAAGTCAGATATGCAGGGAAATAAATAACAATCTTTTCAATGAACTAAACTTTCTGAGTCTGGCTTGTTGCTGCCGTTAATGGAGATTTATTTGTTTTTATTTAAGGTGATTTATTTATTTATGCCATCTTCTGTGGCTGTGGGAGTTTTTTGCTCTTACTAGCAGAAAGGTTTTCCCAGAGCTGGGACCATGAGCTCAGCTTAAAAGGGAGCATTAAAAAGCGATCCCACTTCAAGAGCTTCACCTTGTCTAGAGGTTCACTCTATGACACAAATGCATCCTTTTTAGCCAGGACAGTCACAACACTGTTGCAGGATGGCAGATGTGGTTATTTCCACTTTACTGATGAATATAAAGCACAGGGAATTTTAAGTGGCTGGTCCCAGGCTACAGGAAATTCTTGCTAAGGTTAGAAACCCAGATGTCCTCTTGAGTGTCAGTCTAGATCCTCGGTCATGAATCTGTTGAGGCATTCTGTAGGTTTGCTGCAGAATTAATTCAAAGTAAACATTTGAGTCTTGACACAGATTTGTGTCCTGGTTGCACTTAAAACTATGTGCTATGAGTTGTGGTGTTTCAAGGTACGGTGGCTGACTTACCAAAAATGGGCTTTAGCATGAGTTATCATGGACTCCGAACACAGCCACCCTACTATATCTGCACTGCAGTTAGAGGTGCAGCTACCATGATGGTGAGCTCATCGAAGTTGAAAGAATTTAGCTCAAATGGCACTTGTTGTGAAGACCAGCCTGTACAGTCACCCTTAGAGGGTCTCACAGGACACAAATCACCAGGAGTTTGAAAAACATGGAACAGAATGGTTTGGGTTGGAAGGGACCTTTAAAGGTCATCTGGTCCACCCCCCTGCAATGAGCAGGGACGTCTTCAACTAGATCAGGAAGCTAATGGGAATGCCTCAATAAATGGATATAATTTTTGGACATATTTATGCTGTTACCCACAGCGCAAACATGAACCTAAAGCACAAAGGTAACTACCCCCCTTCCTAAGTTCCCACTCCCGTTTTGTTGTTAAAGCCATAAGAAGGAGTATAATAAATATCAAGGTTATATATTTAAGAGGTAAATTTGAAGGTTTTTTTATTTATCATATAATTTATTGTGTTTTTTTTAATTATGAGAATATTCCCTTCCTCCAGCAGTATTTTGCTAGCAAAATTAAAATCATACCTTCTGATATTTATATACATGTGCAGCTGTTTTGTTTTAAAGGTCTAGGAGTTTGGTCCTCTTGAGAATCTGAAATCCTAGAATCAAGGAATTTATCATGATCATCTTCCTGGTAATTTTATTATGTAAGAAACAGTACAAAAGAAAATGAGGGAAAAGAAGAGTGCAAAACTTAGAAAAGGAACTTTATTGATTTTTTTTTTCTTAGAAGTCTGCTTGGAAATGATTGAAACTACGTTTCAGCATGTAGGATATTTTGTAAATTAAGTCATACATATAGAGAATACATTATAAAATGTGTATTATTCTCCAGTTCTAATGGTAAAATCAGACCATTTGAAAGCATCCATTCGAAATTGCCTATTTTGCCATGTAATCAGTAAAATGAAGCGCTACAATTCAGGCTTCATTAAACCAGGAAGAGAAGACGTTTCCCATTGTCATTATTAGTTTCAAGTGGTACTTTAAGGTCATAATCAACATCCATTCTGCTAGGGAGCGTATACGTGGTACAATACATTCCCTGCCCTAAAAAGCTATATCAGATGAAACAATTTGTAACCCCATAGAGATAAAACCAGCTATTTCAGGGGTTGGCTGGGAGTGGAGCAAACAGCAGCAGCCGATTCTTGAGCAACGCGGAGCCACTGTCCTGCGTTCCCTGGTTCTACACCGCGGCGTGTACAAAACCATTGACACGCACAGGCAAGCCAGCGTGAACAGTCAGGTGCAATGAAACGACAGAAGCCAAATGTAATTTGTGCCCCCCAAACCGCAGAAATCCCCTTTTGTCACCTTCCACAGCACCCTGTCTCCCTCCCTGCCCTGAGGGGACGTTTGACTCTTCCTGCTGCACCTCGCTGCTCTCCTGACCGAGCAGCTCCTGGCCTTTCGTGTCAGAGAAACGCTCCCCCGTGTCGTTGATTAAAATCCCTGACGGCTGAATTTCAACAGCAAGATGGACAGCTGCGGAAGAAAACCCCGAGGCCGAAGGGAACGGGGGGTGGGTGGGGCTGGCTGACCAGGGCCTTGTACAGGGCCGCGACGGGCCTCTTCGAGTAGCCTCTGGGCCGCGGGCCCACACAGCGGTGCGGGCCACACGGAGCCAAACCCGGCCGCCACCGCAGCCCCAACGGCCCGGCCCGGCCCGGCCCCGCCCGCCGCCCGCCGCCGTTGCTACGATACGGCGCGGCGGCCTCTGCATCGCCGCGGCCTCCGGCCGCCACGGCCACGGCCCCCGCCCCGACCCCGACCCCTACCGCCCCCAGCCCGCCGGCAGCATGGCTGAGGTAAGCCCCCCCCGCCTCCATTCCCCGCCTGTTTTTTCGGACAGGACGAATGCCGTGCCTCAGAATAAGCCCAGCCACATCATGGGTGTGTCGTCTGTATCTATACACCGTCTTTGTGTGTCGAGTTACTCCTGCGAGCAGAGCTCAGTTAGATCCTGTGTTGAAAGCAGGAGCAATTGGGCTGCTTGTACGTAGGCAGTAAGAACACTTAAAATTTAGGAACACCTGTTACTTTTAAGATCATGGGTGTGATCCCCCCCCCCCCCCCCCCCCCGTAGGTATGCCATTACTGCTCTTCTTTTAACTCCACTTATGATCACAAACGTCAATGAGATCAAAACTGAGGGTTTGATGCTGGAGAGGAGGATGAAACAAGACGAAACCCAAATTCGTAGCTGTGGGCGCCAGAGCGGGTTTGAAGGGGCTACGCGCCAAACTTGGGCCATGCCACGCAGACCACCTTTCCATGCCAACAGAAGCGTGAGTTTTAATATTCAAGTTGCCTTTGCTGTTCTCCCATTGAAGTTTCTGACACAGATTCCCCCCCCCCCCCCCCTCAAATCAGAGCCTTGGCAAGGAGGGGAGGTTTGGAGCCGGTGCCTCTGCCTCGGTGCATCGCGCAGCCTGACCTTTCTTTCAAGTCATAAGGGTCTGTTTTTACCCTTTTAATGTCAGGTTTTCCACGTTGCATGAATTTAGATCCTCCCCTCTCCAAAACCAATGAAACGTGTCATTTTGCTCTCAGAATTTATTTTTTTTTTTTTAGAATTTTGAAAATTCTCACCTTTAAACTGTTTATGTTCAAATCGTGAGTACTAATCAGACTTTAGAGTGTAGAGAACTGGGAAGAATTGAGGCTAAAATACTGGGCTTCCTGAATAGTTGATGTATTATTTAAACACTATTGCAATGATGGTATTTTATAGACCTATCTTTAAAGTAGTTCTGGCTCAGTAGTACTCAGTTACAGAAACTCTGACTGTTACAGCTCAAATTATTTCAGTAAAATCAGGGGAGACCTGTTTGAAAAATAGCCTGCAATGTCCATATCATATGCTAGCAAGAGAACTGTTATTTCAGAAAATTTTGTCATGATTTCTTAGCTGTTACACACTCAGTATATTGCTTTTTTATATTCTGGGGTCGTAAGTGAGATGTTGAATTCCTCCTGTTTGTTGATTATCTATCTAATTTCATTCAGGAAAAGTCTGGCAAACCATATCTAGAAGAAAGTGCATTTGAAGCATTGGAAAAAGACTTCCAAGAAGTCATCAATCTACTTAAGGGAGATAAAACTCTGGAAAAATTCCGAATAGAATATGAGAAGCTCCATGCTGTTATGAAGAAATCTCATGAAAATGAAAAGCGCCTCATGGAGAAATGCAGGGAGCTGAATGCTGAGCTTGTGGTGAATTCATCTAAAGTAGCTGCTCTCACAAAGCTCTCTAAAGATGATCGGGGAACTATAGCATCAATGAAGACGGTAAAGTTTGGAATTGCATTAAATATGATCTGAAATTGCTAATGAAAAACATGGTAATAAGAAAAGCATCTACAAGAACACTTTATTTTATGTAGAGAACTAGCCAGAGGACTAAGTATAGAGCTGGCATCTCCAGTTCTTTGACCTCTGCTTTGCTACTGATTGCTTTGTTTCCCCAGCCTGGTATTTTTATTGGTCCCAGTCAAGTTCTGTGTTTATTTGCACTAAACCAACTCCATCAGCTTTCAAGTACTCACTAATAGTTTTAGTTTAATATTTCCTTCTGTAAAATAGCACATTTTCAACTTAATATACAGTTTTTGATTCATTAATATTTTTGAAGGGCTGCTTGGATGTTAAATATTGCCAGAACATAAAAAAAATCTGCTTACTTGCTGAAATATGGATTGTAGACCAGGGAAGTGTCATCAACTCATATAAATAAATGTTTCATGGCGTTTTTGAAAAGGAATCCTATATAGCATTTCAGTGTGATTTTGCCAATTTACTCTGATGTGTTCTTTGTTATTATTGATTTGCACTCTGTCGAATCAAAATGCTTGACTTGCCCCCCCCAAATTGAAGTTTTTAGCTTTGCAGTGAGGTTTGACTACCAGAAACCTAAAGCTGCCGAAGGATCAGAAGACTATATTTTGAACTTTTTTCCTTCTGATGGTTTAAAAACTTAGGCTGCGGTACCTAGTCAGGCTTTAATTTAGCATTTAGTTGAGAAACCTCCATGCCTTACAATAAAGTGTTTTGTTCCAATAAAGTAAATTCAGTGTAACAGTCCAGAGCGATCTATGAACACTACAGAAATAGAAGTTCTTTGAAATGAAGTTTCTTGTCCTTAGAATTATGAAGAAAATACACTCAGAATAAATATAAATAGCAATGCTGTCATCCTATGGCCGCAGCTTGCAAGTCCATGGTACTGCTCAAAGTATCCTCAAGGAGGAGGAAAACTGTGTATAAAATCTTGTTGATTTTCACTGCTGCTAATCAAAACCTGGTAAGTGGGTGTCAGGAACTGTGATGATTCTTATAATTTTCTTTCTGCTATTACATGGCAATACTCTGAGTGTGTACAGTAGTAGAGACAATCCTTAAAGATGTTCCCAAGCTGAGAAGACATTGTATTAGTAATCTCATAAAACTGAGGAGCAGAAGAGTAGGAAAAATAAGACCCTTTCCAATTTCAGCAGCTAATTTGAAGCTCAGGCAAGGTATGGCTTAACAATACCACCTACTATTGAAACAGCTAAGAGATTTTGTGGTGAAAAAGCTGCTTGACAATATGATCCTATTAGAAATGATGTGCAATGCACAACATGTGACATTTAATTTCTAGTGGTGTGCTGTGGGCCAAGTAAACAGCACTGATACTTTTTCAGTTTGGTTATGAGAATTAGTCTTTCCTTTAAATGTTCAGGAATGATTTGAATATTGTTTAAAATGTTCATGTCATGTTTTGGGGTTTTGTTTGGTATACCCTTCATATTTCATATTACTCTCCTTTCTGAAGGGAAGTTCAATTATGGTTGTAGCATTTCACTACAATTTTACTAACATTCAAAAACTGTGTTTCGGAAGTGCCCAAAGCAAGTGTTGAGGAAAGTTCAAGTGCTAAAATAGCAAAGAATGTATTCTTCAGCACTAAATTAAACAATCTGCTCCACTCTTTCATTATTTATAAAAGATAAGAGAATCCTAGTGGGACTCTTCCTGAAAAATGGTATAGTTGCTTCAAATTAAGGCCCTAAATCTTAGTGACTTGATGGGTCATCAGGGTAACAGGTGTACAGCCTTCCTCTTCTAGGTCATTGTTTCATATACAAATAAAAGTTGCAAGAGCAAAATTTTTCTCCATGTGAAGCCTGGTTGTGATCAGTAGGATTTGTTTAGGGGCAGGGGTTAACTACACAGATGAGTGGCTGGTAGGACCCAGGTCAGTAATAATCAATAGCTGTTAAATGTCTGATGGTTGTTCAGTGCTCTGTGTTGTAGTTTTAATAAATCGGATGTAATAGTCTGCTGTTTACAGTTATATCAAAGGAGCAAAGGGCCAAGCTGATCATGAAGGCAACACAATTCTCTTTTTCATTGACAGGGATACTGATCCACAAGGCTGCACTGGAAGAATGCTAGAAGGGGAATTTATAGGAGCTTGTACTGCCCTGCTTGGAATTACTGAGTTTTCAATTTCTGGGGGTATCAATCCAATACACTAAGAAAGCATTTCAGTAATTCTCAGTTTCCAAGCAGTGAAACTGACGTGATCTTTTGGGGTATTTAATGAAAATAAAGTAAGGCAGTCACACTTTATGAATTCTGCTTCACAATTTCCAGAGTTCCAGTACTTCTCAAAAAAATTTTTGAATTATTCTAACTGCAAACATCCAGTGTACTTCTATCTTTAATTATACAACAGACTGTAATGCATGCTACCTACCTAACCATGTACTGCAATTACCCAGTGATACTGAGCACTGCATTCTTTCAGTTCCCCTCTCCACTGAGTAATAATGTGAATATTTTTTCAATGAAGGCTTCCACCATCAAACATTTCCTCCTCTTTACTTTTGAAGTTAAAGGAAGCAATCTGTTGATCCACTATTCAAAGTAAAAGACACAACCAAGAAACGACTACAATGAAGCCCAGTTTTGCTGATGCTGAAGTTTGTAGCAAATTCTTATTTAGATTTTGCTTATTAATGGGGCCATCATCTGCCCCTGCTCCCTTTATTGATAAAAGTTGGTTTTATCCATACAGATTCAATACAATTGTTTTTACACATCAAAAGCAGGATAAAGTTAAAAAACCACAGCTTAGGGTGACCTGAAATCACTGCTTATCTGAATGGCCTTATTGACTACAGGGGATCATTTTGTGAATACTCAAAAGAACAAAATACTCACTGAAGCCAGTAAGACCTCTCAGAGAGCATATTGATTTTATTCACCAGTTCTATCTGGAAAACTCCAATCATAAAGATTTAATTCACCAATTTTAATCACAGTCTAATCAGCCAGCAGGAAGCTTTGATTTAAGTAATCAGCTTTACTCTTATTTTCCAGTTGCATTTTTTTAGAGAAAGGTTGGTTACCTCTTCTTGGTTGGCAAATCTGAAACATGTTTATTTACAGCTATATTTTATGCTTTTCTGCCAGTCAAGATGATACACTATGTCTTCATGCCATTATTTCAGCCTACTGTGCATTTACTTAAATTTCATAATTGAACATTTTTATGTAAGATAATAATGAATGAAAAATTTATTATTTACTAGATGATACTTAATACTTTATGTGTGATCATTGCTGCATTTGAATGGAAATTAGTACTCAGAATGTATAAAATGTGAAAATTGACTTTAATATTTAAAACTGTCTAAATATGCTTGATATGTAAGTGAAAAGCACATTTTTCAAACTAAATTTTGAACTAAGTAATTTATTAAGTAATGAAAATACTGTTTGTAGGTAGTGAATTTAATTGACTATAATCTCCTTTAGAATTTCTGAACAAGTAAAGCCTACCGTTTAACTCTTTATTAATAGGTTGGGAAAAAAAAAAAAAAGAGCAAACATTCCTGATCTTTAAGTTCCAGATGGTTTCTCAAATTTGGATATGCTGAACTAGTTGAATAAATAAAATGAAAATGTATTCCCTCTCCAGTTTGAAGAGGCTACAGATGTTATATTTTGTGTTATCTTTTCAGCATTTTCTGGTAGCTTGCTACTTCTGCTAGTTCAATATCTTGAATTTTTAATTTAGGCAGTAAACAGCTAAGTACTACATTTATTTGGTTTAAAAGAGTTCAATAAATATATTAACAATATACCATAATATAGGTGTCATCATTTTGAGTTTAAAGTTAAATGGGTTTTTTTAGAACCAGGGATATTAATTTCAGCAAAGACCTGCTGTAAACAATTTGATATAAATGAAATTATTTTATATTCTTCATTGTGAAGGTGTTTTTAATTTTTTTTTTCCCTGCCTCATTTTCATATGATGCAAGTAGGAGTTGAAAGGGACCTTACCGCCTGATGTAATGATACTTCTGTCTGGCTCTGCTTAGGGAGACCCTAGAGCTAATGTAGAGCTGCACAGCCACACTTGGATTCTAAATCTGTATGAGTCCATCAAGCCCAGAACTCTGCCATGAGCCAGCTGAGAAAAGAGCATGAGAGAGAGGACATCATGCTGTGATTTGCAGCTCAGGGACTTCTAGTGGCAGAAGTAGTGTCTTCATTATTTACTGAGTCTTTGGGAACTTTTCTTCCAGTCCAGTCGCTTTCTGAATTTATGCATTTTTATAGCACAGGATTCCAGAACTGGTAGGAGCTTGGTTTCAACCTGGCAAGGAATAAGTCTGCTGTATTATTCTTAAGGATCTGATTCGAGGAAGAGAGATGCAGAGGAAGTTAAAAAATCAAGTGAACCCTCCTCCCCTATCCTGTTTGTGGATATCAAACCCTGGGCTTGAGAGGCACACGAGTCTGTCATTCAAGTAATTCCATGTGCTGAAATTTGGCATGAGAATTGTGGCTTGTCTAAATATGTAGTTAAAATCAAAATACACTAGGTGCTCACAGATTAAAATGAACAAAGAGGGAGATAAGCACAGAGTAACATCTTTTTCTCATCCAAATCAAATTGGATGTTCATTGTCATAACAGCTAATAAGATTTTTACAGACATAAGTGAGCTATTTAAGTAGATGGTACCTTTGTGGGCACTGAATTTTCAGTAAATTTTTAGATATTAGTGGGACTCAGATGACCAAAACCTCATAGAGTGAGATTTGATAATGTTAGGATTGATGTTTCTTAGAGCTTTTGTATAAATTGACATAGCCTGAATGGCTCAAAATGTTTGCTATACCCTTGTCCAAAAGAAAAGACAACTGCTGAGGAAAACTGTTGTGAATCTAAGCATGAAAAGGCATGAAATTCTATTTTCTTAATTAACCAAAATGCAAGGCAATTAATTTTTAATTTGTCGTTCATTTTAAACCCAATTTAATTTATGTAATTGTTTTCCATTTTGTTCCTAGGAGATTGAAAAGGCCTGGAAAATGGTGGATACAGCCTATGAAAAGGAACAGAAGGCGAAGGAAACAATAAATTCACTGCAAGAGGAAACTGCACGCCTAACTAATTTACTGGAGCAAGGATCTGGACCATCCCTGGGACAGGAGTACAAGTAAGGTTTCCCCAGGGAGGGGAAAAGCCTGATCTGATTTTTTATCATTCTACACCTTGTTTAGCTGTTTAGACAGTACAAAGACACTGGAAAACAGAAGGAGAGGTCTTTTCTGCCTTTTGCTTTTCTCATGAGTGCACATTTATTAGTCTATGTGTTTATGCAGTGAGCAAGTACAGAATCAGGCTCTGAGTGAGTTCATTCAGCATTGGCTTAAGCTGAGAGATCAAATAAAAATCGGTATTACGCACTTCCTCAGTATCTGTCGTATTGTTTTATCTGACTAGCATTTCAACATACTCTGTCTTTGAGAATAGGATCCTGTCAATATTTTTACATGTGATGGCAGCAAGGTCAAGTGAATAAGTCAAGGAAGCAGGAGACGTGATTTCACTTCTGTTCCCAGCTTTGTTATAAGGCATTATCACTGTCTGTATTCTTGTTTGCGTTCTATATTTATGCATTTTCAAGACTATGTTTTTTTTTTGCTGAATACTTATGCATAGAGGGACCTAGTCTCAGGTGGACCCTCTAGCTGCTACACTGTGCAAATAATAATGATCCTCAAAAGCTGCTCAAAAGCCCTCCAAAAGCTATTGTTTGTAGTATCAGGTCCTCAGACAGTGCTTATGCTGTAGGATTAAGTGTAAACTCAAAGATAAGATTAAGTATATTGTCCCTATGACCTGTGCACTTTCTATCAGACTGCTGATGGTTTACCCAGCTGGTTCTGGCTTGAAAATTTCACACAGTGTAAGGTATTTATTTATCTTATGCATTCAGGATATGCTCATCTCCCCATGCACTGTGTATCCAGGCTGCATAAACAAGACTTGTGTCTGTGAGCAAGGCCTTTAGTGTGCTCAAATATTTCCCCTTCAAGGAATGTGCCAGCACATAAACCACCTGGATGCATGAGAAATCCACTCCTTCACCTTCTGTCCCTGAAATGGTCTGGACTTGTGTAACAGGTTTTCTTGGATCTAAAAGCTTGGTCATTAAGCCTTCCCTAGTATAACTCTCCCTAAAGGCAGCTCTCTGTGGCTGCTTTTTGCATTTTCCTGCAAGAGCCAGGAGCTGTTACCTTGCCAAGACCTCACTCCTGCTGTTTCCAGCTGCTGCCCAGGCTGCTGAGACCTGCTTACTTAAAATTTCTCCTTAAAGTTCCTTCTGTATTGCCCTCCAGTTCCATGCTTAAATACTCCGTCCAGTGACAAGGCCATGGGACTAGACAAGTCCTTATAGTCTTTTAAAACTGTAAGGCTGGTTTTTAAGGTTGAGCTTGAACCCACACTGCTTGGACTTTTCTTTCAGATTGTAAATGTGTCCAAACAGGGAGTCTGTTTTATTCTTATATTAGGTGACTGTAAGGCATAACCTAGCTAGATGCCTAGTCAGGTAAGCTGCAGAGAGACTGGTTACAACACTGTAACATTTTTGGTCCCTGAGTAATTTTGGAATGGGTGGAGAGGAAGGAATTTTGTTCCCTGTTACCTTTTGGGAAACTGAAGGTTTCTTCAGACCCATGAGGGTGTGATAAAACAAGAAAGAGTGATTTATTGGACTAGGTTAGCTTTTAAAGCTGCCTATGTTGACAGTGACTAGAATCACAGTGGGTAGAGCATATAATTCAATTGACCAGCAGAGCCTTATTCCAAGAGGAGTTTAAATTGAAACAAATTACTTTCAAACTCCTGTTTCTCACAAAAGATCTTGCTCTGGCGTAGGAGGAAGTACAGAAATGGCCTGTGACACTGCTTGACTATTATTTCCTTGCTTTCAGTATCCAGGATTTGCTAAAACTTAAAGAAGACATAACAAAGGAGCGAGACCAACTGTTGTCAGAGGTCGTGAAGTTACGTCAAAGTCTAACTCAAGCCACAGAGCAGCAGCAGGATACAGAGAGGGCAAAAAATGAGGCAGATCAAACCATTTTGCAGGTCTGTACAGATCACCAGGTGGTGATTTTAGGCTTTGTCCTGAACCATTCTCCACTCTTGCAAATGATCTCCATTGACTAGTATGCTACTACCTGGTCTTTCACATCTCAAACATTTTCAGGAGTGCTCAGAAAGGAGTCTGTTGTGAATGATTTTTATATTTTTCTCTAATTCTAGGCTATGTCCTTTGCAAAGTGTATTGTCATGTACCAGCTGCTTGCATAGCTTCCCAATACCCTGAATGAGGCCAAGGTTCCTTTGCCTGAGTCATAGTTATCTCTCATACTGGACGTGTAGGTTTTTTTCTGCATTGTAAATCCTTATGCCTCCAAAGAACCACTTAAAACATAGACCTGGAATGGAGGTCCTAGGTCCCTTGCTGTTGGCTGTGGTTGTCATATGATGCCATACCATCATTTTTAAGAATGTACCAAATTCTGACATAAAAGAGAATTAGGCTATTTTCTCCCCTACTTATGGGAAGCTTTTCCAGAACCTAACTTTTCTAATGGTTAGAGACCTCCTACTTTCTTCTTCACATGGATTCCTGCCTGCTGTTTTTGAGCTTAAATAATTTTTCACCTCACCAATGTCTGTAGAGAGCAGTCATATTCCATCTCAGCTTTACTTTTTTGTCTCCTCTTTAAGTTAGGTACTGTTTTTGTGACCATCTTGAGTAGACAGCTCTTCTTTACTGATCAATATGTATAGCTTCCTTTAAATGTGTATAGCAGCTAGAGATACAGAAGACTGAACATCAATAGGATACTCACTGAATGGAGAGAAAGTAGAAAATAATGGAAGATGCAATACAGAACTCTGATACATCAAAATATAAAAACATAATAATGAGGCGTAAGAGAATTTAAAGCAGAATATAGATAGGGGCTGGAGCAAGACAACAGGAGAAAGGAAAAGCAGAAAAGAACACTTAAAGAACAGAGAAGAGATAGAAGCAGCATTTTGCTTACAGTTTTGTATTAATCACAAATAGGAAAATAATGACCAGCCTAAGTTTCATGCACAGAACGCATGTCTGTTTCTAAAGCAGATGGATGGGAATGTATTATGAGAGAATATAAATCTTTGCTTTTCTGACAGCATTGTGGGCATGGGAGAAAAGAGAGAGGATTGAAACTCCCGTCAAAACTTAGTGAATCTTGCCAGCCTTAATCTTCTGATACTCACTTCATCAGCCCTTAAATTTATGGGATTGTTACAGCGTTTGTAACCACCTCCCATTCTCCCAGTATGAAATTATTCTCCACTTCAGACTGCTTAAATGACAATGTCTTTTTGAAGATCCTCTTGAAGACCCTGTCAGTTCTGGCAACTTTTCATCTGTGGGCTCAGAGGGAGAGGAATCTTTCAGCAAAGAACATCTTTCAATTGCCAGTCTCTGGCTGAACTGAGTATTTCCATGCGGATCAGCCCCCTGTGTCTCCTCTCTGCTGATTCTGCTCCATCACATTTCGGGGTAGGGAGGGAGCAGAAGTTACAAGACAGTCTATTAAACATGAGAGAAAGCTCCTCTTTCAAAGTTCCCACAGAGGAACTTTGAGAGCAGAAAGATTGAGAGCAGTTGTGAAAATGAACATTGGTCTGATATCTCTCTCTTTCCTTTAATATCAGTGTAATAAGTGTTTCTACTGGTGAGATAGAAAAATCAAAATAAAAATCCTTCCAATACAACATCAAGCCCTAATTTGTTTTAATGCTGCATTCAGAAAGTACCACTTTACAGGTAACTTACAACTGAAAATACATTTGTGCCACTGCACCTCCAGAGCAATGCTTTTATGTCTGAACTGTATCAGACCTTTCTGTGTGGGTGAAATGACTGTTGCTTAACAAATTCTTGTCATCAGTAACTAGGTTCCCTCATGCAGGATTTTTTGTTCAACTGTTAGAGAACATATTTACTTCTGAGAAGATCTGGCATAATGCATGTAGCAGTGGGTACAGTAGTATAGAAGCTGTTGTTTTTAAAATCAAGTATAGTGGAAGGAGAGGTGAGAGGCCTTGTTTTCCTGAATAAAAGGCAGCAGAACTTAAAACTTTTGTCTTTATTATTATAGCTTCAGCAAGAAATCCAGCTGCATCAGAATGAGGCATCACGAGAGGCTCGAAAGAAGGAAAAAATGGAGAAGGAGCTGAAAAATCTTCTAGCTGAAATGGGTAACAAGCAAGCTGAGATCAAGAATTTACAGCAACATATTCAGAGGAACAAAGAGGAACAAGTGAAAATGGAACAGCATCTAAAAGAGCAGAAGGTAGGGTACATGGCCCACTGTATTCATCAGGTCTAAGGTTAGGGTCAGATGTCAAAATAAGAAGAAAATGGGTTTTCCTGAAGGGAGAGGGAGGGTGATTATTTTAAGTCAATAAATGTTAATAAATATTTATTTTTATATAAATATTACTTTACTAATAAGTAAATCTTTAAAGCTTGTTGGCAGATTTCAGATAGATTTCTTCACAGAAATCAGTAGTGGATCACAATGATATTGTTAGAG
Organism: Buteo buteo; assembly: GCF_964188355.1. Taxonomy (NCBI): domain Eukaryota; kingdom Metazoa; phylum Chordata; class Aves; order Accipitriformes; family Accipitridae; genus Buteo; species Buteo buteo. The sequence continues at coordinate 56,480,009 of NC_134174.1, forward strand.
ATCATCTTGAAAAAATCACAGCAAATGAGACAAAGTCCGTGAAGAGCATGGATGATCTAATGACAGTAACAGGAGACTGCCGGGTTGGACTTCTGACGTATATTGCCAGTTTTGCCACTGATTGACTGTAGTGGCATTGGTAAAGTCATTTTACCTCCGACCCTTCTTTCTTCTCTGTCACAATAATTTTTTTCTATCTCTCAAGCTCGTGGAAGAGTTTCTGTGAGGGAGCAGAGAACTGTCTTCATAAACCTTTTTGATTGATTTTCCCCATTCTGTTTCTAAAAACTTTATGTGGAAATGTCCTAACATAGTGTTCTGTGAGTGTTTGAATTTTCAGGTTTTCAGTCCATTTCCCCTGACTTTGAGAAACTCTCAGAGAAGCAATTTCAGTAAATGGCAGGGGAGATCTCATCACTGTAAAACAGTCCTACCTCAAGGGAAACTTCTCTGAGAGTTGTGTGTATCTTGTAGATTTATGACTTTTATGGCTTTTTCTTCCCTTCAGGTCCCTGAATTTGTGAAGGTAGAGGTCTGTGACAATTTTTTGTCAACATAGAGTCTTAGTAAAATACTTCACATAAAGAGATACAGAGAAGACTTGATTATTTCTTTGAATATCACTGATTTGATGCAGCTTTTGAGGGCAGCTCCATGATCTGCCAGGACAATCACATTGTTTTTAAATAGGATATCTACAATTCCTGGTTCTGTTCCATTCTTTGTCCTCCTTTCTATAGTACCTTTCAACCTTTCTAAGTGCAGATTTTAGGGGCGTTCAATTGTCCAAACTACCCTGGAAACCAATAGTTCACATAAAGTGCTGTGCCTAGGCTAATGAACCAGACTACTGCACTGGCTTTGTTGCCTGTGTTGGCTTGAAGGTGTCTGTGGAGACCCTGCATTGTCTTTTGCAAAAAATCTGTCCAAAACACCAGCTGTCTAACTGTGCAAGAGTCAGGGTAGACATCTGCAAGAGAAGGTGTCTCAGCTATTGCAATGTCATTGGGTTATTTTTTCTCAACTGAATTGTAGTTGGCTGTTATGCCGGCTCTTATTCCACTGAAATTTCTAATAAAATATCCTTGCTTGCATGACAGTGCTTTCAGCTACTATAGACTTCATCCCACCCATGTCCAAGTCTCAATAAAGAATCACCTGAAACACAGTGTTATCCTGACATTTGCAACACAAGAAACAGTATTCCTTGTTTTCACGTTGTCTTTGCTTCTGCATGCATTCAGAAGAGGGAGATTCTGCTTCTCTTCCTTCAATGTTTGTTAAGGGCATAGTACATACTGACTTCATCAGTTTATCACACATTAATGCTTGAAGTGAAAAATATGATGGTTGTGCTTTCCTCACTTATGGAGTAATATCTGTTAGGGGAAGTCCCATCAAGCAGAAGAAAAGACTGGCAGCTCCAGTATTGAGGTATATGTTCTCCATAGAAACCATGAAACTGCTGTTCCAGGCTTTTGACTGAAGACATATTAGAGAGGAAAATGGTTTGTGTCCTGGTCTCAGCAAACCATGTGCCCAGAGAAATGTTATCAGCATATTAATGTAGGATTTGCTTGCTAAGAAACAGAGCTCCCCTGCCCTGTGCTGATTGAAGTAATTTGAATCTCATATTCATTTTCAGTAATTATAAGTAGCAAGTTGTGTTATGTGATGCTTGCCAAATGCCTAACAAGAAGTAAAATATTTATCTACCACCTGCAAGAGAGACCTGCTAAGCTCCCAGAAAAAAAATGACACTGTGTTATTCATTAGAAATTATAATTTCCACTAGTCAATATGAACATGTATCATATTTCACATTAGTAATTTCATCAGCAATGAAGAGTGGTTTTTAACCAGACAACAATCTGTAGCAGCTTTTATCTCCTGGGGAGATGGAAGGCTCTGTCTTCATGTATATGTAGAAATTGTAATGAGATTAAAAAGAATTAATAGGATTGTTCTTTAATCTAACAGATCTTGAATGAAAGAGCTGGTAAGGAACTTGAGCAATGTCAGATGAGAAATAATAAGCTCATGCAAGAGAGCGAGCAGCACAGTGTGATGTTTGAAGAGGTGATGCAGGACATCCAGCAGAAGACAGCGGAACTGAAAGTAAGTACCAGAAGGTGCATGCATCTTATTAGCCATATCACTCTGACGGCAGTCTTACCACTTGGGACAGGTATGACCTCAGTTCTTGAACTGATAGTTCCCTATGGGCAGTTTTGGAGGAAATCTGAGGCGTTTTTAGGAATAGATCTGGCTGTCACTGGATGTCATTCTTTCTGTGGCAGTACCATGGTGCAGTCTCTAACCCTGTCACCCGACAGTGTAGCACCTGTCCTGCTGGAGGAGCTGTGTTTCATAAAACACATAAAGCAAAATGCTCAACACATTGTGTTGATGAAGGATGCATGGTACTTTTGACAAGCATAAGGTCTTTTTTCGATTGTGAGGTCTTCAGATAAGAGCAACAACTTTCTTACAGTGATTAACATAAACTGAATGTTGCCAAAACCCATTGAAAAATGTTAATAAATTATAACGATAGTGTCCTGGATAGCTTCCACTGAAAGGAGTTGCTTCCAACACTAAAATTTCCCCCTCACAGCATCAGTTGGGGAAGTTAATTATAAGTAACCAAGATGGTGTTTACTTTTTGACCTAAAGGGTTTTCTTGCCTGACTTTACATTGTTTAACAGTTGTTTTGTACCACTCAGAAGCTGGTGAGTTTCAGTTGGGGAAGGAGTAAATGATTTCTGCATATGCTTTTTAGGGTACTTTGAGAGCATTTGTGATAAACGGTAATGTATAAGTGTTAGATGTTATTACTCTGTCTACCATATCTTGCATTTGTATCATCATTGGGGATAAAACACTAAACATTAGAAAATTCAGGTAGAAAATCATTATCTTCTCAAAGTTTAGTCAAGTATAACCAATTCACCTAAATAAAAATGTTGTTTGCCAATAGAGAGCTTTTTTTTTTTTAAATAAAGGGAACTGTTAGTCAGAATGATTAAAACTAACCACTCACAGATTAAAAGCTCAGTTCACAACTAATATAACACAGATAATTCTGATTTGGATCCTTAATGCGCTGTATGGTAGGAGCTCATTTTCTCGTATATTTTGTTAGGCAGACTGGAGCATCTTTTTCTTACCTATTTGAAAAAAAAATTACTGTCTTTTCCAGGTTATCTGGTTTTATCATTACTTCTAGCAACACCATCATTTTTTAAAACTTTACAATGTGTTCAAATGTGACTTACATTTGGGGCTCTAGAGTGTCAAAAGGAGGATTTTGATTCTATGATCTTATCCTAACTTCAAGAAAAGTTGATGGAACTTGTAGAGTCATGCACACGGACTTCTGGGAACAAAAAAGTAGAAGATACTGCCCGCTTAGTAATTAAGCCTATTGCTAAAGTTTCTAAGCAACCCAGTCATGATTTGAGATGGCCTTTTTGTGGGCCCTGTGCTTGCAGTTTCATCCTGCAGTGTTCTGAGTGCCTCCACTATGGCGTTGGGCAACCCAAACTGTGAAAGTACTCATAAATCTCCTGAAGGTTATTGTCAGTAAGAATTGAGGAGTTTCACATCCTCCCAGAGGATACTCACATAGCAGGATTCACCATCTCACAGAATCTGTAGCTGAGCTGTAAGTGGAACACTGTAGTCTGTGATGGCCGTAAAACCTAACTGTGGCACTGAATTATATGAGGAAGTTATATTTACTTCTTAAAAGGAAAGAGACTAATTTCTGTTGTGATTATTGGTTGTGTTTCCTAGTAACCAATTATGCAGTGTTTTGATTGATTATTTTCTCCTCTGATTGTATAGCAAATGAGATGAACTCTACATTTTGCTTTTTCTTTAAAGCCATAGGTTATAAAAGAGATGGGGATAATAGATACCTGCTATTAGGGACATGCAATCAGACACAGTACAGATATCTTTCTCATCACAGTCACTGTTCCTAATACTTCAAAGGAAATTAGAGCTGCCCATGTTTAATCTGCAGGACTAATTGGGTAGTGATGTGTGAGGTTTGCAGCTGAGGATTCTTTATTGATTGTCTTCAGCCCTAAAGCATAAGATTTGATTATCATTTTCCTTTCCCTATCTGGCTTTGTTTAAATTATTTTTAATATTGTTCAGTTAACTAATTATCATCTCTCAGGTGACCCACAGCATTTAGATATTTGCTTCCTGAATTTCATGGAACAAACATATACCAAGTACAGAGGCATTTTCTTTCTGTGAATACTTTCTCTCCCCTTTCCTTCTTGCTGTTCTGTAGGCCAGAGATGATGAAGTGGCTCAGATGCGCCTTGAAATTTCAAAGCTGAACAAAGTAAGAGATGTTCTCCAGAATAAGCTGCGTGTTGCAGAGGAACAAAAAGTTGATGCAGGACATGAGAGAAACACCCTAAAAAATCAAATATCTGGACTGGAGAGAGGTTAGTGCCTAACTGATGGGTGGATCTGTCTTCTGATTTGTAATTTATTCATTCAGGGTACATCCTCCTGTTAGGATCATTCTCCTTTAATGTCTAGTATGAGACTGTATAAATGACAGTTGGAATCTACAGGAGCATTTTAAAAACCTTGCAGGCTTACAGAATTTTCATAATGTAGCATATGTGGGGTGAAAATACAACAGACATAACTGAACTTTGGGGTGTGCCAGTTTGTGCCATGTCACATAGAGAGCTGTCTACAATGCACCTTCATTGCTCCTGCACTGACCTGTGAGAGAGAATCAATCTTGGAGCTTGCTGAAATCAGACATGGTTAGGGGACACTTTTTTCCTGATTTGATTCTGCTGAATAGTTATAGCCTGGAAATGTATATGTGCAAGTTAGCTGATAAACTTAGTTTTGGTATGTTTAGAACTTCAGTTGGTCATTGTGGATACTAGAGCTGTCCAAGCATTGACTTTGACTTGTTAGCAGATCTGGAAAACTTTAAGAAGGAACTTTCAACATTTTTGACAGATGGAAATTTTGGAAGAAAATGCCTTCGGTCTAATAAATTATTTTAACTTTAAAAAAAACCTTCTGGGGTATTGTTGAGCATTTAAAACCATTTTCTTTTTTTAAACTTTAAAATGCAAGTAAATTTCAAAATCAAATATGCTTTGAAATAAAATTAGACACATTTTCAAAGTGATTTTCAGAAAAACCCCCAGTTTTATGATTTATTTATTTTTTTCTAAAATAATATTATGAAGCTGGCAAAATATTTGAGTTGATGAGACTTTATTTTTTGGGGCAGAAAAAAACTTCATCTCGTTCAAGTTGATATATACTGGCATAAATGCCTCTCCCTGCTCTTGCTTGTTTCTAGCTTGCATCCTGAAGAGACTGCATGTATGAGATATGAATCATTCCATATAACTGTATTTATGGGAAGTTGTGTCTGTTTTTCATACATCTCTGTGAGGGTGGAAGAGCTTTCCCACAAGAGTTTTGCTAGTAATGCTTAAGGTCGTGCTCTGTACTAGAAAGGAGAAAGGAATTTAGGAAATTAAAATCTGTACTGGAACGCCTGAGAATGCAGTGCTAAGATCTGTCAAATATTGCAAAAAGACATGTCATTAGTAGCCAATGTACTGCATTTCCTGAGCTGCTGTGTTAGTGTAACAGGTTTTAATTAATCTTAAAGTATAGTGAAAACATGTCTCCAATTTTTAATATCTTTTTAACAGTATATGTCCAGTGTTAATCTTGACCCATAGCAAGTAGTTTACCTCCACTGAAGCCAGCAGAATCTCACTGCTTCAAAGGAGAACTGGACTTCGCATAGAGGGATTAGAATAATTCTGAAAGTCACTGTTTGTGAAAGTGCCTCAATTTTTGGATGCTCACACTGAAGCTTCTTAAAAGGCTCTGATTTTCAGTGTTTTCAATTAGTTTGATTTCTAAAAATACAACTTCTTTGTGGTATCTTGGTTTGAACACCCAAGTATAATAAGTCCTCATACCCTTAATTACTGTACCTGAGTTTTTCTAAGCTCTTCTAAGTACCCAAATAAGTATTAACATCATTAGCTGATACCTGTGGTTGCAAAACCTGGTCATAGCTAATTGAACTGTTCATATAATGTTAAGGCTTTTTAAAAAGTCCACTAAGTTGTTTCTGCATTTTTAACAGCCATACAGTTTGAACCCAGGATTTATTCTCTTTCCTCTTTTTCTCTAGAGTTGGAGGCGGCCAAAAAGCAGGCGGAGATTGACAAGAAAGCTATAGATGAGCTTGTGAGGGAAAGGGACATGCTAAGCAAGGTGAGCTTGCACTGGGAATACTGATAAACAAATCTCACAGCTTGAGAGTTAAATGTCTGTAGTTTAAACACTCACAGCGGCACAGAAATGTTGTAGAATAAATAACATTAAATAAAGCATTCAGATTTCCTTAAGCAGATGCTCACACTGCTTCCTTTCTGTGCATTGAAATAGCATTAGTATCCATAAACACACAAAGGATTTCTAAATTTTAACATATAAACCGCTAGGGAGTTAAAAAATGCTATGTGTGTTCACTTTTATTGAAGACCTGTTTTTTGATATCCAAAGAATTCATTACATCTGTGCTTTTACACTCTGTAGCATATGAAGTTTCATATTAATCTAGGCAACTAAGTCTTTGCTAGTAAAAGAACAAACCAAAATATTGATGCACCATGTAGTAGCTTGGCAGGCTGTGTTAATGTTAATCCTTGCTTTTAGGTCCATTTCTCATACTGATCATTTTCCATCAGCCCAAGGTTCTTGTACTGCAGGATAGCATCTCATGTTTATGGGCATTCCTGAAGTGTAATCTAGTAAATTCAATGCTAAAAGATGATTTCTGAGGTGCTTTACTTGGTATAGATTCACTGTCCTGTGTCTTGACTCTAGGAGAGGCTCAGATCTGGCAGGTAACAAATACCTGCTTTGTATAGGGAAAGAAATTTCAAAGTGGGACCAGAAGGCTGATTTTTTTTTTTAAAGATGGTATCTTGGTGTTTTCTGTTTAAACCTTATGCATAATTTTAAACGAAGCTTGGTTAATGTCCAGTTTGAACTTGCTGTTTAGGACATGAGAAGGAAGGGTGTTTGGCTTTATTATTTATTTTACTGGCTATTGGCATGTTTCAGAATCTAAATGCCCTAAAGCTGGTAAGGTTTTTCCAGTCATTAGTTATATCCACTTGTTAACAATCCTGGCAATTTTTTTGTAAGGCAGACACTAGTGTTTTAACTTCAAATCAGAAAAAGCACTATTTTGCAGCTCTGTTAGAGATTTTTTAAAAAAAAATCAGATTTGAGACTCAAGTATTTCAACTGAACAAATTAGATAAGGGGTAGTAACATTGGGAAGTCCATAATCCACTTAGACAATGGCATGTTTTTGTCATAGTGGTGGCAGTGTTGCCTTTTCAGCTCAAGAGTCATTATTTTGTCTTCCCTGTAGAACTTGGTCAAGGCTACCAGTGCTACTCAGAAGCAGATAAATTTGGTGAAGCTCCATGAACAGTCAAAGAAGAACTTGGAAGAAGAAATCCAAAATTATAAGAATGAAGCTCAGAAACAAAGGAAGATTATTTACCAATTGGAGAAGGAGAGAGATTGTTTCATCAATGAAACCAGTGAGCTCAAACAGAAGGTAGGAACAGCTTTTTGTGCAAGTGGTTCCTTCCTGTCTTACTCTGAAAACTGTAAAGATGCAAAATATTAATTTCCTAATGTGCCAGTGGGAGGAAGCTTAGATCAGTGGTCTTCACACAGTTTACAAATGTTTCTTTTTGTCAGTTGTCAGTGCGTATTGCCTGCTACTGTTTCAGGTCTCTCTGGGGGAACCTCTTCAATGGGTGTGTATTCTGTGAGAGACTTGGAGTACAGCCATGTATTTCTCTTATGCAGCGATCATTTGGGAAATGAAACTAGGGCTGGAGTTCAAAACAAGGCCTCTGACTCCTGTACCCGAGTCCCACAACTGAAACTCGTATGCAGTTGGAAATTAGTCTTTGGTTGTTCTGTCTTACCTGCAAAAGACCTTATCTTCCATACTACTAGTGTCCTCAAATTGAGGCCAGTGAGAACTGACAATGCTCAACATCTTTGTAAGAGACTTAGCATTTTGAAGGATTACTCCCAGTATGTGAAAACCTCTGAACATGTTCAAGTTAATTTGCAAAACTGAAGTTTTCCAGGAACAGCTGCAGAGAAACACTGCATAAAATTTCTGTTGCCTGCTGCCCATTATTATGTACAACCTTATTCCTGATGGTATACTCAGGAACACAGTTGTAACATGTTCCATTAATTGCTGAAGATCCCATTGAAGGGCCCTCCAAGAAGCTCATTGATTTACTGGGATTAGCTTTCAAGCTGTTTCAACTCACAAGTTATTTCTTGTCTTTTCACTTTAAAATTATCCTTTCCAACTTCATGTGACCAGGGGCTTTTAAATAATCTTTGAATGGTATATGCTCCCTTGTCTGGAATACCTTTTGTCATTTCTTTGGAATAATATTCTATAAACGTGAGAATTGTCTTTGTTGCAAAGTCATATTTTACATCTTTCCCTCATAGTGCATTTCTAACAGTATAGATATGAGTTAAGAACATTTTAAACTAGAGCCAGGGAGTAATTTGTAACACTCAGAACTACAAGGTTCTTGCTTTCAATTCTGATTAGGGTTGCTAACAATATTTTGACGGTGAAAATGACAAAGGTTTACTTGTTTACTTTTTCTTTTTTTCCCCTGCCACTTTGGGTGCAAATTTTCTGTCACTTATAATAAGGCAGAGCCTCAGTAAGTGGGTTATGACACTTGAGCCGTTTGTATAATGATGCCTGTGTTGTGATTGGAAATTTCTGAAGGACTTGCGTGCTTCTGTGGTTCACTAAAGGGGCAATTCCTGACTCAGCTTGCAGGTGAAGAGCAGCAGAAGCATTTCTGAGCACAGGAGTATGTGAGACAATAGTCTTGTCCCTGCAGAGGTTCCCTACATGAAATTACACATTGTTTGGAAGGATAAGATAGGGCAAAATACAGGGTAGAAGGAGGATATAGGATCAGGAGTATTATATCCACTAGGTAATATTTAGGTTACCGTTTGACCTGTGCAGACTTGAGAAACTGTGGTGAAACTACAGGAGCCATTTCACAGTTGGTGGGGAATGAGCTACTGATGGGCAGTAATCATATGGCGAGTCAATGTTCTTCTGTCACCTTTTACCATCAAGCCAGCTCTGAAGCAGCTCGCTGTACACCTTCTGAATTGTGTAAGAGCTGGTAAAGAGCCAAACCCACCTAAGTCCAAAGACTTCTTGGAGCTTCTGCAAGGCAGACAGAGCCATGCTGGCTCTGAAAGCTGTCTGGTTATTTACAGCAGGACAGAATCTATAGAGCTGCAGAATTCCTCTTTCAAAATCATCATTTACTAATGAGTGACTGATGAACATACAGCAAAGTTATATCCACAGCAGTAAAAGATTTTAGTGGTAAGAATTCATGCTAGCCTTGCTCTTCTAATTATTGGCCTGGCTGACTGCTCATTTGTACCATTTTTAAGCCAGTGTCACCTGTTGAATAGTCTTACTTCTAGATTAGCCAACACAAATAAGATAAAAAATCTGGCTCTTTGCTCTGTTGTATAGCCTGTATTACTGAGCTACAAATGTTATTAGAGTATTTCTTTTTTGAATTGAAATTCTTAGATTATGAAATCTTAGTTTCCCTGTGGAAGGTTAGGCTGCTGAGAGGAAGCAGTGAAGTATACCCTTCAGTCTCACCTGCAGTGTTCCCTGACTGCACCTTATAAGAGGTTACAAAACCAGTCTGTAATATGTTGGTTTTTTTTCAAAAAAAGCCATTTACAATATTAAGTTTACAGTTTAACAACATATCCAGGAACATTAAAAAACCTATTTTCTTTTTAAAATTTGCATAATCTTTTGGAAAACCTAATGCTCAACATTAGGCATATCATTAAGACCATGGCAGCACGTCTCTGAGTGTTTAAATAAAGGTAAGCAGATAAGGATGGCACCATTACTGAGATCTTGAGTAGGTTCATTGAACTAAACAGGTAACCAAGAGTAGATGATAGATAAGTGTACAGATAAAAAAACCCTGTGAGGGTACAGAAGAAATCTATGAATATCTAATACTTTCTGCTTAGTTTTGGCACCTCCCCGCCAAATCTGAGAGGTGTCGTGTGCTATCAACCAAATCAGAATTGAGAATGCTCAGCCTCCCACAGGGCTCTGCTGGAAAACATTCCATGTATCTTTTCTGTATTTATAAGGGAGAATTATCTGAGCTTAATAATTCCTGAAAAAGCAGAGTCAGCATCCAGCCTGTGAACACAACTCAGAAAACTTAGTCCAACAAGCTTATTGCACTTACGTTGTATCAAAACCAAGTAAAAGACTTAGAAATGCAGTGACCTACTTTCAAATCTTGCTCCAGCCTATGATCACCTTAGTGATCATGCCTTATTGATTTCTTCTCCCTGCTATTACTATTGGCAGGTTGTTTTAACAGAAAAGGAAGAGGTAGGAGTAAGTTATAAACTGGGACTGTGTTTTTGTATTGCACTGTAAGCAGTTCCTGAGATCCTCTGCAGTCAGCTACAAATGTGCTGGAATTGTATTCCTGCTGCTGTAATAAAATTTTCTCTATTTAGCTATCTCCTATCTTCAAAGTTGGTTGGAGGTACCTGGTAGAATGATCAATTAATTAAGCTCCTGCCCTGTAGTTAGACCTCACAAGGCTTTGCTGCTAAGCAAGGGACAACATTGTCAAATGCAAACTTTGCAGTTATTGACTATTTGATGTAAACATATATATATGTATTTATTCTTCTGCTTTGACATATGAACATAAATCTTAGCTCAAACTGTTACCTTCAAAAACAGTTTCAGGAGAAATGGGTATGAAATGCAGCTGTAAATGGGACTTCTCTCCTGGATTTTGTCCATGTGATTCCTCAGCTTTTTCTTTAATGTTTGATCTTTTTCCCAGCTTTAAGGGTGGCATTGTTTTCTCCCCTGGGCAATGAACCTGAAAAATAATGTTCTTGATGTGTGTATTCCTTAGTTTTCTTTTTATTTCTTTTTATCTTCTTTCTTTGTAATGCTGGATTCTGTTTGAATTCTGCTTGTTTGCGCTCCTCAGTTTTCAACTTTGTATGGCAGGAGGAAGGTTCTTATGTCTTAAAAAAATAATTAGGAAGCCCATCATAATGATTAGCAACTATTTGTATTTTTGTTCCTTTAATGTAATAATTCTTATGTATTGTTATGGTGGTAACTGTTTAATAAAGGTGTATATAAAATTTTGTATTTTTTTATTGATACTGCATGTGATTACCTTCTTTCTACAGTCTACAATACTCCATTCTCTTTAGGTAATCTTCACATCATTATTTCTAATCCTTCTTAGAGGCAACTAATGGTGATTACCTGCTTATTTAGATCAAGTGTAAGTTATATTAACCGACTTTCTTCTTATTGTAATTATATATCAACAGTTTGTGATCATCAACAGTTTGTGATCGTGTGTTCATTAAAAAAAAGTTGGGTTGATAGAAGATAGGAGTACATGCAGGACTTCTTGGAAAAACATATGTGTTTTTATTCCTCTTATCATAAAACTGACATCCAAAACAACACACAAAGTCTAGCTTTGCTCTATAAATAACCTAAGGCTATTCTTGGTGAAAGCTGTTTTAGTCTTGAACAAAACCTAGGTATCAGATTAAAATAAAATGTTGTCCCACATGAGCAATCCAGAAAGGTTAAACTTGTACTTGGACTGAAGTGATTTTTAGCTGTAGCTAAAACTTCTTATCACCGGATTTGAACTTGTCATCTTAGATGAAAATCACAAACTCTGTCCCATCCTTATAATCTTGTGATGATGGTTTAATCATGTTCACTTCTTTCCGCTCCAGGTCCTCCAGCACCTGAAAGATATTGAAATACGGGAAATGCAGATCTGTGACTATGAGAAGAAAATTGAAGAGTCTGCGATTAAATTAAAACAGCAACAAAACCGCTGTGAAGCTGTGAGAACAGAGAGGAACCTGTACAGTAAAAAACTGATTGAAGCAAAGGTAGAAGGATACATTTTTTCCTTGCGTTTCTCTCTCTGCTCTTGTTTTTTTTCTTGATGTAATTTTAATTTGTTAAAAGGAAAACTCACTGGAAAAATGGCAGAAGTGATTTCTTCATTCCTTTGTGTTTTGGGGAATGAATGTTTTGGGTCCCTGACACTTTATCTGGACAGTTTGTATTTGGACTGGAAGTAGGAGTCCACAGTCATCGTGTGGCAATATCCCTGCTTCAAACCACACATAAAATCATGGTACACTGTAGCCACGGAATCATAAAACCCTATCAGAGAAGAAACTTTTTCCTTTCCATCCTGGTTCCACTCTGTTTTATCCCTTTAGGAGTTGTCTGCATGTATGGGAAATAGGGTATAAGGGGAAATAAGATTGCCTCTTTACCCCTGAATGTGTATGCACATTACTGTGAATCATGATTTAGAAAGCAGAAGGAACACTTTCCCAGCTGAAGTGGAATTTTCTGACAGAACTTAACGCTTCCACCTCGCTTGCTCCTTTCAGGGAGTGTCTTTTTCCTCAGATAATGATTCTCTCCATTCATCTCTCTTCCTTGGGGATCTCACTAACAATGCTAGAGGAAGTGAACAGATCACTTAATGATATGTTCTGTTATTCTGATGTAAAGATCTAAAATACTACACAAATCCTATTGCAATTGGAAGACATTTGGGCCTTGGATAGCTGTGACTTACAGCCTTAGGTTATTTCAGAATAAGGATTTGTAACATAAACCTATATAGTAGATTACCAATTTATAGACTGGTTTGCATAGGTAGGTGTTTTGCTTGAGAAACAGATGGGAATTAATTGCCCAAGTTCCTATCCAACTGTGTGCTGAATTTGATTAGCAATTAACCATTTTGCTATTGATGTGGGATGCTTTACTTGACCTTTGTCTGCTTCTCATCAGCAGATGCAGTGTTGGGAGTCTTGCTGCTCCTAAACAATTCCTCCGGAGAAATAAGGGTGAAAAATTGCAACACTGATGACTTTTTTTTTTTTTTTTTAAATATACAACATAAATTTGCTTACTTATAAAGAGCTAGCATCTATGTGCTGAGTTACAAAATGAAGCAATGAACTCAAGAGCCTTTTCAGGTTTTGAATGTTATATGGTGGTATACGCAATGCTGTTTACGGTTCCAGTCATTAGAGGCTGGTGTTTAGACTTTAATAGCTTACTTGGCTTACCATAAAACTTCTTTAGCAAGTCCTGTGTGAGAAGATAGCTGACCTCGAAAGATCTTTTGGCCAAGGCAATATTGTGTGTAGCAGTGAAAAAGTAGCCATTCATAGTTCAGTAACAGGTTAGCCAGCCATGAAAGAAAAAAAATAAAAAAGAGGGTTGTGTTAAAAAAATTATGGCAAATTCTTTTTCCTTCTGGGAAGTAAAACAAATTTGCATAAGCCTGTTTAGATAAAGCTAGATGTAAGTATTTTTGGATGGCTTAATGTGGAAAGATCCCCTGTGGCCCACCTTGCTAGTGGTCTCCAGAGTAACATAATGTTCAGCTCAGTAAAATCTCTCGGAAAAGGCATGCTGGCAGGCTTTTAATATGAGATAAATATCTGATGCTTTCATCCTTGGGGTTTGTTTTGGTGTTAGGAGCTCATTTGTTTAAGCAAGTTGATTAGGAGACCTGTTTGCAAAAACTGTGTTCTTACTGTTCTTCATTAAATACAGAATCAGGAATGTATTTGGGTGTATGTCTGGGCACCATATTTTAAATCTCTCTCATCTTTTGCAACATTGAAGAGATTTATAGGCTATTTAGCAAAACCAGCTTTTAATATGACTTTTGCATTCATGGGACTGACTGAACATGCAAACAGGTGGGCATAGTGGCATATTGCCACATTTATTTCTGGTTCATTTAATTTGCCAAGTAAGTGTGGCATCCATGGATTTTGTTTTTGAGGGCTGTCAGACTACTAATCAGTACTTTCTCTGTACTATTTGTGAAGACTCTGATGACTCAAGATCTTGCTTACTATGTTAAGCATTTCACGCAAGAAAACATCACTCATTTGTCAAGTAAATTCACACCTATGGTGGACAGTGCTGAAAGAGCTCTAAGCTACCCTAGTTTTGTACTGAAACAGAATGTATTCACATGACCTCTCTGTGAGGTGGCAGCCTCTGGCGGAGGAGTTATAGCTTCTAAAGCTACTTTCATTAGATCCAGAAGAGCATGTCTGTCTAACCATTGAATTTATTAGCTTCCATTTCACGTCACGACATGTGCCGTCACTGCAATGAGTTGAAACAGTTTCTTAATTTTGTATGGGCAGGCACCTCTCTGCTGTGAGTAGAAGTATTCCTACTGACCTGATCTCTCTGCAGTGCTACCAGGCTTTTTGCTCTGTGTTTTAAGCTTAAAATATATACTAAATATTCTCATACCAGGGACTTCTCAATCTCTGAGCACACTCTTTTCCCCCTTGCACCTATGTGCAAGCTACCACATAGGCAAAATGGAGATAAGCATTTCCTATACTCCCTTAAAGGCATATAAGTATCTTACTTATGGGTATGTTCATTTGCATAAAAACAGCTTCTCTCCAAACATTTGTGCCCAACTGCATACAACCTTATTGAAAAACACATTACTAGAAGCATGAAAACAGATGGGTAGGATCAGAATCTTATTAATTTGGATTGAATGCTAGTTCTTATTGTGTGCCCAGCGCTTTAAATTAAATGGCTTATTATACTCATAATTGTTGGTCATTATTTTTGTCAATGTATCTTTTAAAGGCTTTTTTACTGTAATGTCATGCTGGCATAAACAAAAAAATGTCATTTAATGAGGCTGTTTCATTCTGTTGGATTAAAAAGTAATGTCTTGTGATATGTACAGCCACAGTTCTTGAGAGGAGATCTGTTGCATTTTCCAGCATCAAAATAGCCTGAACATCCAGTCACAAACTTCCTCTCTTTTGATCCCTCTCTGTGATCACACTTCCTGTCCTATTAGGATGAGATAGCAGAAATGAAGAAGAAACTGAAAACTGTGACACATCAGGTGGATCAGCTGAAAGAAGAGATCACAGACAAAGAAGCAGCCCTTGCGAAAGCACATCTAGAACATCAGCAAACAGAGAAGGAGAAGGAATCATTGAAAGTAAGAGCCCTTACATATACACCTTCTTACAAAGGATGGCTTCCATAAGTTCACAGACTGCATTATGTTCCTGGTCTGTGCTAGTTGTTTTGCTGTATTTTAATAAACTATTCTGTAATTGCACAAGATTTCACTACCCTTTAGAGGTATTAGTTACACAAATCTTCTGTGTATCTGACAAATTTAATCTCTGCCTATAATTATAATCAGAAAGGTCCTGGATTGTCTGTTGGAAGCTTTAAATCTCTGGTTGACTGAACATTTTTACTAAAAAGTTCCATTTTGCTTGCAGAAATGTGGATTTTGGGGATAGCTTGATTCTAACATACTTTTTAAAATAGACCCTTGTAATTCAAGTTTTTTCTTTTTAAAAACTTTTTTCGCTCTGCTGTTTTTAAGTGAAAACCCCATTATATTACACTTCACAATCTTGTATTTCTGTGTGACTAGCAAGCATTAGCCTTCTGGGAGTTAGGCAGTACCTTTTAGTAGGTCCGTCTGCACAGAAAGTTATTTTAATATTGTGGTATAAAGCAGCAAGAATCTGTTTTAAATCAAAGGAAAACTGAACTTGAAGCTCTGGTTCTTCTCAGCACTGGCTGCAGCCCATCCTTAGATAAGCTATTAGATTTGTGGTGATATCGGAACCCAATTTGCTGTGCTCTCAAAAGATTTAAGGCGTTAGTGTCCACAGCAGCTTAATTTTTCTCTTCACTAAGCACTAGGAAAAAACCAAAATCAGGAAACAAACAACACTCTCCAAAATCAAAAGTCCCCTGCCACTTTCCACAGTGTTTTTTTTTGTCAGTTTATTGCTATGCTGCAATGACTCCTTGAGTTTTCAGCCCCTCTCAGCATATTACAGTTATGACAAAATGTCAATAGAGCTTTGTAAAAAGGTGATGAATTTGTGTTCTTGTACCTGATCTGTCTCAGAGTTGTTCTATCAGTGATGGAGAAGTCAAACAGTGTTTCATTTCCTGTGTGCAGCTTTCTGCCTTAACTAGTCCCCAATTCTGTCTCATCACCTCAGAACTGTCTGCCATCCATTTGACAAACATGTGATTGCTACATGGTTTACCCACTCAATTATTCACTAGCAAGTATGTCCATACACTGACATCACATTACCAGCTAGCTTTAGGGCATTGTGGTCTTCTACCTGAGTGTCTCTGCTGAATACTAAAGCAGAAGGGGATTCAAAGAGGGAGCTGATTGACACAGGCAAAAGAACCCAATTATTTGTGTAGCAAGCCAGCTTCAATTTGTCCTGTTTGTGCTGATGTGAAGGAAGCAAGCAAGCTGTTCCTGGGAAAGCAGTTTAAAGAACATGCTAAATCATGGAGACTGGGATTTATAGGAATAAGATTATACAGACATTGGATTTATGCTTGCCTCAGCTAGCATAGAGGTCTTAAATGTGTAATCATGGTAAATGAAATGGAGGATGCTTGATCCCAGCTCCATTAAAGCCAGTACAATGCCATCTTTTGGTTTCACTTGGCCTTCATATAGGCTTGTGAATTGGACTGGTTTGACAAAGCATCCAAATGTTGAAAAATATATATCTGAAAGCTGTAAGAGCTATGGCCCTCCAGGTTTGACCTGCTGTCAAGTGCTTTTGTATATTTTTTTGTAGATGTTCATGCAGGTTTGGGGTTTTTTTTAAGCATTTTCTAGAAATCTGAATGTTAAACCTCTGACTTGTTATTATTTCAGCATTCTGTGTCCAGCCCCGGTTATACCTTTTTTTAAAATTCATATCTTCCTCCCACCTCTAGAACAAATAAAAAAAGTCTTCACTTACACAAATATTTCAGAATCTAAAGAAGAATTTGGTTTGAGATATTGGCGTTGGTCCCATTTAAATTCTTTGTTCTTGCTGACTGTTCTTCAGTTCTTACAAACTCTCTGAACCAACTTCAAACGAGCTGTGCTGATTTACAGCAGTTTTCTACCTGACCATTTTTCTGCTTGCACAGTGACTGCTTATTCATTTTCTTTTCTCTTACCTAATATACACAGACCCTCATACTGTAATTTTTAGCATATTTAGTCTCACTGAAAGTCCTGTTAGCTTGTGGGGCCTTTGTGTGGCTTAAAGTATTTATGTTCTTTACTATACAAGGCAGTTCAGATTTATTATAACTTAGTGCATTCCAGTGAGGAGATTTGTTTATATGAATGTTTGCTGCCAACATCTAATGCCACTTCTTGTTTACAACTCATATTTTTTCTGACATAAGGAGAACATAGAATTTTGATATATTAAAAAAATATTATCCAGCAATGCCAAACACATGAGCAGTTTTACATTTGTAGACAGCTTTTGCACAGTGTTGATTGCATTTCAATATCAAGTGGCTTGCATTTTTATTCAGCTGATGGATTCTGATGAACATCTAACACTGAGTAAGAGAGATATGAGTGTTGCACATATGGGAAAATGAGAATTTTATTAAAGCAAATAAGAATGGAACAAGCTATTTTATTATGACAATGGAACTGTTTCTGTCTTAAATCAATGTTTTTGCAGGTGCAGTCTCTATCACAACCTCATTCTTTCAGCATTGGATGATGCTCTTTCCCAAAAGGCAGCTTGAACATCATCCTTTATAAGGGTCAGAGTTGTGGCAAAGTCTTTGAGTCAAGGCTTGAAAGTTTCATATCTGTGAAAATGGGCTGTAGTCAGCTAGTTCCATCTTGGCTCTAATTGCCTAGCAATGATAGAAATTTCTATTAATCCAAGAAGACCTTATTAGTTTTTATCTACATACATGCCTTGAATTACAGAGTTCATGATAGTGGGATAGAATTATTGAGCACATTCCAGAGTTAGTTTGTATTAGTGGTGTGCAGTTGCTGTAAGAGTGCATTACTACTCCTGTGCTTAGGGACAGCCCCTCTTTTCACAGTCTTCCTCATCTACACATCCACTAAAAAAGTTCTAAAGCTCTTTAATTTTGCTGTTCCATGCCTGGTTGGCATCTTCTCTACCAATTCTGTTATTCCAGTCTGAAGCCTGTCCCGAGTTGATGCTGGTTTGTAATACGTACCATAGATGTTGCTCTTTCCAGCAGAGTGAACTATCCTTTCTTACATCCCAGACTGACTTTGAAATTTGAATAACAACTCCATTGAAAAGCTTTCCAAATATGACCTATTTAATTTTTAAAAAATTTTTATTAAATGAGGTGTCTCTGAATTACAACTTGAACCATTGTCATAGATAAAAATCCATTCAAATTTCTGTTGTGTATAACAAAACGATATTAAAATACTGTTTACAACATTCTTTATGGTTCTTCATGCTTGCTTGTCTTATTAGTTTTTGAGAACAAATCACTAAAATATGTACCTCTCAGGAAACTAAAAGAATGTATGAGATTTTATTAAAATCCTGACTCTTAATCCCAGGTTTATGTAATGGGAAGTTGTTACTAAGCACAAGTTACCTATATTCTTTGACTCCATCAGGCTGAACTGCTTAAGATGAAAAAACAGGCTCTGGAAACCAAACACTTTATAGAAAATCAGGAGGCAGAAGAGAGAAGACTCCTAAAAATCATTGCTGAAGCTGATGCTGAGAGGCTGAAGCAGAAGAAGGAATTTGACCAGGTAGGAATCTCTAATTTGACTTTTCGAACACACTGCATTTTGTTCCCTCATTTGTCCAGTGTATTTTTAAGGTCAAGATACTCAGCTACTGTAAATGTGGTACTATTAAAGCTTTATAGTGCCATCGAAACAAAAATGTTAAGATACTGAATTGAACAGAATAAGTAGTTTATACTATTCAGGTGACTGAACCCTTATAGGGGAAACTATTAGGCCCTTGCCATATTTCTTTCACTAATAACAGTGAAAGCTCTTAATGTACATGATTTTGACTGATGCAAATATAGTCATGATACTTCAGGATTGTACTGAGGAACTGTGAAATTATTGCTTTGCCCTGTGTCCTTAGGTTATCAATGAGAGAGATATCCTAGGGTCCCAGCTTGTTCGGCGCAATGATGAAGTAGCTCTGCTCTATGAAAAGATAAAAATCCAGCAGTCCATCTTAAACAAGGGTGAAACCCAATATCGACAGAGAATGGAAGACATCCGACTTCTCAAGCTCGAGATCAAAAAACTTCGTCGTGAGAAGGGAATACTTGGCAAGAGTGTGGCTAATGTGGAGGAGCTCAGGTAGAAAAACTGATTGAATACATTTCCATAGTGACTGCATCCATGATTCTGTATTTGAGACAGAAAATATGTTTTATGCATGGTAAAGATTTGTATCAACAAATATTATACCTTAGAGAAGGGGATTGTTTGGTTTGACCTCAAACACAGACTGGATTAAATTCACAAAACAACTTATCAGCAATTAAGAAAATCAAAACATAAAGAAGGAGGAAAGCAGGAAAAAAAGACATCTTGGCCAAAGTTGAAATAGTTTCCATATTTCCCCTCGTACTGTGAGTTACTGCCTACAGAATAAACTTGACAGACAGCAGCAGAAAAGGTGTTCATAGTTCAGTGAGCTACTTAGTGGTACCCAAGGCCCAAATTAGTGGAACTGCTTTTTATTAGGCAATCCACAGAGGATGGGGAACACTTGACATATTTATAACAAACCCCTGCACATTTTCAGAGCTCTCTCCTTCCAGATTTATATGCAGACTTGCTCTCTAAGAAAGATTTAGCTAAATTTTCATTGAAGGTTGTGTTTCTTTAAAACAGAAGTTTAATAGCCCCAGCCTGATTTATCTCCTCCTTCTCTGGCTTAATGCTTCCCTTCTTTTTTTTAACCCTCCCATATCTGAGGTGAATTCTTTGCTGATGGGAAACTATTGTCGTTTTCTATAGAATCAGTCTTGGTTTGTAAGGGGAGGCAGCTATGTTTTTAGCAGATAATAGTCATACTAATTCTGTGTAGCTACCACAGTTTTGGGTGACATCTTTAGCTTAACTGTATTAGTATAATTCCACGGCTTTCACTGGACCAAATTAACTTCAGTCCATGGTCAGTCCCATTGACTCCAGTGGAATTATGCCAGTTTGATTTGGTGTAACAGAAAAGAGAACTGTGCACAAAACATTAGCGATTGCAGTTTTTATTGACTGACTGGAGACAGGAATAGGATTTGAACTTGCTGCCCAAATGCATTCAGCTGAAAGTCTGTACTGTATTGAAACTCAGTGACGATATTGAAGTGTAGTGCAATGCATGCCATGATGGGTGGATCAATTCTTGCTAACTGCAGCAGCAATCACATACTTTAATGAAGTCCAAAGTCGTCATGAAAACTGCCTGTCGAAAGACTCCATTTATCACTGGTGCTGCTAATTAGCTTTCTTGATTTGCCAATTGGAGATGTGGGTTTTTTTCGTCTTCCATAACCTTGTCCAACCTCACAGTTAAAAAAGGCCTTTTTCTCTCTAGTGAGCTACATGCAACTCTGAGCTTGGCAGGAAAAGATTCAGTGGCAGAGTAGGCACATGGTGATCCTTCACCCCCTTTCCCCTTGGAGAACTTACAGGATCCACACACTAAAGTGATAAGGGTCGGACCATTGTAAAATGTGCCTTTTTTTCTGCTCCTCCACCGCTTATCCCCACTGTAAGAGCCTAGTTGTCAAAGCATCCTGGGATTCCTCAATTAATTTTAAATTCAGCAACAAATCACCCCTGAAATTCCTTGAGGAGAGGTAATAAAAGGAATCAAACTTGGGTTCTCTAAAGAACAGTGTCCATCATACTTAGGTCCTAGAGTGTGTTTTATTTACTGGGTTGTGTGAGCCATGTAGATTTAAAACCTTCTTTCAAACACAGGCTGTTAGTTTCGATACAGCAGTAACTGGATATGACTCCATAACTGATCTGTAGGTTAGTCTAGATGAATTAACTGTCCTTCTGGATTTAATGTACATGGGAAGATGTGGGCAGTGAGATCCAGTAGGCTGTGGAGTAGATTCCACAGGAAATGATGAAAAGTCCCTTTTTTTGAGCCATTCTTACTGAAGTGAGTGTAGAGGTCTAATTGTGTTATCTTATGGTTCCACCTGTTTAGCGGTATCAGTGTTGACTATTAATCACAAGAGACACTTTGCCAGTGCTGTAGTGCTTGGGAGAATGATTTGTTAATGTCCATATTAGTGCCTTGGTGACACTGATGTGGTTTCATTGTGGTTTTTTTCTGTTTGTTTTATGTTGGTCTTAAGGCAGGAGGTTCATCACATGCAGAAGGAACTATTAAGAGAACAGACTCGGTGCAAAGTTTTGGAAGAAGAACTGGAGAATCCCTTGAATGTTCACAGATGGAGAAAATTAGAGGTGATGTGTCAGCATGTCAAGTTCCCAAAGCCTTTATTGCCAAATCAGTGACACAGCACAAAGCCTATTTCGTTTACTGTTATGCAAATTATGTGGAGGGCCAGGCAGACTGAAATTTCCATAGTGCCAGTGGAATGGTTAACTGCTGAATGGTTTCCTTGCACAATGCAATCAGTGTTATTTTTGTGTCACTTTCTCAATGAAAAATTGCAGAGGGATTTGTAAGGAGCCAGTCAAATGCTAAAGGGAATAAGAATGCATAAGGTGAATTTCGAAGGGGGTGATTCCTTAACATGGATGGTGAGAAAGAGGATGATAGGGGAAAGATACAAACCTACCCTCGCCAATTAGGGAGATGTATATGGGAAGAAAGCCGGAATTAGAAAGGTTCATAGAACAGGTAGACTGGGGAGTAGACAGACATGAAGTCAGAAGGTAAATTACATCTCTGAGAAAAGGAAGAGGCTTCCACATAAACAGTGGTGGCCTCCCAAAGATAGCCATTCCAGGTAATGTGAGTTCAACTGTTATGTAAACAGCAAATCTAAATTTTCACACTATTTGAACCTGCCAAATAAAGGGGAAAAATAAAAAATCTGTCAAGCACAGACCAAATATATGAACATCAGTTGGGATCACTGGATATTTTTGAAGTCAGAGCTAGCTGAGATTTATCTGTTGCATGGATCTCTGATCTGATGCCAGCCTGGGTTGCTTAGCTGCTCTAATAATGAGTGGCAACATGCTAGTCTGTACAGAAGCAGAGCTGAATATTTTGGCTGTGCTTACTAGCATGATAGTTACTTTCTGATCTTTCCATGCTGAGCTTAAAGCTGAATGGTGTGGTTAGCTTTTCTTGTGGAAGGGAGATGAAACGCAGGGCGCTGAACTAGGTTAAAGACATGTAGGTACAATCTCCAGCAGCACCTTGTAACAAAGGAAAATCAGGTCAGTCAAAACATCCAGTGCTGGGAAAATGAATGTATGAAGAGACTGATAATGGGAAATGATGTCTTTCCATTCTACGTCACTGGTTTGTATTTGGAACACAGAAAGGCCAGCAGATGGCAAGATCCATATGAAATAATCCTGATGTGGTTTTGGTTCAATTCCTAATGAACAAACACCCTCATATCATTACAATTGTTACAAATTGACACCATGTTTGGGCAATGCTATAAAAAAATCAAGGACTGAGTGGGTCGTGGGAACTCAACTACTTTTTAGCCTCGTTTCCCAGGAAATGATGTTGTGTTGTGAGTGCTGCGTGTATATCTGTGTTAGTGTCCCAGTTACACTTCAATTGATTAGTCAATTTAGATAAAATCAGACAAAAGATTGAGCCATGAGATACCAAGTTCCTTATAAACTCAAGCAAATATACAGAGAGCAGGACTTTACTGGAGCCTTTACTGCAGTGTGAGTCTAATCTGTATGAGACACCACATGAGAGAGGAAAAACCACGTGGGAGAGAGGTGTTGTGAAACCCCAAGTGGGGAAAAGCTTCAGTCAGAGTTTGCCCTTCATTAAAGGATCCAACAAGAAGATAAAAAGTGGTGGGAAAGTGAGCTTTGCTGGCTGCTCCTCACAGAATTATTTGTTTGCCCCTTAAAGCTTCCTCCAGATGCAATCTCTGAAAAAAGAATGAAAAAGGAAGGAGAGGCAGACATCTACTAGCTCCTGGTCTTTACAGGCTGTGTAGATAGAGGGCAGCAGTATAGTGCCTACACTCTGTCACCTCTTTAAGCACTTAATTCCATTGAAGAACGAGATTCCACATGTATGGAGACTTTACAGCCTCACAATAATTTATCAATGTAATGTACCCCTATAATTTGTTCCTCTTAACTTCTCGACCTGTTTCAAGACTATTGCAGTTACTCTTTCTTTTGTTCAAGAGAAAAATCTTCCTCTCCTTAAAACTCAATTGGCACTCTGAAGTTTTTAAAACAGTAGGAGGGTACTTGCACTGCTCTTCATTTGTCAGTGGGCGGTTTCAGTTTCTGCTAAAAATGATATACTAACCTCCTTTTCCTTCCCTGCCACATGGTTCTACCAATCTTTGTTGGTTTGGGGGTTAAGCTCTGAAGGACTCTTTTTTATATTAGTTGTTTTGAGGACGATTCATAAGGGTAGTAGTCTTAAACATGAGCATGCTCCAACTGATCTTCAAGAGGCAGAGATTCCAGTTTCAGGACTGCTTGTGTACATGCCATTTAAAAAAACCCCAACACTACCCCCCCCCCCCCCCCCTTTATATTTGTCACTGTTGAACACTTAAATATTATAGTTTTCATTTGCAAGCAAGAAACACTAACTTCTTATAATGTATAATTTTTGAGACTGCTTTGCTCTTGTCTAGGCCAGTGACCCAAGTACCTATGAGCTGATTCAGAAAGTACAAAGACTACAGAAGCAGCTTATCAGCAAGACAGGTGAAGTGATAGAGAAAGAATTGCTCCTTCAGGTACTACAGGATCATTATTTTATTGTATCTTATTGACTTATTTGACTTACCCTGCATTCTCTGTCTACTCAGATGTGCTTACTGAATGTTATATTCATGTTATATGCATGACTTTGAATTTCTTTTGCATGCCCCTTAGGTAGCTTTAGATGGCAGCACTGACTCACTGAAAGAGAACAAATAGCATCTGATTAGTTGATTTTTATATTCTGGAATATATACCTGGACAACTCTGGAAAATAAAATTAAAGGTTTGCTTTAGTTTGTTCATGTCATAGATTAATCTTCAAGTCAGTGTTAGACTTTTGGAAAGGCTTTTTTGTCCTTTTAAACATGCCTGTTATGACCAGGACATGAAGGAAGATCCTTGCTTGATTCCATTTGTGCTTAGCTTGGCGTTTGGCAGAAAGAATCCTACAGAGTTTGTGTGATTTAGATATGTTGCTTTCTGAACAATATTTGACTTCAAGGTCTTTGTGCTGAACTTTGCCAAAAAATAATTTTTGTAATAGCTTATCTTTTTTTAACTGTATCAGATATCCCTTAATCCCAGTGATACCAGTAAGATTTATGTTGTAGAATCAAGGAGAGACTATATTCCTGTAGTGCAAACATTGATCTCAAATATAACAAAAAAGGACTGTCTCTGGGCTTCAGCCATAGGTGTAAAACTGGGAAATATTTCTCCCTCTCTCTGGTGACTGTAGAGATAGCTACAGTTTGCCACTCTAGGTATGATTTTAACATCTTGGTCTTAAATACTCTAACAGTCTTGATGCCTGTGTGGGGTATCACTCAATGGAGAGTGCAATGTGACCTGAATCTCCTTCTGTCTTAAGAAGCTCAGCAGATGTTATCAAGGCAGGATTTGTCTCTATTGTTTTGTAGGAAAAAATAGATCTGCAATTTCATTTGAAGGTAATGTATGGTATATTATGCCTTTGCTTGGAAAAATGTAATTTTTGTTGCATAGCACTGAAATACTGTCAGTGAAATAGTTTGTTAGCTTAAACAAAATGTAGCAGAAATTGTTTCAAATTTACTGTGCTTTACCCATGCACAAACCCAATTCTGTTAGATTTTTACATAGTCTCTATTGTGTACCTTGCCTTATCCTTAGTGTGCTCCCATTTAGCTATTATCCTTATTTAGAAGTGAAGAACTGAGATACAGAGGCTTTAAGTTGCCTGCCCAAGAAAATCTTTGAAATAATAGGTATTTGAGCTTACGTTACTATACTAGCCATTGGCGTAATCTTTCTGTCTATGCAGCAGTCCTTCTATGGCAACTCTTTTTTTTTTTTTTTTTTTATTTCCTAGATTTAAGTCAGAGTTTGGCTATATAAAAAATAATTATTATGCCTAGAATTGTTAATGAGATCCTTTGAGTCCTTAATTCAGGCACTGATATCTGTGCAACAATGCTGAAATTAATGTCTCACTCAGAGAGACTGAAAGTAAAGAAAAGGCCAAAAATACCATGCTCCACATTCTGTTCAGGACTTTACCATCAACATTTCTGAGCTCTTTTCTGTTTAACCACAGTGTTTCTGAGTCCTTCACAATGACTGAAATAGGGCTCTTTCATAGCAGGGCGTGGGTAAGGAGAGGTAACCAGAGATGGAGGACATCCCCCAGCTCATTTCCTCAAAGGGTATGTCCTACTGGATAGGTCATTGGCATAGGGCTCGCATGTTAAGCGTCCTAGCTGAGCTGCTTCTGCTAAGTGTCTGGATAACCTTGTACAAGTAATTTTATTATTCTTTGGACTTGTTTTCCTTGGCATGATGATAATGTCTGTTTTGTAAAGTGATACTCTGATACTCACCGAAGCAAAATGTTGGCTAATAACTTATGAAACTGATGCTGTCATGTTCCAAACTTCTCTGGTGAAAAAGCAGGCCTGAGGAACACCTCCAGCAGAAGGAAATTAATGGAGAGCAGTAATATTAACTTTCCAGAGGGAGTTGAGCTGTACGCACCAGGAAGATTGCTTCACCAGATCCCCTTCTGGGCAGTGTATCCTTATTTGATAGAGAATGTAGGGTTTGATCATGACTGAAATTTAGAATTACAGGAAACAGCAGCAATTTAGTTCCCATTTCTGGAATTTTTAATTTTTTTCCCCTCAATATAATTTGTCTTGCTTAGTGAGTTTTGCTGTCTGATCAATATAACAGCCAGTGTATAAGGCACTGCTCCTCTGTAAGGCCTAATCATTCCTTTAAATCCTGGTAAACCCCTCATGCTTAAAGGCATTCTTTTTTTTTTTATGGGTCTCTCCTGGAAGTCAGCTCAGTTCAGTTTAGTCTCCACTCGTTTGCAGGAGTGGGAGAATTGCTGATGACTTGGCCTGTGCCTAGTTGGCGTAACATCCCCTGTATTCAGAGTTAGAGACTGCAGGAGCTGAGGGATACAAACCTACTAGGTCAGATAACTGCTTTGCCCATGTTGTATTTGCTCGCGTAAGTGACACCTCCGCACTCCCAGTTGTCTTCATCTACATCTTGCCCTGTGACAAGGGCATAGCCGTTGAATGTATCTGCTTTGAACTGACCTTAATCTCTTGCTTCCCATACATAACTGTTTTAATGTGTATGTGGCCATCATGGTGGCAAATAGGATATTTGTTGAAGGTGAAGCTTGTGAGTGTCTGTGTCTATGATTTCTGTGTGTGCATATTATGTAACTTAAATTCCCTCACATCAAAGTGTAGTATTGAAATGGAGTGCAAAAAAAAATATGTGGATTGAATATTGAGTATTAAAAACACCTTTGGAATTTAGAAGTAACCCACGTCTGGAAATGGTTGAGCCCAGTGTCAGCAACCTGCAGTTTGATTTGTAGGGTATTCATCTTGCTGCATCCTCATGCAGAGCCATAATGTTTGTATAAGGAAAAAATAATTCCATTTGTATTGTATGCACTGTAGTTCTGTCTTCTGACTGTTACTTTTTTTTTTTTTTTTTTTTGGTAAATGGTCTTTTAAATAAAAGCTGGTTTATGCAGGGAACAAAGTTTCAGGATGAGCTGGATAAATAAACAGAATTTTTTGCTAAGTAAGGATCACAGTATATAGATTAATGTAGAAAAGCATTTGCTTACCTTACCTGCTCCTGATGTGTATTTGATCATATACTTTTTGTTAGCTTTTTCACTATTTTCCACCTGTTAGTTCTTTAAAAATGATGCAGCTGTAAAAGCATGCTACAATCCATGCTATGTGATTAAAGAAAGATACACTACGTTTCAATCAGAAAATGTTGATTGCTGACAGTACAGGAAGAACCCAGCTTGACTCTAAAATCCCATACAAAAATATCGCTTAACCTGTCAGCAGGGCACATTTTTTGTATCAGACATTTACTGAGAGGTATTGAATATGCAACATGATGAATGTTGTTTTTCTTGGAATGACTTTTCAGAGTTGAATGCTTAATAAAGGTGTAGAATGATGTCCCATGTTATAGAAATTATTAAACTCTTTTCTTGTTTCTGATTTATCTATAACCTGTAGCCACAGCATCTTGGGTTATAACCTATCAGCTCTCATACACCAAATAAGGGTGGAAATCCTGAGACTTTGAAGAGTAGCTGCAAAGCAGGCGGTCATACTTTCTCCTTTAACTCGGACATTCTCACAGTTGTAAGCTGCTGTGCTGATGAAAAATGCTGTCTTAAAAATCAGATCCAAAACCCAAGGTCTTGAATACTTACGGTCAATAAAAATCCAATGGCATTTTTGCCAAACATAGGAAATGTTACTTCAGGGTTAGCCAGCTTCCATGTTTGAGTCATTACCTTCCTTCTGAATTTGTGCAGTTAAAAGGTACAGCATTTTTGGTTCTTTTCTAAACCATTGAGTAATACTGCAGGGCTTTGTGGAGAAATACGTTGTGTGTTAAACAAGGACTTTCAATGATGGGTGAAGGTCTTTGTGAACACATGTGGTATGAACAAAATGTGTTGTATGGCCATAAGGTATAATTATTAAAAAACAGAAGGCTTTGCTGAACAACTCCTGACTGCAAAAAACCTACTCGTTCACTTTGCATGTAAGGTAAATCCCTCACGTGACTGAAGCTCTACTGCTCTGCTGCATACTGAACAGTGGTGTGGTAAACTCACAATGTAATGTATTACCTTGTTAGGATTATGATTAGTGTGGTTTAGGAACTTATGCCATTAAAAGTGAATTATGCACTGCTTTATTTGTTTCAAATTTAGTTCTTTCTCTTCAGAGTGAACTCCTCTAATTTGATTTTATGTCTGACTTAGTGGAATTTTATTCAGCTGCACATCTTGGAATGGATAACAGTGGGAAGATTCACATTATATGTCATTTACCTCTGTTGTCAGTCATCTCAGAAGATTGTTCATAAATGTAAAAGAGATGTGCAACCAAGACTATTTGTGGAGGGAGGCAAAGGCAAATGTGTCTCATTTAAGCCTTGCATGTAGTAGTGAAAGTATTGTTTTTCTGTACACATATATTTTTAATCACTATTGTTTTAAGTTGTCAACAATCAAAGACCAGGACTGGGCAGTCAGGATGTGATGCTTCCAGACTGTTAGCATCTTGAGCTCATAGTTTCAAAGAGTGCAAGGGCAAAAGGCATGATTAGCTCATATATCTGACTCAGACATTACAGCCAGATAACACCCACATGTCCTTGTGTTGAGCCAAGTTTTGAGCTAAGTTTCAATCCCCCCAGAGAACTGACAGTCCCACTGACAGAGAGTAGGAGGAGTAGAGGGGATGCTGCTGTCTCCAGTATAAATCAGCAGAGTTTCATTTCAGGTATTGTAAGATACAGGGAGGAGAGAGCAGAAGAGACTTTCTGTGTGACCTTGGGCCGCTTACTTAGCTTTTGCATGCCTCACATCAAGTAAAAAGGGTATAAAATCATTTCCACTCTTATAGCGGTATGTGAATGAATATATTGGAGACATGACTCAATTCAGTAGTAACGATAGCTAGCTAAACACTCAAAATAGGCAGATGTTTTATTTCATTTGTGCTAACTTGGTAGTAGAGCTATTCTATCCAATTTGAGGTGCTTGTTGCTATAGTGTCTGAACATATACATAACCATCTTTATTTCTCAGAGCTGGTATGATAGTTTCATAAAGAAATCTGCTTTAGAACAGTGTGTTACCATGTGGGTTTATGCAGGCTGGCAGCTACTGAAATCAAAGTTTTCTCCCAACTAATGGAGGAGCTTTGGGATTTGCTTCCATGTATACGAAAAATTTCTGCTCATTCATTATCTAAAATACTGTTTTTTTCAATCTTGTATCACTTTTTTCAGCCCAGTCCATGAAAGCCTAGTCCTTCTGAAAATCATTTCTTTCCCTAGCTTGGCAATTTCATGAAGCGTGCTTCTGCTAGGTTCTTCATTGCTTTTGCATTGCTCATGTAGCTTCCATTATACAGCATGTAATACAGAAAAGTGTGCTCAAATGTAGAGTAAGAGATTTTCTCATCAACCAGCCTGCTAGGGAAAATAGGAGAATACTCTCCTATTACCTGCGTTTATTTTGGTATTCTTAAGGCCCAGTTCAGTTTTATTTTAGGTATTATCTGCACCTGTTCAAAATGGCTGAGATTTACTTTACCCTCTCAAATTTAGCATTTATATATTTTCAGTGCTGAGTATAGATTCTGCTTGGATTTGAGAGTATAACCTACTTACATGTTACATGTAGAGTAGGTAGTCTGAGTTGGGGATTTTTTTGGCAGAATTGTCTATTTTCATAAAAATAACTGCAATTCACGTCAGGAAACTAATGACTGTAGAATCCCTAAGAGTGTCTTTTGACCTGCCCATTATTGTTTCTCTGTCATCTTGCCTTTAGAGAGATTTTAGCAGAGGTAGTTTGGGAGAGTGCTTTGTACGCACTGAAACTTACAGGTGAACTGCAAAATCCACTGCCAAAATACAATCCTTTCTTTGCTGCTCCTTTATCATTTATATATAAAGTCAGCCTTTTGAAGGGATTTTTCCATCTGAAAATGAAAAGGGAAATTTTCTTTTTGGTTTTTTATACTTTACTAGGACTTGGCTCTTTTCTCTCTCTATTTCCTGGAGGATTTGACTTCCTCTGGAAGCACTGGATTAATGCCCTATCTTGCGGCTGAAGCTAGTGGCTCTCTCAGCCCTCAATTAAAGGGGTGAGTATATTGAGCTTTAGGCCTTTTCTGTGCTTAAAAGTACCATTCCTACTGGCAAAAAAGTCACTTTTCTGATTTAGCTTATACCAGCTCTTGAATGGCAGAAGACTTTCTTGCCAGTATAATTGCATCTAATTGCATAGCCAGTAGCTGGCATAGCCATGTCAGCACAAAGACATTGCACCACTAACTGAGAAAGCTAAGCTGGCAAAACTTCTAACCATTGATCAAATGGTTCCTGACATGGAAAAAAACCCCAGAAAAATGCTTTCCTGTCCTTATAAAAATCTAAGGGTTGCTATGTATCTTAAGTAAGAGGAGAGAAAGAAAACAGTGCGTGGTGGAGTGTGGTTTTTGAGTTTATGACTCCAGTTCTAAGTTGGTGGCCAGAATTTCAAGGGATTTATATTGGAATATAGAAATGAGAAATACAGTAAGGGCTCAGGCCTAACATTTACTTTTTGGCTTTCAGCTGGGTATGAATCATAAAGAAAAAGTTTACTTCCCCAGTGCCATGCGGAATTAGGCACTGGTGTGTTAAAGGCACACTGTAAGAATTGCCTTGATTTAGAATTGGACTCCGAAGAGAATCTCTGTTCTGTTTTCAAATGAAAAAATAATGTATTCCCATGAACTCTGGCTGTAACCCAGTTCTAACTAGGATGAACAGAAAATATCTAATTATCAGCACAATATTTTGATGCACAACAGTCTACTGAGTTAGTGCCTTGAGTCTGATTTGAACTGGAGTCTCCAATGCAGTATGAAGTGACATATGGAGGTACTTAATGCATTGAGTCATCCTTCAGGACTACTTTTTCACGTTCTTTCCTTCTTGTGCTGTCCTTTTATTTTCCTTTTGTTGTGCTTGAAATGTTCATTGCTGAACTAGGGCTTTGATTGGGGATTTTAACTTTGGCTGTGAGTGGAAATGTTCTGTGTTTTAATATTGGTGTTAAGTTGAAGGATTAGTGTCTTTTAGTGATTCTATGCCTGGCATGGTGATTTCTCCATACAATTAGAATTTCTCTAGTGTCTTTTGTTCTGACACTGATACTATTTTTTTCCAGTTAATTTAATTATTATTTTTTTGTAACACTGTGTATCCAGTAGTGTTCTGTGAGTAGTGTAGAACCACTCACAATGAGCAAATTGTAGGATCGTTGTGTTAATTCTCAGTGCAATTTACCTGGGCTCATATGCAATCCTGTGATGATATAATAAGTAATCAAATCTCATAAACAGAAAAGATAGGAGTCACCTGTGTGAAGGTCTATTGGGGGCCTACATATCTACCTGAAACTTTTCTGTAAACCTTAAGAATTCAACAGGGATTTGAGGGGTGTTCAGTTCTGGCCCTAGCTCTCCTCAGAAGGAGTTGATTTCTATTTCTGCATATTTTGAATACGTTTCTTGGCGCATTAGTTTATTTTAGCCCTTCTAATCTCAGTCCATCTAGAATTAGAAGTTGTTCTATGCTATAGAAACTTACAGCATGATAAACTGTTCTTAAAAACACACTGGCATTTACATTCTTTCCCTCCTCCCACATATGCTGCAATTCAAATGGAAGAGAATAAAGTCTTCCCAGGAAAATAGCCTGTTTGGGTTTTTTTTGTTTAGGATATGTTTGTTTAAGGAGGGTTTTGAAAAATCAGGTAGGAAAGGTCCCGATCACTTTAATGTCATCAGGTGAAGATAATCGGCTGCTCTTTAGACTAAGAAAATAATTTTCCAATAAAAATAGTGCAAATGTTTCTGTCACTTGGAAATGGGAAGCAAAGCAGATTACTTAGCGATCAAACAAAACATTTTTGGTGAAGAATTTTCTTAGAGGAAAAGTTTAATTTTTACTGAATCTTTGTGTAACTACATTGCCCTCATAAACAAAACAGATTTCCCACAATAAATGGTTTAGGACAGAAGCAAGGTGCAAATTGATTTGAGAAATTAGAAGAAAACACATCAAAATAACTTCTGGGGATCTGCACCATTTTTAGCTGCTCTAATGGTGTTTTAGTCAGTAATATTCAGATGCCATTTACAAAGATGTTGCAGGTGGAGTAAAAATCTCTTGGGGTTTAGAGGTAGCAAATGTACCTGAACGCGTAATCTGTTTTTATAGTTTTTTTAGGAGAATTGATATATTTACTTGAGTTTGAGCTTGAAAGAGAACTCTAGTGGTCATCAGATGCCATCCCTCCGCATCATGCAAGATTGATTTAATTACACAAATACTATCCTAGATAGATGAATGTCAAGTATATATTTGTTTCCTGCATTCTAATACATGTACTCCTAGTCCATGAATTTTAGCATGCATGGAGAAATTGTTGGCTTGAAGTATACTGTGGTTTATGGTTGTGACTTTTCTCCCACACTTCTAACCTACTGTTGTAGTCTAGCCCTGGTGTTTCTGAATAGCAAGGAGCAGATGTATTGGGTTACTCAGCATGGTGGTCCTGGAAGCTTGGGAGACTGAGTTTCATTTCTGTGTATCTTCAAGGAGTTTTAGTGAACTTTGGCAATTCATGTAGCAGCTCTTTGTGTTCAGACCTCTTGTAGAATGAGAAGAGGATCACTGCCCTGGCTGGAACCCTTATTTTAGCATAAGTACATTAAGATTTAATGTATTCAGCATTCAGATACTGAAAGGAGGAGGCCATGTAAGTACCCAAGGTACATCACTGTTACCTGTAATCTGCATCAGAAAAGCAGAAACGGTGATCACCAAAGTATTTTATTCAAATGCGTTACATCTGGTTTGAACCCAGAAATCCTGAGCATGGATACCTTGTGTCATTAGACTTTAAATATTTTGTAAAATGACCCATTCCTAAAGTTCTTACGCAGTCAAAATTGCCGTAAGCTTCAATGAGAGTTTGCTAGAATAAAGCTTGAGTAAAAAGTTCAGGAACTGTTCCAGTAAATAACAAATTACTGAAAACAAACTTGTTTACTCCTCATTCCTGTATTCAGCATGTATTTGGGAAGGAAATAAATCTGCTGCACACCCCAGGGTAAAGTATATTAATCAACCAGTTATCTTGTTAAGGGAAAGTAAATGACTTGCTGTGCTGACTGAATACATTGCAATGCACAAACTTTGCAGTGCTGTTAGCAATCCGATACTGACTGTCAGCCATCCAGAAGCTGCTAGAGAAGTTAAAATACTGGACGAGTGCAACAGCAGTGTAGCAATACATTCACAAGCCAATATTATATAGTGTGGCCCAGAGCCAGCTGCAAGTCTTTATTATTCAGGTGTACCCTTTGGCAGGCGTTCTTCCGTTGAGGCAAGGGTGTTCTGCTCTTCCCCCAGCAGCAAGATATGGACAACCTACAGCATCCCATTCAGTGATGGATTATTATTTTGTATGATAGTTGCAACAACAACAACAACAAAACACAACAACAACAAAAAAAGACATTCCACAGGGACAGACTAGATTTTTATCTATTTTGGATCACTTACTTTCATTCTTATAGGAGCGTGAATGGTGCTGCTGTTGAGAAAACACATGCAGAAGGATGCAGCAGCGCTAAGGCTGTTTAGGGGCAGTTAGAGGCAGGCAGGCAGAGTCACTGTGTTGTGGGGTTTTTTTGGTTTTTTTTTAAAGTAGCTTAAAATTGGACACATGAGGACACAAGCAGGTGTAGAAGGAACCCTGTTCCTCCATTCTTCATTTTGAGACAGCCAGACATGTGCTGCTGAGTGCACAGGAGCCATGAACCCCATGTAGGGAAACGCTCTGCCAAGTAGGGTGCATCAGTCAGCCAGTTGCTCTACATCCTCTAGGCTCAGAGCTCAAGTCTTTCCGTGCCTGTCTTAGTAGCTATAGCTGTAATCTTATACAGGGCATGGCACGCTAGGGCACAGCAGTTGTCTTTACATGAACATTAGGATTTGCTCTCTTTCCCCTTCCTTTAGTCCTGTTTCTGTTTCTTTGAATTTTAAGAAGCAGGCAAGGGGAGCTGAAACACAACTCCTCGAAGGCTAGCAGAGGGTCAGCTCTCATTACAGTGAGTCTGAAGGAAGCCATATATTAAAACATTCATGATTTCAGAATTGCTGTGTGTGTTTCTTAGATGTACTGTTATTTCTTAATAGGTTCCAAAGTGTAACAGGAGACCACTCTTTCTTCCCTGAGGTACTTGGCATATGCAGGGAAACTCTGCTATCCTGTCAGAAAGATGTATGTAGGCTTTACTGCCTTGTTAGACAAGTATTTGTAGGTTTAAGTGGTGGTTTGACTTTGAGACAGCTGTTCAGAGGTAGCAATTCCAGAACACCAAAGGACTTGAAGCTAAGTGCTCTCATCTTTCAGGGAAATCTAAGGATCTAAGTCAAGCAGGTGATTAAAGAGATGTGGGTGTCTAACTCACAGATAGGTATTTCTAGAAGCAGCTCTGCAGTTTCTCTGACCCTTTAAGGTCATCTGTCAGATCAGTGAGAAGTGAGAGCAGAAGCTGGGTATGCTGGGAATCCCCATCCCAAGCCTCCACCTGCAGGAACAGCTAACCATTAACAGCAGACTTGTGATAATTCTCATTTGATTCATCTGATATTTTAAAAGTCTAAATGGCTATTGAATAGCTAAAATGCATGCTCTTACAGTGACGTTAGAATAGAGGTTTTAAGTCAAATAGTCTACATTTGAAGAAGAGACTTTTGTTTGCTTGAAACCCTCTATATAGTAATTATTAGCCAGTAAAAGGTTCTCCATTGTTTGCTTCGTAGACTTACTCACTTAGAATATTTAGATTCCTTGTTGATAAGATTTGTATCAACCTCTGAATCTCCTCCAGGACACTTTAAGACAAGCTGCTTCTATAATGTGAAACAAAGGTTTGTTTAGAACTCTCTTCAGCCCAACTGTCAAGCTGCAGGCACTGTGGAAATAGCTGGAATATTTACATCAATCCATGCTGTGTCAAGGGTAATTCTCAGCTTCAAGGAATAGCTCACTTTTATTTTGTGTGCATATATGTGTATGTGTGTTCCTGTTCACACATATGGAAGAACAGGGGATAATTAATCTTCTGCAATGTAAAGTATAAACACTATGATTAAATGAGCTACCCTGATTAATAATTTTATAAACTCTTGTGTAATGTCAATAGTAAAAAGGGAGTTGCAGCTGTCATTTCAGCAAGAGGCATCCGTGCCATTTTCTTCTGATAGCTTCTAATCCTTGTGTCTCGGAGTTCAGAAGTTGAAAGGAGAGGAGGATATGTAACCTATTTGTTTGTCCATTGGACGACACCCCCCCCCCCCCCCAGTTTTCCCACACACTTTCTGAGAAAGATACAATGATACCAGTACCTAACAATAATAATACAAATAATAATGTTGCAATTGCACTTTAGCTGGAAATGTTTGTACTTTTGTTGTTCCTGGAAGATGGTAATAATGCAGCATTCAGCTCTTACTGTTAAAAAAAAAGAGTCAAGGGTGAAGACCTTAGAAGATGCTCCAAGGTGTTTCTTCCTCTCATTAAACTGCTTGGAAAATGCCAGTCAATTTGGTGCAGTCTGCTCTGTGCCAAAGGAAACAGATTTGCTCTTGAGAAGCATTATTATCAACTGGAGGGATAAGTCATAAAACAGGTTTAAATTAACTCCACCTAGAGTGGTGCAGATTTCACCAAAGATGGGGTGATAATCCCAGCCTTTCCTTCAAGCTGGTGGCAGCATTTTAACTAGAAAACCCAAAGCATCTCATGCGGTGTTAGTGTTGCCACATTGCAAAAGGGCTTTAGTGCCCTCTTTCAAACCTGAATTAATTTACCCAATAAAAAACCTCACATTGGACAGTTAAAGGAGGATCTAGATGATGATGAAAATACAAGCTGTTCTAGGGAACTGCATGCTTGCAAAGGTGTTTGCTGATGGATGTGGAATAGACAAGAAAGAGCAGGAGCTTTTGAAAAGTGTTTATTGAGAAAGTTTATACTGCACATTTCTCCCAGTGCTGGAGGCAACTTTCTTCTATTGTTATAAAATTCATGAAGGTTACCATATGCTAATTTTTTCTACACCTCATAAAACTTTTAATCATAGATGTCCTGAGCCAACAGCTACTGTGTTAGGTATACACATACACACAAATAAACATGCAGCTTATATGGGTAAAATGACGATGACTAGATGTGTATGTCCATGTATGTATTTAATCCAGATTTCAGTGTCCTGTTTAACACTTTTGAAGAGGAATCACAACCCCTTAAGGATGCTCTGCTGCTGCATGGCATCATAAACAAAATGGCTCTGGAGTTCAGCATAGCGCTGACATTTTGGTTATAATGCCAATAAACAAGAAACCCCCTGTGGCACATAGACTGACTTGTTTTCCTCACCAAAGCCATGAGGAACTGTAGCGTGCTTACAGAGTTACTGTGTTGCTTTCTCCACCTTACCAATTAAAATAAGGATTTTTAGCTAGGTTAAACGTTTTGGGGTTTGCCACCATATACTACATTGCACACTTTTGCTCTACCTCTTTGTTTTGCAGGGTTTTTTTCTTTAGCTCAATTGCTGGAGACAGGAGCTAACATAAATGAAATTTACTCTGACTCAAAGGCTTTAGGAATTTTTTTTTGTGTTTTTTTTTTTTAATAATTTGTGTGATTGAAAGCTTTTGGTGCACAATAGGATTTTTGCAGGACTGGTGGAGAAGGCTGTTGGTGTGCTACTATGCCAGGTAAATTTGTTGAATTATCTACTTGGAAAGACAAGCTGATAAAAATGAGGAAGCTGGGACTTCATGCCCTATTTCTACTGTGAATACATCTTCATTAAATGTACGGTCATCCATCGTCTCTGGCTCAGAATGATACCCTGGGCTAACTAACAAGATGGGTTATTGCAGGAGTTTTCTGGTGTCATGGTGAGGGAGAAGATGACATAAAATGAAGTCACATCTTTAGAGCTAATACCAGGTGCATTTGTCTATCCCAGGTGACTGCCTCCCAGTCCTTGTCAAAGCAGTGAAATGCCTTGGTGTCACTTTGGGAATGTGTCTGATGGTGCTGATGGTACCTCTGGCAGGGAAAAAATGAGCAAATTGGGCTGTGCTGGTCAGCAGCAGTAGCTTCTTTTGAAGTAGGATTGTGCTTGCAAAAGTGATTCTTCTTGCTGTAAACCGAGCCAACTCATGACCACTGGCTCCTGAAGAATCACTTGAAATTTGCCAAACACAAGTCAGTTCTCTGCAGAAGAAAGTTATTTTTTCTCAATTTGCTGTAGAGCAAGCAGGCCAGGAGAACTCTGGATTCTGGCTGAGACAGCAGCTAGTTAAACTTAGGGGAAAGCACCACTCACCTCCCCACCCTCCCTCTCCCAATTAATGGTTGAGAGACTTAGGGATACAGAAACTTATTGTCATGGCTGAGCCTCAAGGTAGATCTGTGGGCTCCTTGGAGCTCCCCTGGAAAACAAATCTAAGTCAGGAAGGGCTGTTCTAAAACTAATGTGGAGTTCTATTTACACAATTTTTACAGCAGGTAGTCACAGAGGTGCTGAAATTCTCTTTGGAATGCCTGAAATGTGACTGTAACCCTCAATCTGAGTCTCCCAGTGTGCCCTACGTGCACAAAATGAATGTGCCCTCATCTCTCCACCATTGGCTTGGCTTTGGTTATGTCATAAACCAATGAAGCTGGTTGATGTTATGGGCTCAGTCCTATAGTCAAACACCTGCTGAATTCCATGGGAATTTTGCTATGGGAAGGATCACATAAAAAGCTTTGTTACTGGTCTAGACCTGATCTGAAGACATGTACATTACTCTTTAACGGTGAAGGCTTAACAGCATGGAGTTACAGAGAGATCTGATGATGATCTGATCACCTCCTCAAGAAGAAGGGTAGTGCCTTGCAGCATGTTTGTGACTTTAAGTTCTTTTCATCTCAAGAACACATAACTGACAAGATGTATGTTGTGATTGCAGCCTGGCACAAGGGCGGAAGGGAGTTCTGAGGGAAGGCAGTTTGGGACAAGCCAAAGAAACCCATCTTACACATGCTAAAATGGATTGACTTATTCCTGTACAATGGGTGTAAGATTTCAGGTAGCTTTTTCTGCAATGTCATCTGTGCAGCCACCAACAGAAATAAATGTTTACTGACTTCTGCTTTGGGCAAAATAGTGTTAACTGACTTCCAATAGGCACCAAACAGATCAGCTCACTCTCTTTTTTTAATTACTGCTACACCGCTGATCATCACTGCTGACTTAGGATTTTCTTGTCACTGTCAAGATAACTTCTCTCCATCTGGCCCCACTGTTCTCAGACATTTTAGGGAATGCACATGCATTTTACTTGTTTCCAAAACAATAAAGCAACATAGATCCATCTTCTGGTGGTATTAATTTATGCACTACAGCTGAAAGCTACTTTGAATACAGCTCACACATCAGACAACCCTACAGGTCTTTCTACATGTTCTATGCTGTATCTGATAGTTGGCTATTTATAAGATATCTGCATGTAATTCACATTGCACAGCTTGTCTGTTCTTTGAATATAGCTAGAGTATAGTAGAAGCCAAAATTTTTCTTTATTAATTTGTGCTGATTTTTTTTTTCCTGGGCATTCCTGATTTCTTAAGTGTAGCGATAAAAGTACCTGCTGTAAGCAATGCATTTTTTGGTGGTATTATCACATGAACCTTGTGACTGACTTAGATATACTCTGGTGGTTGCTGTTTTAAAATTAATTGAAATGAATTGATTTTATTTTTTTTTCTTGCATCCTGGGGTAAAATGTCAGAAATTATAGAAATGCCAACCTGTGAATACAAACTTCTGCTGATGAGGAAAGACGTATCCAGGTTTTTCTTTTAACGTTTTGCTGACATATGGTGCTTTTAACACAGTGACAAATTAATTGACTGGATGTAAAAGAGATGGACAGCGCTTAGCAAGGAAGGACAGGATGTGCATTATAAGACAGCTGGTTCTGCCTCTGTTGGATTATGGAGACAATATACATTGGACAGCTAACGAGTCTCTGTTGCATAAGATAGATTCTCCTTATAATAGAATTGCACGCTTTGTCTCTAAATGAGGTTATTATACACACCATTGCACAATGTTTGAAGAGCTTGGTTGGCCCTTGTAGAGGGTTAGGAGAGAAATAAATTGGAAAACAATTGCACATAAGACCTTCAATCCATCAACTGCTCCATATTTATCCAAATTACCATTACACTCTTCCAAAATACAAATCTGTGATACATTCAGGGGTGGAATGTTAATACTGACCGGCTAGATTTTGACAAGGCAGATTTTTCTTTTGCTGTTGTTCCTAACTTGCAGTAAAATCTTGCTTCCTCAGAAAGAAAAGGTGGTAGTAGAAACCACTTGTAGTGACATAACAACTCTCTACTGAGAATGAATTCTCAATTTAATTTTTGCCACTGTGCAAACTTCAGTCTGAGTCTCAGGAGGTTTTGATTTTTCCAAAGATAAACTGTGAACAACTTCATTTATAAAGAACTCTTCCTCAGTAATATTCAGATTTTAAGGGAAATGCTTGCAAAAGTAATTTATGATTTGAAGTGCTTCCATTTTGGGTCCCAACTTGTGACCATTATAGCACATGGTTTTCAGGAAATGCTGATTTAAAAATTCCAGGCTCCTTATGCTCTTGAAGACTGGACTCCTAGAATTTTACATCTTCAAAATAACAAGCCACTTTTGAAAATCCTCGCTCAACCACTGAGCAAGGCCAAATGTAGCAATTCTAGGTGATGTGGTGGCACCGTTTCCCACATCGATGGAAGAATTCTGTGGCAAGAGTTTTGGCAGAGCTTATAAAAAAGACAGCAAAAGGGGGTTTTGTCAAAGCCGGTGTAAATAATCACGTGTCTGATCTCCTACTTGGCATTTTTGTCTTCTTCAGTTAAATCTTTTGTCTGCTAATCCGACTTCCAGTCAAATAACCCTCCTTTTTAATTTCAGGTCTCCAGGTACCAGACAAGGATGGGATCTTGCTAAATAATGTTAAATAATAATAATCTTAGTCTGACAGGGTAGATACTAAAAATATTGTAATGTGCAAAGCTATGAAGGTGACTTTGTTCTAGAGCTTTATTCCTCAGACTAAAAACAAGTACATCCTCAAAACACAGTTGAAAGCAGCATTTCAGTACAGAAAGCTGTAAGTGGGTCCATGGTGTAGTTTCTGTTCAGGTACGGCTATATCGAATTCCCACAAGTATACTGTTCCAACATGAAGGAAGAGGAGACACATGACAAAGAAAAATTACTTGGTGGTAATTGTGCTAGTCATAGTTGTTGCTGTTTATACTTTCTTTCCCTTTCCTAGGGCCCCTGCAGTTAAACTGAAAGGTTTATATATATATATATACACACACACACATACATACATATGTGTGTACATGTGCTTTGCAGGATTTTCTTTGGAAGAAGTTATTCTTTTGTACAGTCCTTCACTGACATTTCTATAGCCTGCTCACATCCTGTTGGGTGAAGCTATGATCCTTAATGTAAGGAAATGTCGCTCATAAGAAGAAAGATTGCAATAAGCACAGTTACTAGTAATTAATTTTCCACCCCTGGATACTCTTCCAGTGACTGTTTTATATTCTCTGTGGTAGAGCGTGCTCACTGATGACAGTGTTTAAGAGTATTTCATTCGTGGTTCGAAGTAGCTGGATGTTTCTCTTAATGAGCTCTCCCGCTGCTATCACAACAACTTTAAATACCTTATGGCTATTGAGGAAAGACTGACACACAGGCAGATTTGTTTCTGCAAATATCATCCTGATTGAGTTGCATTCTTCAGTGAGGTTGATTTCATCACAGGTTGTGCTGCTGCTATAGTAGTTTTATAAGAGCTCTTCCTCTTGTCTTTTTCTTAGGAAAAAGAGAAACTGTATGTGGAATTGAAGCATGTCTTGGCCCGGCAGCCTGGGCCTGAAGCCGCAGAACAGTTACAGCTCTACCGGCACACTCTGCGAGAGAAGACTAAACAGCTGAAAGTAAGAGATGCCCTCTGTCTCTGGCTGAGGGGCTGCCAGGATTGCAGAATGTTTTCACTGGTGATCCTGCGGAGCGAGGTTTCAGGAAGATTTTGGATCAACAGTGTGCATGCCTTAGTATATTAGGTCTGGAAAATAAGGTTAATACTGCATCTCCCCAGGGGAGAACCAATAGCAGTAGAAGAACTTTTTTTCACATCATGCTAGTTTGTTTCATTAAAATAGAGGAGAAGTCTTATTAGAATATGAGTATGCAGCACAATGCTGTAAATGCTTTTTGTGCATGGGCATACTGGGACACTATCAGTTTTCCATTACGCTTATTCTCCTTCCCTTTTCTTGAACTGTTAAGATCTTTAATAAGCAAATCAAAGCAATTTAATTTTCTTTTTAACAAACTAGTGGGAATATATTGAGAATGCAGTCTCAAATTCTTGTTATTTCTCTTGCAATGCGTACACGTATATTAGACTTGCAATTTTTACAGGGATGACAGGAGTAACCTATCCTAACCCCTTGTCACTAGAAGGGAGGCTTTCCTGTTTCTGAAGGAATCTTATGGGAAACTTTGAAAGCATGATATTAAAAAGTGATTGTTTGATAGAATAAGCTGATCTTCCCTTGTTCTTGCCTGCATGAAAGATCTCCCCAGGAGTTCATCTACTTCTACAGCTCCTCTCTTTGTTGAAGTCATCATCTCCTGTTCACTGCATCATAATCACGTCTATACTAACCATAAGGAAAAAAATGCAGGAGCAGATGGGCCCTTAGGAAACAAAGAGGCTGTTATGCAAATCCTAGTCCACAGAGAAGAAAAACAATGTAGAAAATGTAAAATAGAAGCCAAAGTTTAGCTAAACTGAATGTGATTTGAAGTTTTCCATATGGTTCCCATTTGTCCTTAATGCAGTCAATTGCTACTGTGTATTTGAGGCACAGTATGCTGTAGTGTACTGGCATGCAAGCCATTTTGTGGTGCCAGGTCAAGCTATTCCCCTTAAAGAAGGAAAACACACTATGCATGCTCCTACTTTCTTTAAGATTTACTGATTCACATGAAAGCAGTATTGTATTTACACTGCTTGGTACTACTTTGTCTGTGTGGATTGAATTACTTCACATAACAAAGTGCATCCCTGTGAATAAACCCCATTATTATTAAATAAGTCCCTACTTTGTTATTTTTTAAGACCTTCACTTTGGATTTTCACCCAGATTTGCGTCCCAGAACATTAAGAGCTAATGTATGTATTAATACCATTCCCATAATGCTTGGAGTGTATTTTACATGTTTTGTTAGGGTTAAATAGCATAGCCTTAATTTTGTAAATTGTCCTTTAGGTGAGCAGAGGTGATCAAATGAAACATCATGATAGAAGATGAGATGTGGTGAAAAATGGTGATGTCTTATATCATCAAATGTGAAAGGAAAAAGTGCTTGTAAAAGTACTAACTTATGTGTAAGTGAAACTAACATCTCCTGTTTCTGCTTTTTCTATTGTTTATTAGGTTTTGTCCTCAGAATTGAATATGTATGAATCACAGAGCCAGGAATACAAATATGAAATTGAAAGACTTGCCAACGAGCTTCTGAACGTGAAGAAGAAATATCTGGCTCAGAAACGCAAGGAACAACAGGCCAAGTATGGGAAAATAACAGTTTTGTCTACACAACTTTCTGCATAAACTAGATTTTTTTTAGATCCTGCTTTACCCTTTTGATCAGAACGTAGCCAAATTTGACTGAGGTGATATAATATTGTTGCCTAATTTTCCTGAATGCTATCCTTCATATTACTTCAGTCTGGTCTAGATTTACCATGATCTATGGCCAGGACAAGAACATCCAGCAGAGAGGTTGCTGACGTGTTCTGTGGTCCAGTTAAATTATTCATACCAATGAGATGGTGCCCAGAGGACACAGATTAGTGTCTGGTCTCTCAGATCGAATCATAGAATCATAGCATAGTTTGGGTTGGAAGGGACCTTTAAAGGTCATCTGGTCCACCCCCCTGCAATGAGCAGGGCACATCTTCGACTAGATCAGGTTGCTCAGAGCCCCTTCGAGCTTGACCTTGAATGTTCCCAGGGATGGAGCATCTACTACCTCTCTGGGCAAC
Source organism: Buteo buteo (assembly GCF_964188355.1). Taxonomy (NCBI): domain Eukaryota; kingdom Metazoa; phylum Chordata; class Aves; order Accipitriformes; family Accipitridae; genus Buteo; species Buteo buteo. The sequence continues at coordinate 56,523,368 of NC_134174.1, forward strand.
CTGTTCTAGTGTTTCACTACCCTCATTTTAAAAAATTTCTTCCTTGTATCTAGTCTAAATCTACCCTCTTTTAGTTTAAAACCATTAGCCCTTGTCCTATTGCAACAGACCCTGCTAAAAAGTTTGTCCCCATCTTTCTTATAAGCCCCCTTTAATTACTTGAAAGCTGCTATAAGGTGTCCCTGGAGCCTTCTATTCTCCAGGTTGAACAACACCAACTCTCTCAGCCCTTCCTCACAGGAGAGGTGTTCCATCCCTCTGATTATTTTTGTGGACCTCCTCTGGACCTGCTCCAACAGGTCCATGTCTTTCCTGTGCTGTGGACTCCAGAGCTGGACACAGTACTGCAGGTGGGGTCTCACCAGAGTGGAGCAGAGGGGCAGAATCACCTCCCTCGACCTGCTGGTCACGCTGCTTTTGTTGCAGCCCAGGATACAGTTGGCTTTCTGGGTTGCAAGCGCACATTGCTGGCTCATGTCCAGCTTTTCATCTACCAGTACCCCCAAGCCCTTCTTGGCAGGGCTGCTCTCAATTCTGTCATCCCCCAGCCTGTATTGATACCAGGGGTTGCCCTGACCCAGGTGCGGGACCTTGCACTTGGCCTTGTTGAACCTCGTGTTGAACTTCTGTCTTTCCACGCCTTTCCATCCCCAGCCTGCCCCTTCCTCACACACTAAAGCCAGCTATTCTCTACATAGCTGAATATAATTCAAAGCTGCCTGTATCTGTTTCTTCCTTAATCATATTTCAGCCAGCAAACATTTTTGATGACTGAATTAGCAAAATAGTCAGTGATAAACAGTGACTTTTGTCCATCTGCAAATTGCATAGTGTTACCTTAAGGTTTGGAATTAGCAACAACTGTGCAGTGCAAATGGCCTTCCTGGAGTTTTAGGATCAATATGTGAGGCTATCGTAATGCTTAATAATCCGTTTCCAGCAACTAAGTATCCTCTTCACAATAGTTTTAATGTTTCCATTTTGGACCCGGCATCATGTTTCTTTCTGTTCATCAGATGAGAAGAAATTCACTCATGTTTTGCTGTTATATCGTACCTAGAATTAATTCGACATAACTATTGACAAAACCCAACTTGTTAGGGGCATAACTGCTTCAAAGTAAAACAAAAATATTTTGTGAGGTGATGGTGACTGAACTTGGGTCTGTTAATCATACACAGTGAATGGAATTTCATGTTGCAGGTCAATTAGTGCTGGACTCATTACACTGTTTATAGGTTCAGGATAGATATCTGCCATTAGTGCAGCTTGTCAGGCTGCTGTTCTTGTGGGCAGGCATGGCTGTTGTCCGATAAGCATGGTGTCTTTGTGACATCTGTGTTTTGGAAGTATATTCAGATGCTGTTAGTGGTGCTTCTGCAGGATGATAGCATCTTATTGCTCGCACCTGAGGCTCAGAAGCTACCAATACTGTGCTGTCAGCCCTGACTTGCACTTCTCTTGTCTTTGTGGCAGCCAAGAGGTGGGCAGGTGCTGGGCTTTGCTCTCCTCTGTCCCTCAGTGTTTGGTTCCCCAGTCAAACGTGTTGGACTACATCCTGCTTTGAAGGATATGCACACCCCAAGGCATAACTGGGCATATCAATCCTGGATAACAGCAGCTTCTGCAGTCTCTAGACTGTGCTTTGTGTTGCCCAGCAGCAGGGCAAAGGAAACCACCTTGTTCTGCAGCCTTTCTTTTCCAAACTGCCAGTTGTCTTTTGTACACGTCTTTTGCTTTCTGCAATGGAGAGAGCTTGCTGCGCAGCCAGATTCTTCCCCAAGGAGTCCTTCACCCCCTTCACAGCCATGTCACATCGTTCTTGCCTCAGACTGGGCTGGACAGGCACTGCCTGGTGTGTAGGTGCTTGCCAAAGAGCCAGGGCCATTTGATTTGTACAATCTCAGGTTGCTCTAAATCCCAGCTGACACAAAACCACTGACTTGATCTCTATCATGCTGGCTAATGTTAACATCATGTCTGAAATAAATGTGGCTGGTTTTGGTAATAAAAGAGGATCCTGTCAGGACAATAGCATTAATAGCATTATTGACTACCCGGGTATGAAAGAGAATTAATACTCTCAGATAACCTCACACAAAGGTATCATCTAAAGCTTTTATTGATTTGCACAAGACAGTTCTGGTTTGTGATTTAAAGTCTTGATACTAAACTAATGCAGCTTTCCATGGGATGCTGAAGGAATATAACAACTGACAACAGGAATTTAACTTTGTTTTGTGTTCAAGCTGAAAATCCAATGTTTAAGATTTTGGTTGTGAATTTGAAATCCTCTTTTTCTGCTCTCTGATTCTGAATGTTGTCTTTCCCAGATGCCTTAGGCTTTCTTTTTCTCACTCTTCCCATTCTCTCCTTTGTGCTTCACTACTTTTCCTAGTTGCTTTTAGCTGCAGGGTTCCAGTTTGATCTTGATAAGGATCGGTGAGAAAATATGAAGCTTAAATCCACACCAGAGACATGATCCTGCAGTCCTATATATGTAAATAAGTGCACTGAGGGATGTCAGTAGTAACTGGGAGCTTTTGCACGTGGCTGCTTGCACATTAATTCTGCAAAATATATTACAGTATTCAGCTGCATAGAGTTTTCCATACTGATGAGCACATCTGTTGGCTGTCTCCATGGGAGCATGAAGAAAGAATAAGCATGGACTCTGGATCATTTTCTTTCCCCAGAGTTGGAAGCCCAATAGTGAGATAGGATGAGCCATCTAAATATAGCATACTAGTTTTTAGTGCTGTCAGCTGGCACATCCATTAGTGCTACATTCATAAAATTAAAACCAGTTATAAATGGTTTTCATGGTTAAGTTCATCTGTGCCATCTTTTGCCTGTTCTCCCACCTCCATATGGGTTAAATTTGGAAAAGGAAGTATAACTAGTCAACCTACAGGGTTTCTCTGAACTTCCTCCTCTCCTGACACAGTTATTTAGGGACAAAGAGAAAAGAATTAATTCTGGGAAGTGTTTTCTTTTTCCTTACTGGGGACTGAGAAAGGGTACTAATGTGACAAGGCTGGATTTTGCAAAAGCGTGGTTGCACTCACGTTTGTGTCTCAGTCTCAACGACTGTAAAATAAAAGTAATAGCACTGACCTTCTTTGTAAAGCCTTGAGACCTATGCTGTTATGATAAACTAGTACTTCATAAAGCTCCACTTGGTTAATTTTAAATATCTCAGGACCTTTCTCTGAAACCTCCAGGTATATCACAGTGGGTTTGAAATACTGCCCTTTGTATTTGTTCTGCTATGCTTAACTCCCCAATCTCATAAGAGTAGAACCAGCTAACCCTTGTTCCCTCCTCTTAAATTCAAGCCCTCCTGGATCCTCAGATGGAGCAATTTCCTGGGGCTATCAGTGCACCCACAGCACACTGTTAGTTTTCTGCAAATGTCATAGGCAGGGTAATTATCACTAGAATGTTATTAAAATGTGAAGACAGATAACACTACTTATGCATTAAAATTCAACAAAGAAAAAATATCTCCCTTTGATGAATCTAGCTGTTTGTTTGAAAACAGGCATATATTTGCTGGAATGGGATAGTGATTAGAAATCTGAAGTCATGGAGCTCATGTACAAACTTGCTCTAATGAGGTGTTCTGACCGTTTTGGGGAGTAGCACGAAGAGAGCTCATTTATTTCCAATTTTTATTAATTCCAAAAACCATCAGTAGGCTTGTAATTAGATCCAAACAGACACCTAGTCTTGGTGGTTTAGCTTAACAGGCTTTAATCAACAATTTTTTAATGATCTCTTGATACGTGGTTGCATCAAAGAAACTTTGGAGGGCACAGATTTCCTTAGTTTGTAAACATCACTGGGCTACAGAATGAAATATGTATTTTCCTTTTCTTTGTTTCTATTTAAAGGGAGAAGGAGCAATTCTTGACTGCCCTGGAGCCTGAGTTTCCACGCCACAGATCTGATGTTCCTCGCTTCACTGGAGGGGGCTTTGCTCTCAGCAGACCCCTTCCCAGAGTTACAGCTTAGGAATGGACTCATCACATTCCTGTCCCCAGTTTCTTGCTAAACTGTGTTTGTGCTGGGTTGTCTGAGAACCTGTAATTTTAAGAGAAATTCAGAATCAACTTTCCCTCTGAAATCATTGTATTGCCTTCAGGAAAAGGCATTTTATAGTAGAGTTAACGTAGTTTTGGTTTACAAACTGTGGACCAAATCTGCCTGTATGATGCCAGCAGAAGCCTGCACTGGTGTAACTGAATAGTGGAGACCATGCAGATATTTCTTCTTCAATACTTGTCTCTATTTAGCACTGTAACACCACAAAATGCCTTAATATATAGTTATTTTCCCTTTATCTACCTCTGTTGTGAGCACTCACTCCATTTATCTTCTGACTCAAAGCACCTGAAAGAAATGAGAAAACAGAAAAGAAGAAAAATTAATAGGCTGATGTTTCAAGCCCTACTGAGCAAATGCAAAATTAAGGAGTCTTTGCTTAGATGTACACATGTAGCAGTTCTTTGTGCAGGTAGTATATAATAGGGTTTATGCAGTCTTTGCTACAGTTGTTAGTAAGATCAAGGAATTTTGTGGCCACAATGTACATTATTAAGAATGCGATTCTGTTTACTGTGGTAGACCCAAAGTGACATAATTACGTCTGTTCAACTGGGGAGACTGTACACACTGACTGGGACATGCTGTTCTCCCACATAAATCCTTCCAAGCGATTCAAACTTGGACTCAAAACATGGCAAACTTTACTCTTTAATTTCTAGACACTTGGGCATTTTTGTAACTTTCAGAAATTGTTTTTGTAATACAGCAGGAGCCCTCCAACCTTTTCAGCCAAAAGAGATTTAATTACCATTCATTAACAAGTGAAATAACAAAGTCACGGCATGAGGTGCTGAAGTATAGAAAACTTTCAAGCTGTAAAATAAAATGTTTTGAAACTGATTTGTACATGGAAGCTTTTTCCCAGCCTGGGGGATAAAAATACTTGTCCAAAGAGATATGCTGATAAATATTTCACATGCACAAAAAAACCCTTTGCAAAGATTTTGTTCTTTCCTTTGGTGGAATACATAATTAAATATTAAAGCTACTGTGGGAAACTTTTAATGGAAGTGTTTAATTCAAAGGAATCAAGTTAAATACGACAGGGATCTACTTTGCTTTTACATTGGGGACCAGAACACTTAGTCATCAGATCTATTGTATTTTTCTTTTGTTCCCAAAATAGCTATTATTGCTTTTCCACTGTCAAGTGCATTATGCTAAAGTTATCATTTTAGGGCAGTCATGCTGTCTGAATCGTGTCTTTTGTGTACCTGACATGTCCTTATAGTTAGAATAACTGAGAATAACTGACATGGGCACTTGAGTTTGTTGGGATCCCAGGTAGGTTTTGCTGAAGCTTTTAAAAGCTGGTATTTGTTAAGGTCTTGAGTATCCAGCCTGGAACTGGGCTCTCCTATGCTTACTGGTACTGGGAAGTAATTTGTACTGAAATAAAGAATGCAAGAGGCACAGTTAGACTCCCAGAATACCATAACACTGCAGAGAAGCAAGTTACTTATTACACTGAACTGTACAGCGTACCCCCTAACTTATCCAGAGGTAAACCAGGTCTGTGTACATCTTTCCCTCTGTTATCAGCATTTAGGAGACAAGGTGTTACAGTGGTCAGAGCAAGGGAAGGGGAGCCAAACAGATGGAAGGTGTTCCCTAATTGCATATATTTTTATGAATACACAATTGCATATGTTTTTATGAATACACTAATAAAACAGATTCTTTTCCATCTTTAGATGTACTTAATAGTAGCTTGCGTTGCACAGATCGGACTATTTTTAGGGTAAGAAGTTCCATCCTTAACTGATTCTTGACCTGAGTTTTCCAGTCTCTAAAATGGGTGGGATAGTATTTGTCTAATGACTTACAAAGGTAAATTCACTTGTGTCTAAAAAGTGATTAGCCTTCTAGATTAAAAAAACATACAGGAGTGCAAAAAAATTGTGATTTTCTCATACAACATGTTCTTCCAGTCTGAAGGGCTGGGAAGTGAATACAGTAAATTCTACCTACAAAGTACAGGAGGTTTTACTGTGTTTGTCCACAATTTCAGGCATCCAGATGTGAATGTGTTGGCTACTATCTCCAGTTTTATTGCATTATTTACTTCCTACTAGGGAAACTAAGTTCACAGGTTAATTTGGAAAAGAATTAAAAAAAAAAGGGCAAGAAAATATAGTAATCAAATAATTGCCAGGAACTTTCAGCATAATCAGGAATAGAATAACTGCAGCCAGCTTAATTTATAGTGCTAGAGCGTGAAAACCATTTCTGAGTTCATATAATAGAATGGATTAAAGCACACCAAATCCCTTCCCCCCTGGTCTATAAAAGTCAGGGAGCTTGAAAAATTGCTCTGGATGTCTGTGAACCCAGCTGATGCTGAGGTGCTTTTAGTGTTCAAGGATTTGGCTTGCACAGCAGGGAAAGACAGAGCGTTAATGAGAGTATCATTTGTTCAGTTGCTTCTGCATTGTGAGCAGCAGCTCTGAAGTGCTTCTCCAAGTTTTGTTGCAGAATAATGTTAATTGAATTCCAGTCTGTGCAAGATGTAAGCCTAGAAGTAGCAAGCATATCTTTAACTTCTTGTTCCTGTAAAGTTATGTGAAAAGATGGAGGCGAAGGGCTATGATCCATGGCACTTAAGTTAGAGGAAATCTTTCTTCACTTTAATTGGTTCGGATTGGAGCTGTAGTAGCTTGCTCACTAAATCTATCCTGGAGTCTTTTTCAGTGAGTAAAGTATGTAATATTGTTCATTTTCAGAGCTCTTGCAATATGTAGATAATATTTTAAGTAACTTCACATCTAGCTTAAGTTCTGATCTTGTCTGGCAGGTATGTATTCAGTGTATTGTACAAGCAGGACACATGACACCGTATGCTGGACTATCAGGTTCAAAGGCAGGAGCACGACCCTTCTGGGATCACCTGTCAGCTGCCAAAGACACAGCACAAAGAATCCAGTCCTTATTTTACACTCGCTTTGTGAATTCAGAGGAGCAGGAGCACATACGACACACCCAGTAACATGTCCTGCTGCTGTAAATCTGGGAACCCTTTGAGTCAACAGCAGTGAAAAACAGGTCACAGCTCAGGCTTGGTTGTGTTGAGAACTACAAGCTCCAGGGCAGGCTGGGGAGGCAGAAGGAAAGGCTGAGTACTTGGCACCCACAGACTTTTACCAGCACCACAGAGGAGAGGCTTTGCTGTGAGCAGAGAACTGCGTACTGGGCCCTGGGGCACTAATGAGCCTTAAGGGCCCTGATCAGCTCCACCTGGGCTGTGGGGCACCATTTAACAAGCTCAGCCCCACAGGTGAGTTTCTTGTGGTTTCCTTGTCCTTGAGGGAACAGTTGGCTCTTGTGGCACCCTGGCAGCAGGACATAAGACCAGCTTTAGCGCTATCTTCTAAGTACTTCAAAGAGCAAGCTGCCACAGCACGAAGAAGAATGGATTGCCCAGGGAAGGGGGCTGTGGGTGTTGAAAGCCCATGTGGTCAAGAGGAAAGGTTTCCCTCCCAGATCCTGTGGACAAGGAACTGCTGCGGAGGTCTTCAGCTGCGTGTCCCAGAGCACTGCCTGCAGGTGGGCTGCCAGTAACTGCGTGAGTCCACGCTGCAAGGTCTTGGGCTGCTGTTTCATATCCTTGTGTTAGGGTGAAACTGTTGTGCCCTAAAGAAGTTGCAAGAAAGAGCAGAGAGAAGTAGATCTTTGACTTATTCCCTATCACCCATGTGAAGTTACCAGAGGGTAAAGTTAGCAGGAGAGTCAAAAAGAGAAGTCAGGCAGCGAAACCAGTGGCTGCCATCTCTGAAGCGTTAATGACTCCTTCTGAAAGTGGGCCCATCCCACCTATCTCTACCCAAATTAGAGTCTCTAAATCACGTACATTTGTATTTAGGCACTTTAGCAATTGAGTATTATTTTCCTAGCAGGTGGTTTAGCTGTTGTGCCATCTCCTCTAGCAGAGTGTATTTTTAGTGTGTTTCTAAAAGCAGGAGCTTGATTTTGATGCTCTTTCTGTTCCCTACTTGGGTACTTTTTAAGCAGCTCCACACAGATCAGCTACTTATGCTGTTCAGCATACAGAAAGATGCCAGGATCTCATCCCATGGGCTTGCTTGAGGAGCCTCATTTTCCAAGGAGGAGGTGAAGCTGTGCCTGTGGCACCCATGGGTGTGAGGCAGCAGGGCAGGATCTGTAGGATGTGGGGCACGTGGCTGAGGTCAAAGCAGCTGCCTGCTCCTCTGCTCAGCCTTACCCCTCAGCTTGCTTTCTCCCTGAATTGGAGCACCTATGTAGGTTTATTGAACCCATATACTTTTTAATCCCTTTGCTGACCTCAATGGGTTTGTATACCTCATCACAGGTGAATAGAGCCACCCAGACAAGTCAGTATGAGTAAGGCTGTGGGAATGCAGCTCTGTGGCTAGAACAGGCTCCAAACCTGCTGAGATCCTCCCCTGCCCTTTGTTGCTTCTCCGCTAGTGAGCACAGGGTGCTGAGCTTTCTCTTGGGGTCTCTGCCTTCAGCAGCTGAGTCTTTGCAGGCAGCCACAGGAGCAAGGCAGTTTAGAGGTGAAGGTGCAGTCTTGCCCCCAGTTGACCCCCGGTGTGAAGAGGCTGAGTAGGGGTCTCCAAATATTGAGCAACTGCTGTAATGTGGCCACCCCCAGGGTAGGAGCTATACCGTGGCTGCCTCATGATGCAGCTTGGGAGGTGGGTGTCCCCACTGGGTGTTATTTGGGTAATGAGTGACCACAAGCAGGATGTCCAGGAGGGGAAGAGGCATCGATTTTTAGGGTAAAGGGCTGTTATTGAAGGGGAGAAATAGAGTGCTAAACCCTGCAGACTGCTCTGAAACAAAGGCGAAGGTAAGCTTTGCTCTTGTGGTCTACCTTGGCTAGAAGCAGCATGTTTCTTAGGCTGTTGCATCTAATCACAGGGTTGGGATGCACACCATTAGTGTTTGCATTCTGCAGGTTGGCTGCTGCTGGCCAAGGCTTTGGCCATATGGGGGGCACTTCCACAGAAATGGTTTTAACTTGGTTTTCAGGAAGAATTTATATACTCTGTGCATCCAAGAGCTCTTGCTCTACTTGCTGCTGGGGCTCCTAGTTTCTCTGCTGGCTTGTGCGGTGCTCATCTCTCCTGCAGTGCCTCCTCTGAGAGGGCAAGAATGAACCCAAACCTGTAAGTCATGGGCAAATTGTGGAATTTTTCTTAACCAGGGTGTATTTGTGGATTTTCTGTTTGGGGTCCTTCTTGTCTTATAGCCTGAGAGCTTTCAAGGAGACTCCATGGTTTTCAAGGAGGTACTGCATCCTCCAGGGATGATGAAAGGCTGGCCAGGCTGACCTTGTCATGGCTGGTCAGAGCTTTCTCCTAACAGTGACTTTCCTGGTTGCACGTCGTATGCTGGCTTTAAGGGCAGTCTTGCTCCCTTTCTGTGAATCCCAGACCAGCCATTTTCTTTAGTTTTACTATTCTTTATTATTTTGCAGATATTGTCAGTATTTTTTTTTTGTGCACTCTTCAGTTTACCTAACATCCAGAGAAAAAAAAGGGTGCAAAGGTTGTTTTGAAGGATGTTATTTTTGCAAACTGGATCTTGACAGATCTGAGTTTCCCTCTAAGGTGGTCAGGAGCCTCCCTTTCTGATGGTGGGCACTTTAATCTGCCCAGGTGTGAAGTGGCTATAAGAACTACGCTTTCAGCTAGTCTTGACTATTAAAACTTCACAGTTCTTCACAGCAAGAACCATTTCTCAGGGCTCTTTCTTGGCAGAAGACTAAGCAGTAATTTAAAGCCTTTTTAATCTGAAATGGGAATCTCTACATGGGGTTTGAATGCACTTCAAGTATGTATTTGCAACTTTTGTTGATCCCTCTTAATTTTTCATGTGTCCCTGTAGAAACAAGGTATGTTTGCATAGTTGTAAACACACTGGTAGCTCAGCCTCTTTGAGAGCTGTAGAGTGATAAAAGCAAAAATAGTAAGGGAGTGGTGTATTTGGGATCAGCACTGGAATGCAGGTGATTAACCATTCTTCCCTACAGTAAATACAAAGAAACTGGTCAACACGTGATCCTGTCTCCCCTCCCCAGGAACACCCTGAAATTTTATCCTAAGCACAGAGTATTTCTGGAGGAAAAGCACGTTTTCCTCAAAAAATAAAATAAATAAATAAAAATAAAAAAATTAAGTGCTGTGCCCAGCTCCTGTGGGAAAGCACAATTTTCTAGGACTGCTTTGACATTCATGTGATCATAAGTGATCATGCCAGAAGCTACCCTGTGGCAGGTGAGCTGTGGGAATCAACCACAGATACATTCCTAGCTGGCCCCAATTACAGAGTAAAATGTGTTTGCTTAAACCATCTTTGTCACTTCAAATGAAAAGGTGCCCGAAGCAGCAGTTTAAATAAGCCTGTTTTACTTTGTAATCAGGACAGGCTATGAGCAAACACGTGCTCAGTTACTGCATCTTGCCTGAAGGGTGGGAACTTGCAAATTTGTGAACGTCCTCAGAACTGCTCGGTTTTGCTCTGCAAAAGCTGTGCCTCTTTGCAGCCCCCTTTGATGAAGGATGTGCAGAAGCACGTGGTGTGGCTGAATGGCAGGGCAAACTCTAGGGGCTGCCTGGGTAATAAATGTTCTCGCTTCCAAGTTACTGGTTGAGCTGCCTCATCCCCTGCAATTTCTGTGTTATGGTTCAGATGTATTCCCTCTTGGCAAGTTAGGAAAACTCATCATGAATTTTATTTTAACTGAGTGTACACAAGTCTTCCAGAAATTACCAAGTCCCTTGCTGATTCAGATGCTGTAGAGGAAGAAGACAGGCAGACCCAAAATGTCCCAGACCAGCCTTCTTTAACAGCCCTGCATTGCTTTATTTGCTTTGTGGTGAGCTATTTGCTAAGTCCTGATGCTTGCACCAGTTCTGAATTTGGAGCAGCTTCAATAGTCAGCTTTTCTTGCCAGAGTTACCTTCAAAATTCCTTAAAGCAACCTCTGTTGTGGTTTGGTTTTGGAGTGGATCCTGTTGTCCTTGTTGCAGAAATGAGTGTTTCAGTTGGTATGCAACACAGAGTTAGAGCTATGTGTATTAAATGGAGGAAGTGAACTTTGGTTACAGAAGTCAACAGACCTCTGCTTGAGTATGTTAGCTGAGGGTTTAGTGTATTTCCGTTTGCATCTGATCAGGTGCGATTCCTTCTTTGCTTTTAATATGATCTGTGCTTACTGGATCCAAGTCTGATTCTATTTTTTTTTTTCTCTGACTTTTACCATTGATATTGAATGTTGATGGCATGCAAACCACTCCCAGGCCAATTGCTGTGCTGTGGTCAGTAGGACAGGATAAGCAGTCTGATGCTCTGGGTGGATTGGGGGTTGTCCTCCGAAATTAGGTGCTTCTGTCTTACAAGAGCGTGGGGGCTCCAGTGGCGGTGGGGTTTCTGGTGGGTTTAGCTGTTGGTAGACCCCATGGTGGATTCTGTACTGGGGACGTGCTAAAGGAGGATGGATGTCCAGGACACTGCTTCTTTGGTAATGGGTCAATGTTTGAGTACAGATTCCCTTCCACCTCTGCAGCTCCCACCCAGTTCTCATGGTGTGGGGAGGTGTCAGAATGATGTGATTCATAACCCTGGGAGATCTCATATTTCTGGTGGCAAAACTGATTTTTGCCTAATACGGGGCAGATGACTGTCCCCACAAGGCTTCAGCTCTGGTGGGGTGTGCAAGGGCTGGATGCAGCAGGGGATGAGCCCTGTCCTCCTTCCCTGGATGTGTAGCCTTTCCCTGTGGCTCCAGCAGCAGAGCTGGTGTGGGGATGCTTGTGCCTGGGGCTGTGTGCTCCGCTCCTTCTGTGCCGGAACAGATGCCCGCAGTTTTCAGAGCGGTCAGTCATGCGCTCTTCACAAGCACTAAAATTCAAATCAGGCGATATCAAGGGGAATTACATGCCAGTATCGCTTGTCTGATCAAGAGCTTCACCTTGTGCTCCTGAGGGATGTGTCTTGTAATTTACTTCAGGCTGAGGGCTAACTGATTTTTTTTCTTTCCTATCTGCTTTAGTGCAAGCTGGCAGCAAACTACCCAAGCCCTCTGCCACCCGGCGTGTCTCCCCTGACTGTTTCCTTTGCTGGCAGCGTGCAGATTTCTGCTGGGCTTTGATCAAGTTTTGCAGCTGAGGTCTTGCTTCCTTCACTCTCTTTTATTCCATGAGCTGGCAGTTCTGGTTCCTCCAGCGCTGTCCCATGTCCCAGGGCTGTACCTGCTTTGCCCTTGGTTGCCTCCAGCCCCTGAACTGATGCATCCAAACAGCCTGGGGTCTGCCTGGGGGAAAAGTGGTGGTGCTTGCTGCTGTACCACAGGGCCTGGCTTCTGCGTTCATCCAGGCACCTGCACTGCCTGGGTTGAAGACAAATTTGGGGAAAGAAGAGAAGCAGGAGTGGTGGCCCTGTGCTGCCTTTGGTGCTCTGCAGGCACCACGGGCAAGATAGGTGACAGAGGGTTTTTTTTGCTGGAGTTGAGGATGGGAACCCAAGACTTTTAGTGCTAAATCTTGAGTTAAAATTCACCTGAGCACAGCACAGAGGAGTATCAGGTCTGTGTTATGGCTCTGCTTCCTGTCATCAGACAAAACAGCTTTCTCCTGCTCTTGTGACACTAACCTGCCTGATTCCCTTTCGTCGCCTCTGCCCACAGCCTGGTGTGTGCGTGGACAAATCCTCCCAGGTGAGCTGGACAGGGTTGCTGGTCCACTTTGCAGAGTGACCCTCTCCTCCCCTCTTCCCAAGATCACCGGGAGAGGCTGGGTTTGTTGAGCAGCTGGTGGGGTTTAATTAAACACACTATGAAGTGGAGCGCTGGGAAAGGCTTCCCCCAGGGCTGTGGTACCGCAGGCTGGCTGGCCTTGGGAAACTGCCTTTGGGAGAGCCAGCAATCAGAAATGCTAGGGGGAAAAATCAACCCTTCCGTGGGCTTTATTGCAGTCTTGGAAAAACAGTAAGACTGGGTTTGCTGAAAAATATTTCCACTAGGAAAGGCTGCTATTTAAAGCACAGTCCATGTAGTGACACGCTGCAGGCAAAATGTTGTTCAGGGAGCAGGCAAGTGTTGGGAGCAGAGGTCCTTGGGGTAGATGAGAGGCTGAAGAGTTGTCCCTAATTTGAATGTGTGGTACTTTCATCCCTCCTCTCCAAGCACCTGCAAGGTGGAGAAAGGCAAAAGTGTGTTACCACATAAGGCATCCAGACCTTCAAGGATCACATCTTCCTTGATCTTGTCCTTGGCTCATGCTGAGGTTGAAGGAGAAGGGAATTGGGAATAAAGGTGTCAAGTTAATTGCCTGCTTGGACAATGGCTCTTGCCTAGGATCGCAACATGTTATTGCTACCAATTTGTTCACCTGTCCGTTGCGAAGCACTGGAGCTCTGCTGAGCTTTATCTGCCCCTCGGGCTGCCTAGGGCAGCCTGCCCACCCCACTGTCCTCTGGTTCAATGGTGCTGTGGCAGACAGTGGATTTCACAGAGCACATCTGGCTCCAGGCATGGTGGGGTCTGTAACAGTGTCTTGCCTTTCTCTAGCACATTCCAGATGAAGGCTACAAGGAATGGGGCCAACGCTAACAACATTATAACAACCCTGCTCAGGAGAGATACCCACATCATGTCTCAGACAGGCAGCTGGAAGTGCAAGGTGATTTCTTCCCAGTCAAGTCTATGACAGAGTCCCTCAGAGAAGTGTTTAAGGCGTGCAGGATATTTGCATCAGGATCCAAGCATCTCCCAATTTTTAACCATCACCTAGCACAGCAATGATGGGGACAGGCCTCCCAGCCCTGGCACACAGAAGGTGCAGTGGAGCAGAGCTGGGGAGGGCAGCTGGGAGACGCTTTGCAGCCAGGACCTGAGCCAGGTCCCCCATACCAAGCATCCTGTCCCCGGGTATTTTTCCTCTTTGATTTGCTCAAGAAAAGAACCCAGTTCCAATGCTGAGCTTCAGGTGATCCCTTGCTGGATTAGGATATTACAAGCGTAGCTGCAAATCTACCAAGAAGTTTTTCAAGTAGCTGCTTTCCCCGTGGAGTCAGCACAGCGAAAGCCATGTCTAGGTGAGATGCTTCATCCCTTTTTTGAATTTTTTTCATCTAATACCCATGTCAAAAACTTGCAGGCAGCTGCAGCTCAAATCATCCTGCATTTTTCTTGTGATTGCTTTGCCTGATATCATGGTGAGTATTTGTATCAAGTCAGTGCATGATAGATGGTTAGATTTATGCTGTATGTTGTGATCCAGGGGTATAAATGTATTTAAGTGACTTATTCAGCTTAAACACCAGCACTGTCTGCTGCTCCCTCGTCAGCACTACAGGCAGAGAGAGATAAAATAGCAGTGGTAATTGTGGTGATGGAGTGTCACTGGCAAATAATATGAGCACAAAGACCATTTTCAGAGACGGATGGAGTATAACTCCTCTGTAATTTCTCTTGAATTATTTTTAGAGTGGGACAGTGTCGTGGTTTCAGCTGGGATAGAGTTAACTGTCTTCCTAGTGGCTGGTCCAGTGCTATGTTTTGAGTTCAGTATGCGAAGAATGTTGATAACACTGATGTTTTCAGTTGTTGCTAAGTACTGTTTAGACTAAAGTCAAGGATTTTTCAGCTTCTCATGCCCAGCCAGTGAGAAAGCTGGAGGGGCACAAGAAGTTGGCACAGGACACAGCCAGGGCAGCTGACCCAAACTGGCCAACAGGGTATTCCATACCATGGGACGTCCCACCTAGTATAGGAAATGGGAAGTGGGGGCAGGGGAATCGCGGCTTGGGGTCTAGCTGGGTGTCGGTCAGTGGGTGGTGAGCAATTGCCCTGCGCATCATTTGTACATTTCAATCCTTTTATTATTGCTGTTGTCATTTTATTAGTGTTATCATTATCATTATTAGTTTCTTCTTTTCTGTTCTATTAAACCATTCTTATCTCAACCCACAAGTTTTACTTCTTTTTCTTGATTTTTCTCCCCCATCCCACTGGATGGGGGGGGAGTGAGTGAGTGGCTGTGTGGTGCTTAGTTGCTGGCTGGGGTTAAACCATGACAGACAGACTGAAAGCCACTCAAGGGGAAGGGCAGCATGGAAGGTGGGAAGGGCTGGGAGCCTGAGCAAACCTTAGGGCTTCTGAAGAATTTGATGCTTATTACAAAAACAAAGGCAGAGAGAGAAGAAAGCTAGGAGTGAAAGATGTGGTGATCCCAAACGCATGAGCGTTTTCCAGGGAAACTGCTCCCAGAACTGGAGCAGAGTTTAGTGAGAGCCATGTTGATAAATGCAGCTGACTGGATCACGGGGTTGTAACCACAGCTCAGGACTGGGTCTGTGCATGAATCACTGTGATGCATTTATGGCCCTTTTATGCCATCTCCCTCCTTTAAACTTAGTTTATAGTGCAGATCAGGTGTCAAAGCCCCTTTGCCCCCAGCTTCCTGAGCTTCCACGCTCTGCTTGCAGAGTTTAGGGGTGGCAGAAGCTGCTCATCCTCCAAAAGGACTTCACGCCTGTGCTCATCTTGCCTCCAGGTTGGTGTCTGCTGGAAGGGTTTGGGCTGTCTGTCTTTTGACTGCCTTTAGCAACTCTGCTGCTCCTTGCCTTTTACTTGGTGCTTCCTTGAGGGCAAAGTGAGCTCTGCAAACTGGGGGTGCTGGGGAAGGGCCTCACCTGCTGCAATGGGTGTGAAGCTGCCCTGGTGCCCATGTGGTGGGAAGATCTCTGGGATCCCCCTCTTTTGGTGCATGTTGGTCACATCTTGCTCCATGGAAGCATTAATAACCCAGCCTGTGGTTTTGTGCTGGCCCAGAGCCAAGCTCTGCAGTACTTTAGTCCACTGAAGGTTTTGAATTATTTCTTTCTGAGTATAGGGTTTTGTTCTCCAAGCTATGCCTGTTGCCTTGGCTGGTGAGTACCATGCGGGAGAATTTTTGATGTGGTTTTGGTGGGAAGGTTTTCTTATGGCCCAGTGTGTTTCCAGGTGCTGAGAGGGAAGATGGAGTGGATGGAGCCAGGCTGTGCAGGAAGCAACAATGGAGAGCAAACAATGCCCCAAATCCAGATGGTGTCAATTGGGGAAATTAAAATGATGAATGAGAAGGACAGGTGCCGTCAGCCTTTCTGGCACAGAGAGTGAACATGAGGGAGCAAAAGTGTTTCCTCTGTGATAGGTAGTAGCTTTTGACAACAGAATGACTTTTTGGCTTGCTTGGCGAGTAGGGGATAGAGAGAGACTAATGAGGAGCCAGAAGAATTTGGGATGCAAAGCCAGGGACTCATGGGAGACCCATGAGGAACATTTGCATAATCTTAACATCTTCCTTTGGCCCAAATCCCCAAAGTCTCCTTCTGGGAACTTCACAAACTCTTCCTCTGAACACTGCTGTAACACCACCCTCCTCTCCCCTCCCCGTGCAGCCCCTTCGCACTTCCATAGCGCAGCAGCATTGGGTTTGTGTAAGGGACTGTGCTGCTCTGCTTGCTCACTGCTTCTCCAGGTCTGCTGGAGAGGAGGCAGGACTGTGCCTGTGACACAGCCCAGTGCCTGCTGTTGATCCAGCCACGCGTGCATCAGGAGGCCAGGCTCTGGACAGGAGCGTGGAGCCAGGGTTAGCGCTGCCTTGGTGTAAGCTGGGGTGCTCTCAGCTGTTACCGCTCCTTTCTGGAGCCACTCGTGGCGGTGTTGGCAGGGTTCTGCCTGTGTGATGCACATCCTCAACATTACACCAGGTCCTGAGCAGCTCAGCTGTAACCGCATGGGTGAGGTTTGACCTTTGCTTGCTCGAGGGTATTGCCATTTCTTGGTGGGCAGGCACCTGGTGCAATATGATTGCTCCTGAGTTATTCCCAGGCTTATGGCACTTGGGAAGCCCACCCTTAGGTAGGGATAGCTATGCCTGTACCTATGCGTTAGGTGAATTTGATGGCAGCATTGGCAGGGGTATGTTATAGGAATAGGTGGTGGCAGGTGGAGCACTGGAAGTCCTCCCCTGGGCAGGAGGAGGAGCAGAGCGTGTTACTCGGTGTGTGACATGCCTCTCATGGGCTGAGTTTGGAACAAAAGACAGGCCCGGTCTTCCCACAGTCACCCTGTGCCCCCTCCCCAGTGTCCCAGCTCAAGTGTCCTGAGCTGATGTCTCCAAGCACAGAACCTGCAGCTCTGCTCATGTAATGCCAGAGTCTTCCCATCTCTGCTTAATCCACAGTGCTTTTCTTGTAATAGCTCTTATGGGGCTATTATTAAAGGTTTGGTGCAAGCTGACAGTCCCTGAGGAATCGGATAAGAGTGTTTCCAGTACAAAACTGGGTTCCTCTTTTATAGTGCCACAAGTGAGTGCAATGACTGTAACCTGCACAGGAAAATTAATCAGCGATCTTTGTTGGGGGAGAAGAGGAAGGGGAAAAGAGCTGTGCAGCAGATCTAGTGCAAAGAGTGGGGCATCTTTCTTTTGTGCTGGGGCTGCAAAACCTTATCCCATTTGCAATGTACTGCCAAATGTACAGCCAAGAGGTGGTCTCGTTCTCAAGGACCTTATGGTCTCAAAGATTTAAAACTATGCTTGGGAGAGCTCAGGCTAAAGAGAATGAACAAAGGGTCATGGGCAATGATGGAGCTATCAGGACAGACTTTTCCTGGCCACAAGCAAGTCTAAAGTGTCCAGATGTGCTGCAAGGACTCTGCTTTCTGAGTTGGATGAGAAGAGGATCATTGCCCTTCTCTCCAAGAGCACCATGCTCTGGTGAGGGCTCCGACTTGCAGGATTTTTGTAGACATGGCATACCTCCATCCCATACGGCACTTCGTTGCTGTGTCTTGGCTCCCCCTCTGTGCCAGGAGGCCTCTGGCCCTGCAGAGGAGCTGTGTGGGTGAGTGATGGGACTTTGAGTACTGGAGCATCCTACTGGATATGCTCTGCCATCTTGGAGCAGATTCACTGCTTTGGAGGCACCTGCAGGTAGGAACAGGTTGGTTTTTTTGCACTACTTGTCTTTATTACTGATACACAAATGCTGTGATCATCTCATAGAGGGTCC
Organism: Buteo buteo; assembly: GCF_964188355.1. Taxonomy (NCBI): domain Eukaryota; kingdom Metazoa; phylum Chordata; class Aves; order Accipitriformes; family Accipitridae; genus Buteo; species Buteo buteo. Next base: position 56,541,521 of record NC_134174.1, read on the forward strand.
TTTGTCCATTCTTCATTCAAGAGTGGCCCTATGTGTAATCAGATATTGTGGGATGGGAAATAACAGAGAAGTTGATCCTTGAAGCAAACAACATTATTCTTTATCATTAGATTAATATTATCAGTAAGAGTCCTGAATTGCCTCAGATGAGACCTGCTGTGCCAAGGCAGGCTCTTCCCTAGCTCTGGTGTACACATCTCCCCGGTTCTTGTGTGTGGGTGAGTGGTGGCTTCAAGGCACCCGGGACTATCGTATGCTCTCAGATGAGAAATGACTGCACGGTGTTGCTACCGACAGGACTCTTCCTCCCCAGCTGCTCGGGCAGGGGGACAGTACACACTTGCTCTGGATGTCACTTTTCTTAATTTAACCAAAAGTGGTGTTAAGAATGCAAGGAAAACAGCACAGCTGTGCCAATGTGCTGCTCCTCAGTGCTGCTTTGTGTTCAAGATGGGAAATGTGCTCTGACTTAGAGCTGAAGGTATATTTTCCCCTCTTCTTCCTAATTTTATTTTGTTACATTTTTGCAATTATCCCCTCTGGGGCTATAATTTTTGTTTAATATCCAATTCATTTTTAAAGGCAAAGTCATTACTGTTTTGGAACTATGGGTAGGTTTTATTTTTATTATTTTTTTAATACGCAGCCATAAGCAATTTGAAAACACTGCTTTACTGTATAAAATGATCTTCCCTTATGATTTGACGTTGATACTGCAGCCTGATTTATTGTGGAGGACTGCAGCAAATGGCATAAATACTTAAAAGATAATCGTGTTGGTGACGGACATATGGGTAGCATACGCACAGCACATATTTAAAAGACAGGATGGCAAGGCTACTATTGTTCTGCTGTGAGGATTTCCTGGTGTATATGGGGTATAGTGGTAGCTATATTGGCCTGGAGGGGCTGTGATCTTCCAGCCTTGATTTGGGTGCTTGACTCAAGGTCAGCCTGGCACTGGGTTTAAAGCAGATGGGAAAAGTATTTGGATCCTGTCTCTGTCATGGGCTGTGTAGGTGGCTATAAGGGTTTAGTTCAGGCCCAGATGTGGAGGATTCAGGGGAAGAGATGGGAAAGGCAGAGCTGTGGGTGCACAAAGGAGCAGTGATAGACATTCAGGGCCTGTGTCAGGAGCCAGGGCTGCAGGAGCAACCATGGAGGGGCCCTGGGCTTGGTTCCCCACCTCCTCCTCCATCGCTTCCCATTGCTGTGCTGCTTCCAGTGCAGCAAGGCCATCCCAGAGATGCTGCATTTGTGTGAGGGGTTCCCACCTGTTCCCAGGCTATGTGTAGGAACATGGCCTTTTTGTGCCAGGCTCTCTGTGAGGTGCCCGTACCAAATGTGATGTATTTTAGCACTAGGAGCTAATTCCTTCTAATACATAACTGGAATTTGGCTTAGGGAGGGGAGCCTTTATCTTGGCATCAAAACCAATGAGGACAACCTAACAGGTAGTAGGAAGGCTTGCTGAAACCCAGCAAAAAGTGTTCAGAAACCAAATCTTGAAGTCCAAAAAGAAGCGGCAAGCCTGGCTGGACAACAGAGGTTTGGGTCAGGAGATTTTCCACTTGATTCGTTCCCATGCCCATGGTGCTAGCTGCCTGATAACCACCTTCACAGCATCCTACAGGGCTCCTCTGCCCTTCTGCAGCCCCAGGCAGTTGTCTCTGCCGTGCTTTGCAAGCGCAGTGGGTTATGATCCCTGCTTTCCTGCTGGCCAGGGCACGGGCAACCTCTGGGCTGGGCAGCCTGGGCCTGTGTGAAACACAGAGGGGTCAAAGCTTGGGTGGGTCCGAGGGTGCAGGAGGACCTGATTGAAGGAGATAATTCTGTATGACGTGGGCTGAGGCTTTTTGCCGTGCTCCTCTCCAGCACCCGTTATCTGAACGGCATCAGGCAGGACCCGAGTCCTTGTAGCAACAAGTTACTCTGCCTCCATTCAATGTTCTGATTTGCACTGAAGGCATAACTCAGTTACGCTGTCTGGCTCTGCTGTAATCCTGCTGCTGTTGCCCAGCCCTGTGCCTAGAGTCCACCTTCATCCACCATCATCAGTCCTGTGCCATTTCTCTGAAGGAGAGAAACATGGGTGCAGTTGTGGTGGCATCTTCCTGCTGGACTCTCTTCCCCCTGCTCAGCTGAAGGGTTTTTCTTTGGATGAGGCCCTGGGGATGTGGCTGTATGGTCATTGAATAGACCAGATGCTGGGGTCATGTTGGGCATTCAAGTGCCACCACCCCACAAATGCTTTGGTGGGCTGAGCTGCTCTACTGTCATTAACGTCTGGTTTGTGGGGAGATAAATGTGGCTGGAAGCAGTTATCTGTGCTAAAAACAAACTCAGCTTTTAGTCAACAATATAACTTTTGTGCTCTCACGCAATGTAACTTGTTGGGGAAGCCCTACTGCCAGCGGCTGTGTGCAACCCTCCCCTCTCCCTGTAAGGGCAGGAAGGCTGGTTTTGTTTCTTCCTTCTGGAGCAGGACCCACATCCTTGTTTTCTGGCTCTTCCATCCTTAATGTACAACAAAATACAGTTAGTTGTGTGGAAGCTGCCACAAAGAAGGGTTCAGGGGAGGGAGAATAAAGATATGATGTGAGGTGGGGGAAGAGAGGGCAGGGGGTGGAAGAGCAGCAGGGGAAGAGGATGAAGATGTGTTTAAGCAGGAAGGCTGCTTTGGGCCTTTGCAGTCTGACTGGAGAGATGGTGAAGGAGACTGGCTCTCCAATAGCACTGCCCTTTGCAGGGCAGGCTTGTGCCACCACTGTTGTTGGGAGCTGGCTGTGGACCAGCTCTGAAGGGTTTCCCTGTGTTGGGTGGCCACTGGCCAGGGGAGGCCTTGATGCTCTGTTACTTGGTCCCTACTGAAGTTGTTTCTTCTGGAAGCCTCTCTTAAGTTGAGATTTTATTTATTTATTTCCCCCCTCCTGGTGGATGAAATGCAGACCAGGTGATGGATGAGCTGGTGATGTGTTTGCTTGAAGTTTGTATCAAACCTCTTTGGTCTGGAAATCTCAAGTGCGGGCTCCTCTCTGGCCCCGCTCTCGCCTCCCAAGCTTACCAGCTCAGAGTGGGGCAAACTGCACTGAGGTAAATTAGAAAGGTTTGGGTGACTGCAGTCAGCTCGGCATCTGCCAGCCTCAGGTGCCTGCTGCTCCAGCATCCCCAGAGAGCCCCAGTGTGGAGAAGGGGCTGACCTCTTCAAAGAGCTGCATTCCTGCAGCTTTGCTGGCCCTCCTGTCCCATAACCCAGATGTATCTCCCTGTGCTGCACATCCAGCCACTGCACTGAATATCCTCCAAGCTTTGTCTGCTACAGCCCTGTCTCCTCTAGCTTCTGTGGTGTGATGAATTTAGCAGGGAATTAATCTCCTCTGCTCCAGCCCTAAGCGTCCCCTGAATGGAAGATCTGTGCAAGGAATGTCTCCTGCTGCTGACATAACCCTGAGCAAAATCTGTTTTGTAGCCAAAGGGCACCTGCAAAAACTTCTTATGTATGTATTCAGGACTTCTCCATTGGAAAGTGAATTTGCATAGGGCAGTAATGGACACTTTCCTGTCTTTGTAGAGGATTTATTTTTTTTCTAATGCTGCAGACTCTTACACTATGTTAAGGGGCAGGACTATTGAAACAGAAGGACGAATTCTTGGCTGCCTCCCTGCGAAGTACTTCAGGTTCAGTACAAACTGTTTAAGTAATGGGACACCTCACATGGCTTCTTCATTTTCCTGACTCCCAATGAGGTGAGACAGTGAATACCTCACCAGCCATGGAGGTGGTGGCAGTCCAATGTGACATACCTAAGGATGACTAATCCAGAGAAATAGCTTGGCCATTTGGCTAGCTCAGGTTCCAGTTGCTGTATTCGTTTGTCTGGAGTGTGCAAGATGTAGTACAACAGGACTGTAGGCAGGGCAGGATGCTCGGTGCTGGTGTCAGTGCAGCTCCTCTGACCAGAGCAGAAGAATGTTGGCCAAAGAACAGGGAAGGAAGGTGGTGCGGTGTCAGGGGTGGGCATCCAGCCCACTGTCCTGCCTGAGTCAGCCCAAGCCCAGCAGCTGGGGTAAATGGTGGGAAGCAGCCTTTGTACAGCCCACGCGGGAGCTCTTCTTCATCCTCTACCAAACAGTGCCAAAGTGTGTCAGCACATCACTGTCCAGCTCTTCCAAATGCCTGATTTAGCTCAGGGGACTTATTTAACCCCTATCAGACTGAAGTAAAACCTGTAGTGCTCTGTTCTGTCCTTTTCTCCCTCTCCTCCTGACCTGGTGCAGCTGGCCTGCCCTTTCTAATGTCCTGCCCTGTATGTCCACCTGGAAGCAGGATTTGGATAGAGGTGATGGATAGGGCTTTCTAAACAAGCACCCTGAGCCCAAGCAGATCATGAGCTTTATCCTGAAGCTGCTGTGTGCATGCTGGGTGAACTGGAGCCCTGGCACAATCCTTCTTTGCCCAGCATGGCAGAAAGGCTGCAACACAGGAGATGCTCAGTCCCTCACTGTGGCTTCTGTGGAGGTGGCCCATCCAGGAGAGTGCCTCATGGACGGTTGTTGGAGCACCCTGAACCCTGGGGCTGCAGCAGGAGTGAGAGGCAGACAGGCACAACTCGTGACCCCAGATGCTCCAGGGGTTTTTTTCCCCTCCAGTGACACCATGCACAAGCAGAGGGGACTGATGCTGTGGCAGATCTGCCTGTTTCCAGGCTCAAGGCAGGTGCTGATCCCACTGCTCCAGCAGGATCGGAGCCTGCGGTGCTGCTTTTGATGTTAAAGATGTGACAGGACTCATCACGGGGAGCCTGGGTGCTGTGAGTGTGGCAGGCGAGGAATGGCTGAGGAAGCCACATGCTGGGAAAGAAAATAGCTGCTTTCTGTGCAGCAGCTGCTTTTCCCTTCACCGTCTGGCTCAGGAGCTGCTCCCCATTGCCATGTAGTGCAGCAGATGTGCTCTCAGCTCCCTTGCACTGTGCTCAGCCCTAAGTGCACAGAGGGCTGAGCCCTTCTTTGTCCAGCTGGGAGGAGAGCAAACTCTGAGAGGGCTCCAATCTTCTAACTTTTTTCTCTTTCATGCCTTGTAGGGGAGCTGTTGGCAGATTAAGACCGAGCTGCTAAAGCAGACGATTTCATAAATTCTACAAGACCTTGCTCTTTACTTTGATTTCCTCCACCTGAAATGTCTGTCTGGGGAGAGGCTATTCAGCTATTCAGACCACTGTTTTGATCTGTTGTGCCAATGTCTCTGCTGATAACTTTTTTTTCTATGAAGTTGAGAGAGAAAGCAGAACTGGTCCTCTGCTTCCCTCTGCAATTGACTGAAGGAAGCAAAATGCCTCCATCTAATTGCTAGATATCAGTTTATTCTGGGTACTTGTGAGGAGCTTGTAAGCTTCTGGACAGTTCCCCAAATATCTGTGCACTCACAGAGACCAGGGAAGCATAAAGTGAAGCAGGAGCCAGGGAAAACATAGTGTGAATCAGAGCAACCTGCAAATGTGGGCAAACTCTGGAGAGGAGGCTCTGCCACTAAACTGTGTGCTGGTGTATGAAGAAAGACCAAGCTGCTTTCTCCAAGCAGCCTGACTGTGTTGCTTCATTACTGGTTTAGCTGGAAGAGCCCGCAGAAAGCATTTGGGTGCAGGCAGGAATCAGTTGTGCTGTTTTTCTTCCCAGCCCACTAATCTTTTCCATTGATATTTCTGCAGCCTTCCCCTTCCCTTCTAAAATTAAGGCTATTGTTTTTCCTGTTGAGGAGCTGCTGCTAAAGAATGCAATCTTGGACGCATATAAACTTTTCTCCGTCACTTTCTAACTTAAAAATACAGACAGTCTTTATGAATGACAAAGAAATTTCATAGAAACTTTGAATGCTATTACAGCTGCCTGGGAGTTTTCTAACTAAATTCTTTTAAGGAGAATATGCCGACTTGTTGAAACTGAAACTCTTAAAATGCATATGCTTATTTTAACAAAACTTGCAGTGGCAAGGTGCTCTCAGCTGCATGACAAATATTCTGGCTAGAAATGGAGGAGAAGGAGCTGCAGCAGCTAAGAATGTCTTGGTGCTGGGGTGTTTGCTTCTGATGGGGGATGCTCTGGCCAAACCAACCACTGTATCTCGGTGCCTTGAGGAACTGGCTTGGTGGTGGGAGAGGACTGTCCCCTTCAGTTGTCATTGAGCCTCAGTCCTGTCTCATGACTTGTCTCTTCTACACAGTGTCCATTGTAATGCTGAACCAGGACACATCAGTCCCTGGAGTCCCTGTGGGTCTTGTGGGGGGAGCAATCAGTGGGTCACGTGCAGCTGTATTGCAACTTGCCAGTTTCCATAAAACAAAGATGCTTTTTAAGGCCAAACTAGATTCCCTAGTGAAGGAGAGATGAAAAGGAGGCAGGGGACAGCTGCAGAGATAATGCCACCGGAAAGGCTATTCTTTGATTTGGGGTTAAAAGCAGATTTCTGTGCATTTCAGCTATAAGCCCCATTAAGTGCAGCTCTAGGCAGTCTGGAGCTCTGTGACAAGCACTAATTTTGAGATTGTTTTTTGCTGGTGGACAATTACACACCGATTGCAGCAGGAATCTGAGCATGGCTAATCTAAATGGCCTGGCATTTTGCTATTCAGGAAGTAACGTTTTTTGATTTGTTAATATTATAGAGCATTACCCTGTACAATAAAAGTTCAAATGTTCTCCCCAGGTTTCATTATTTCTCAGGTTTACTCCGTAAAGGCAGGAATGAAATACATGGGCATGTTGTTTACAATTAGCAGAAAATTGCCATTTTACTGTATCTAACCACTCCTGCTCATGCCACCTATAGCACTTGGAAGCAGACAGGCTCTTGTCTGAGGCCTGTTCCTGGTGGGTCTTGAATCGCTAAATCCCTGTGCTGAGCTCTGTTGAGTCCCACAGACCAACAGGACCTGCTGATGGTTGGCAGCCCAAGGGACCTGCATCTCAGACAACAAGCTCTTTGTAAGCACAGTGTCCTTGGGACTGTGCGTTTGTCACCATCAGATGGAAGCTGTAGGGTAGGCGGTGGAAAGAGAAATTAATATGTACCGAGGCATATTTTTTCCTGGTAGTGTACTGCAGGAATGAGAGGTTCTGGGCAAAGGTCTGAGCTGTTTGGTGTCTGTCACAGCTGAGAGCAGTTTTGACATTCGGAGGTTGCTCTGCATGTGGATAGTACTGCTCCTCTCACTGAGCAGCATTGCTCAAAGGTCAGTGTCATCTGCCACAAGTGCAAGACCAAGACCTCGGCCAGCTTATGATGTCGCTGCTTGGTGCTGTCAATTCAGCTACAAAGAGATCGTTGGTATTTGGGAGGTATTTGACTGGACAGTTGCCTGGAAATTGGCCTCTCGTCTCTCCCTCTCTACAGGGAATTGGTGCTTGGATCAAATGTCTGAAAGTTTGGTTTGAGTTGTTCTTGGCCCTGTTGAAGGCAATGATGAAACTCGGAGGTGTTCACTGCAGAATCAATTCAGTGCAGAATTGGCCCTGGATTCTCTGATGGCAAGTGCAGGAGAAATGTTGGAAGTGTCTAAGGGCGGCCGCTATTGTGCTGTGCAATATGGTGCCTTGTTCCTACTGTTGCTGCATCCCAGTACTGGATGAACTGGGATCCAGCATCACCATGCATGATTAGGCAGGCTAGTCAATAAATCCTTGGCTAGTGTAAAACAGCTGACTTCCAAGGAGTTGCAATTCCTTGCACCAAAGAATCCAGCCACGAGCATCTAAATTAATCTGAAAGCAGCTTGTTAGTAGCACCTAGATACTACAGTAATTGGTGAGCTATAAATACCAATGGCAGACATAATATTAAACAGGCTGTGTCATCAATTAGCTAATGACAGAAGCATAGAAATGTTGGATAAAAATAACCTGTAATAGCACAATCCTTTCTTCTTACCCCCCTCCTACTCTCCCTCACCCAGAAATGAGCAGCTCTGGGACACCTCATTTTTTACTATTAATAATTTAGGAGCTGTAACGTTCTGTGATGAGCAGTGTCTGATCTGCAAAACATCCACTTTTCCAGATTGCTTTATGCTTCCAATCATTTGCAAGAAGCAAAGCTGGTAAAAACAAGAGGATTTGATGCACAGGATTCTTTCAGGTAATGAGGTGGTACATGTGGCGCAGCTTCTGAACAGAGTTTTAGTTCAGTGACATTATTGTTATGGCAACAGCCTGCCCATCGTGCCTCAGTGTAGCACAATAAAGAGCGTACACAGGCACGAAGCGTGGAGGGGGCTCCCAGAAAGGAAACCTAGTGTTACATTAATTCCTGCGCTTGGATTTGCAGCTGTGGATCAGGTCCCACAAATGCAGCTCAGATCAATAAACACGCGGAGTGACGCTGCCAGAGACCACACAACGTCAGGGTCTGCCTCGTGCTTTCACCACACATCGCACAGCAGAGCCCTGACCCGCCGCTCGGTGCTACGAGTGGGCAAATGCTGTTATAGGTGGAGAAATCTGGCTCCCTGCAGAGCACTGATAGTAGCCCCCGTGTTTCTCCTTGCTCATGCCCCTTCCGCTGGGCAGTAGATGAGGCTGCAGTCCCTGCCCCGTGCCTTTTCTTGGCCCATAGAAATGCAGAGGGGTTGAGAGGACTGACCGGCCCGTCGCTGAGGATCGAAGCCCCTTTCCCTCTGGATATGCCTGTTGTAGCTGAGCGTAGGCTTTGTGAAGCATGGATAACTGCAGTCATAACTGCATGGCTCTGGTAAGGGCAGAGAGCAGATTTTCTTCATCAGTTTTGTTCAAAACTGATTGCCAAGCTTAAAAGGTCATGGAAGAGGAGGATACAATGAAAGGAGGGTGCAGACAGACTGACCCTGTTCCTGAAGTTTATCAGCCTGAGAAAACCCCTTGGCAGGTTTCCAGAAAAAATGGAAACGCAGCTCTCCTGAGTCTGTGTCCCAGCCCTCAACTCTCTTACCAAGCTTTTTCTTTTTGGCAAGGAAATGTTCTGGATGTGAGAGGCTGACCTGAGAGCTGGAGCCTGGGAACCTTTTTTCTTCCTCTAAGTTTCTCGGTGATTTGATAATAGCTCAGGATGCCTTACGTAAAACAGCAAGACAAATGAGCCCTGACTTTCTGTTGTTTTTTAGGTGGGCACAGAGCTGACTGGCAGGTTGCTGGGTGACCCCCTGTCTCTGAGAGCCTTGGTGCCGCTGCGTGTCCGTGCCACCACCGAGCTTGTCCCTGAACCTCAAATGCAGCCCTGGCCCCCCCCCGGCCTCCGGGCAGGGAGCACAGGTGGCTCTTGGGGGCACGGAGAGCCGCTTTTAATGATGTTTTAACGCGGATGGTGCGTAGCGCTGCAATGAAAGCGGTTCCTGCTACTCTCTGCTCTGTCCTAGCTATTTTTGTTTTGTTTGCTTGACAGTGTTTACAGCAACAATTTAAGATTTGGGCCATGTGGATTAAGCCCTGAAGCAGACTTTGTGTGACGCTGGGGATGGGGATTCACAGAGACAAACTTTCCGCTAATCTTTCCAGTTCCTTTTGTAGTCAGAGAGCCGCCGTCTCCTCTGCAGGGTGATTCAGAGAGGCTAAATTAAGCTCTCTCTCTGAATCAGCCTCCTGGGCAACTCACTTTGCAGTTCCCACCTCTACAACAGCCTTGAGGGCTACAGCTGGGCCACGGCTCGAAGCCCAGCGCTGGCCAGAGACGGCTGTGAGAAACAGGGGGCTTGGGGTGCTCCAGCTCCGTGGGGCTGGACCAGCTCAAGGGGGGCACCAGCCCCAGAAGGGCGAAGGTCTCTCCGCTGCTGTTGTCCACGTTGCATGCTGGTGATTTGGGGAATCCGGGATTCCCCAGAAAATCTGTGATTTAGGGAACCTCCTGATAATCCTGCTTTATATCTGGGAGTAGTTATGAGTTGGGAAACCCCTGCAGAGCCAGCCGTGTGGTCTGCCCTCCCCTGAGCTTAGCAGCTCAAGAGCCAGATGATGGCAAGAGGGAGAAATGCTGAACCTGACCTTGAGTAGGGAGGAGAAATTGTCATGATGCGGTTCTTGTCTCTGCCAAAATTTCCTGCTGTTCTTTAACAAAGTTAAAACCAGTTTGTTTCTATTTAAATAATAAAATTGTGTTGCAAACATTGAAATTCAAACATTTTAACTTTTCCAATTTTTCAGGTTCATTTCCTACCTTTTTCTTAATTTTCTTTCTTCCAGCTTGTGAAGATTAGGATAGGGTTTGATGGGGATATCCTGAAATACCTCACCTTTTGAAAATGGAAACAAAATGGGTTTATTTTTTGTTTGTTTGCCTGCTTGCTTCATTGGGAGCTTCTGTTAGTCTTTAGAAAAAAAACCCACAAACTTCCAAATATTCCACACTAAATGCTCTGTTTCTTCTTTTTCCCCCGCTGTAACACATACCTGTGTGCAAGAAGCAACGCCCTTGTCTAGTTGCAGGGAGCCCGTGCTCACTGACGGGCAGGCTGGAAAAGCCTTTAAAGAAAGGCTCTGGCTGACTTGTGCTGTTGGGAATACCCAGGCTCATAGCGGATCAAAGCAAGACCGTGAAAACAGCAGTGGGTAAGTGGGAGAAAAGAGCTGTGATGGGCACAGAGAGTGAGGATGAGCGGGTGGAGCTGGGCCAGAGGGAAAGCCGGGAGGGGAGCTGTGGGAGCCCCAGCTCGTTCCCAGGTGAGCCGGCAGTGAATCCTCTCACTGCTCCTCCTGCCCGCTTCTGGCTTTTGTGAAGCTCTAGAAATTGCAAGCAGGGGTGATTTAGCATGTCACTGCTGAACAGGGGAGGCTTTGTGGTAATTAGCTTGCTGCTAATTAGGAATATCTTTGGGTATTTCTTTGGGAGAAGACACTGATCGATTTATTACAAGTCACCACTTGCAAAGTAGTTACCTGAAATATGTTTTCCTTTTCTATATAAAAAAATTAACTTTTTGAAATTTTTAAATCAAATTATGTCAAAGATGTCTGTCAAGAATGAGAGGTCTTTGTAATTTAAATGTTGCAAACGTATCCGTCAAATGTCTACGTTAAGTCTTGGTTTTATTAGTTTAAAAAAACCAAAAAAACCAAAAAAACCCTCAAAACCCACAAACAAACACAAAACCCCCCAAAACATAAAAGCAAGCATGACTAACTCCTCAGAGTATAAAAGGGACATTTTATTTTTCAAAAAGTGATGGACTTCTGAAATCTGAAGGCCTCTGTCCATACATGTTTCCATGTAAATGCCACAACATCCATGGATTTTTGCCTTGTCCTTTTTTACTATTGACTTCCATGACCAGCTGCATGTATAAGCGATGGAGGTGACTCTCGTCTCTTCCTTGCTTGGTTACAACAGATTTAATACAGGAGCTGCTCAGGTGTGATACGTGTGACCTTTGGGTGCCCCGCTTGTGGCCTGCTATGGATGTTTGGCTGTTAAACTGTGGATGTTCTATCTGCAGCCAAAAGATGGAAATGGAGTTGGTGTCAAAACTGTTTTATGTGCAGCGAGTAGAAATTACTTTAGTGAATTCTTATGGTGAAGCAGAAAGCAATGGCTGAAATAAGGGACCAAGTCAGATTTTAAGCAACGGAGATTCGTGGTAGAGCTGAGAACTGATCTGAGAAGTCATGTGCACAGTGTCTGAGCCTTATTTATTCTCAGATATCTCAGTTTTGTTACAAATGTCCTAATCACAGAGGTCTCCGCTCTGCCAGTCAGCGTGGTGTGAGGGCAGCCACTGTGCTGTGGCCACCCCCGGTCCATGCTGCCTGCTTTTTTCTGTGCATCTCCAACCTGTCTGCTTGTGGCAGCAGGTCGCTATTTCTCATTTTGTTCGTGGGCTGCAGAGCCAGTCAGAGCAAGGACCGAGTTTTTGGCACAGCTCTCACCCTCTGCAAGCTAAGCAGAGCAAGAGAGGGTGAGTTTTGCTGGGGTCAGAGGGGCATCTCGCGTGCTTCAAGCTCTGCACTGGAAACGCTGCTCCCTGTGACTTGAAGAGAGGCAGCTAAATGCCATCCTATTTTCCAAACCTTTCTAACAGTGATGATGGTGAGTTTGGCTGAATAAATTAAGACTGGAGAGCTTAAAGGGGGATGAAATGTTCCTTGTGTTTATTTTAAAAAATACATACCACTTTTTACAATATTTGCATGGCTCATTAGGTTTTCTTTTATTTTAATTTCCTTCCTAGAAACTGTATGATGTGCTACTCATTGCTCAAACTCAAAATGGGATTTTTATCATTGGTACTATCTGTTTAAAATGTTTGACGGATAAATTCTTCTTATTTCCCCTTTTCTACACACCCCAGGGCTTAAATAGCTCATAAACAACAACAACGTCAACAAAAATTGTTTTGTTATTCAAATGAGACTTCTTTTCCCCACTGCAAATTCCTTCCTCCCCGCAAACTGTGTTTTTTAACAATAACAACTGCCTAAAGCTCTCTGATTTTTCTTCATAGGCGATTGTTCTGGCCAAAACCAAACAAAATAGGGAGGCTATTAAGCTAGAACCTGTTTTGCATGCACCTGCAATAATAATTTAGATATGCACATCAAAGTGAATAAGCTGTTGCACAACATAATTGGTTAATTTTGATTATGCAGGAGCATCATCTTGCTGCATTGATAGTGGAAGCTCTTGCTTGTAGGCTGGACAGTCACTGATTAGAGATGGGCAGGGTACTTCCTAAATACAGGACAGGTACCTGTGAGGATGGGGGGGCTTTGCCATCTGTCCACAGATACTTTTGGTACTTTCTTACTTGCTTTCCTTCTTGATACTCAATCAAGGGCTGGCACTCACAAAATTACTGAAGTTTTGCCTATGTGTGTGCATATAACAAATATCTAGAAATCTTCAAGTGCATTAAAATAATTAACTAAGCCTCACTACAACTTAGTGAGATATTATCAACCTCATCTGACAGATTGTTGAATAAGATATGGAGACCTCAAGTGATTTGATCAGTGTTGACTTATTCTTGCAGCAGACTTGGGTTCAGAGCTGCGGTATGATATTGAGACAGCTGCCATCCCACAACATCTTTCTGTGCTTCTGGAGCAGAGAAAACTGAAACAGTAATGTGAACCTTTTGCAGATGGGCTCTTCTGGTGGCCAGGTGGTGTTGCGGCCGCTGAGAAACTGAGTAGGAGAGGGGAGATCCTCACAGGCAGCATTGAGGAGAGCAGGCAGATGGACTGGCTGGCTCTGCTTGCCTGGCCTCTGCTATGGTGTGTTTTGAGGGGTAGGGGGTATCACAGAGCTGCTGTTCCCAAAGGGAAGACCCTGCTGATGCCATGCTGTCCACCCTGCTCTGGCCCCAGGTTGTCATCAGAAGCCGGGGTATGGCACCAGGTGGCATAAGAGGTGTCCTCCGGTGGTAGTTGCTGGTGTTGGATGTGGGGAGTGCAAGCTGCTGACGTGGGTCTGCGTGGGGTTGTGGCTGTGGGGAGGCTTGGTACCACAGTCACAGGTAGCGGAGAGTGAATGGGTTTCATTACAGTCAGTAGTCTGAGAAGGGCCTGAGTGACTATTTTCCAAACAGCTTGAAGAATTTAAAGTGCCCTCTGGATACGGAAATGCTTTCCTTTACATCTTCTAGTCTGGGTGGCAGATGCCATCCTGTTTTCTGTCCTTTGGAGGGATGTGACTGCCCCAGAGCTGCAGATGGAAGGGCTCACCTGAGCTCTCTCTGATCTGCTGGATGGAAAATCTACCAGCCTGAGCAAATGCAGCCACAATATGGGTTTGGAACTCCACAGACTGATTTTTCTATCAGTTGGACTAAGGAAAACTACAGAGACACCTCCACTGACAGTATTGCGCTGGCAGGTGGCAACATGGACATGAGGTGGGAACCTTTTTAATCGGCACGTCCGCCTGCAGAGAGCACCTGTATCTAGCGATCATGAGATAGTTTTCAGTGCTTGGAGAAGTAAGGAAAGGAGTCAGCAGAACTGGTACCTTGGACTTCCAGAGGGCAGACTGTGGCCTGTTTAGGAGACTGGTTGACAGAGTCCCTTGGGAGGCAGTCCTGAAGGGCAAAGGAGTCCAGAAAGGCTGGACATTCTTCAAGAAGGAAATCTTAAAGGTGCGGGAGCAGGCTGTCCCCGTCTGCCAAAAAATGAGCTGGTGGGGAAGACCAGCCTGGCTGAACAGAGAGCTTTGGCTGCAACTCAGAAAAAAAGGAGAGCTTATGACCTTTGGAAGAAGAAGCGGGCAACTCAGGAGGACTACAAAGATGTTGTGAGGTTATGCAGGGAGAAAATTAGAAGGGCCAAAGCCCAACTAGAAATTAATCTGGCTACTGCCATAAAAGACAATAAAAAATGTTTTTATAAATACATTAGCAACAAAATGAAGGCTAAGGAGAATCTCCATCCTTTATTGGATGTGGGGGGGAAACATGGTAACAAAGGATGAGGAAAAGTCTGAAGTACTTAATGCCTTCTTTGCCTCAGTCTTTAATACTAAGTCCAGTTGTTCTTCGGGTACCCAGCCCCCTGAGCTGGAAGACAGGGACGGGGAGCAGAATGAAGCCCCCGTAATCCAAGGGGAAATGGTTAGCAACCTGCTACATCACTTAGACACACACAAGTCTATCGGGCTGGATGGAATCCACCCAAGGGTACTGAATACAAGCTGGCAGAAGGGCTCACCAAGCCACTTTCAATCATCTATCAGCAGTCCTGGCTAATCGAGGAGGTCCCAGTTGACTGGAAGTTAGCAAATGTGACGCTCATCTACAGGAAGGGCTGGAAGGAGGATCTGGGGGAACTACAGGCGCGTTGGTCTGACATTGGTGCCGGGGAAGGTTATGGAGCAGATCGTCTTGAGTGCCATCACACGGCACGAACAGGACAACCAGGTGACCAGGCTCAGTCAGCATGGGTTTATGAAAGGCAGGTCCTGCTTGGCTAACTTGATCTCCTTCTAGGTGACCTGCTCAGTAGATGAGGGAAAGGCTGTGGATGTTGTCTACCTAGACTTAAGTACAGCCTTTGACACCATTTCTCACAGCATTCTCCTGGAGAAACTGGCTGCTCATGGTTTGGATGGGCATACGCTTTGCTGGGTAAAAAACTGCCTGGCTAGCTGGGCCCAAAAAGTTGTGGCAAAGGGAATTAAATCCATTGCGGTGGCTGGTCACAAGTGGTGTTCCCCAGGGCTCAGTGTTGGGGCTGGTTCTGTTTAATATCTTTATCAATGATCTGGATGAGGGGATCAAGCCCACCCTCAGTAAGTTTGCAGGTGACACGGAGTTGGGCGGGAGTGTTGATCTGCTTGAGGGTAGGAAGGCTCCACAGAGGGACCTGGAACGGCTGGATCGATGGGCCAAGGCCAATTGTATGAGGTTCAACAAGGCCAAGTGTCAGGTCCTGCACTTGGGTCACAACAACCCCATGCAGCGCTACAGGCTTGGGGAAGAGTGGCTGGAAAGCTGCCTGGTGGCAAAAGACCTGGAGGTGCTGGTTGACAGCCGGCTGAATATGAGCCAGCAGTGTGCCCAGGTGGCCAAGAAGGCCAGGAGCATCCTGGCTTGTATCAGCAATAGCATGGCCAGCAGGACTAGGGAAGTGATCGTCCCCCTGTACTTGCCACTGGTGAGGTCATACCTTGAACACTGTGTTCAGTTTTGGGCCCCTCACTATGAGAAGGACATTGAGGTGCTGGAGCGTGTTCAGAGAAGGGTAACGAAGTTGGTGAAGGGTCTAGAGCACGAGTCCTATGAGGAGTGGCTGGGGGAAGTGGGGTTGTTTAGCCTGGAGAAAAGGAGGCTCGGGGGAGACCTTATCGCTCTCTACAACTACCTGAAAGGAGTTTGTAGTGAGGTGGGTGTCAGTCTCTTCTCCCAATTGACAGGACAAGAGGACATGGCCTCAAGTTGCAGCAGGGGAGGTTTAGATTGGATATTAGGAAAAATTTCTTCACTGAGAGCGTAGTCAAGCATTGGAACAAGTTGCCCGGGGAAGTGGTGGAGTCACCATCCCTGGAGGTATTTAAAAGATGTGTAGATGTGGCCCTCAGGGACATGGTTTATCAGTGGACTTGGCAGTGTTAGGTTAATGGTTGGAGTCAGTGATCTTAAAGGTCTTTTCCAGCCTGAATGATTCTATGATTTGATGATCTTTCCCATCCATATCTCCTATAACCACTGCAATTGATCTCTTAACAGCTGGAAACTCTTTTGAACTCAAGCTAACAAGCTAAAGGAGAGCATGGCATCAGGTAAGTGCTCTTGATTGACCAAACTGTCCTTGGGGTTGCTATATGAAGAGCAATCATGGAGGTCAGGCCATATAAAAGCAACCCTATTACCAAGGGATGGGGTGGGGGGAGCCTAACCCCAAACAAAGCTAAGGCGGTTGATAAAATGGCAGCAATACTAAAACAGATGGTGAAATGGGTGGCTAGAGTTCCCTGATGTTTGGCAAGTGAATAGAGTTTCTTATCAGAGACTTGTTTCTTGGGACAGAGCTGGGTGATGATGTTAGCCGCTGACTGGTCCAAGGGTGTCATGCTGAGGTCCAACTCCAGGCAAAATTTTGGCTGCTGTTGGGCAGAGGAGCAGGTGATTCCTTTGTACCTGTGAGGAAGGTCTGGAGGCTCAGATTGAACAGATCCTGAGTCGGGAGAGCTGAAGTATATCGTTCACTTTTCCATGCATTTAAACCCTTTTTCCTTTCCTTGTTCTGTTTTTTGTGGTTTTTTTGTTTTTTTTTCAGAAGAGGGCTCTCACTTGCTCTGTGGGCAAATGACTTCAGCTGTACACAAACCCAGGGACTTTTGGGTGCACATTGCCAAGGCTTTGCAGAACTGTGGGATGTGGGGACAGGCAAACACACCCAACCAAGCCACTGATTTCACCAGTACAGTGATTTTCCCTGTATTTTTATGTCCCCAGCCCCAGTGGGTGGTATGAGGTGGGACACATGGAAAGCCTTTTCCCTGGACCCAAAGGACATGTTTTAGCCAAGAAGGATGTAATTGCATTGCTGAAAGGATGGAGAAAGGGAAATCTTGCCCTGACTTGCCATGCATGTTGTCTCAGGTGTGAGGGACATAAGGCAGTCCTTTTAGTCTGGGCTAATCCATGAGAAGAAAGTCATACTCTGCATCTCTTTAATGTACTATTTTTGCCCTTGTTGGTGGTGGCGTGGAGGAGAGGCCTGGTTAATGGGAGAGGAGGGCTTTTTAATGGCAATCCAGAAGGCAACTGCTGACTCGTAATTTTTTATGTTTTGGTTATTAAAGCCACATGTGGTAGTGGGGCAGATTGTGAGGAGGGTGAATACCTGGGAAGAGAGTTTCCATTGGATGTTGCACCAGCTGCTCTTGAATGCACACTGCAGAATTTGGTAAACAAACTGGAAAAGGGAGCTGAAATTCCCTAATGTGCATGCTGACCCCACAGCATAAGCATCTCTACAGAGCCCTTTGAGATTTCTCCATTGACTATTAGCACAGCCCTGGACCTTGTAACTCTCTTTGAGCTATTCTGTGTAAAGTACCTTGATCTGTGGCTAAAAAGCACTATTTAAGAGCCAGGTATTAGCATGATGTGGTTTTGTGTGTGTGGTGTTTGTTGTTTGTTTGTGACTTTTTTTGTGTTTTTTTTTTTTTTTTTAATGTGCTCTAGTCTTCTAGTCCTGAAGTGGGAGATTTGAAGTGTGATGTGAAAAGTGATACTGCAGGAATTACTCTCGACCTGTCCGGATTTGCAGGAGAGAGCATATCTGGACAGCTGAGCCCTGCAGGCTTCTCCAAGGGGGACTTTTAGGCTATCTGAGATTTTCCCACCACTCCCTTGTTGGACTCCCTTGTTCACTGCATGGTTAACGCAGTGAAGGTGAGTCTTTTCTCCCAGTTTTGATGACTGTGCTTCCCTGTGAGGTTTGGGGTGGAGTAAGACTCCAAAAACCTGTGGTAAAGGAGTGTGACAGGAGACAGGCCCTGTGCTGGGAAAGCAGAGCTGGCACTGAGGCATAAGGGATCATGGATGTGCAATCCTTGGGCATCACTGCCCCTGGGAGTTAGATGGGTTTTTCAATCTGGGAGGGAGAAATGGTTGTTTTCTCTCTGCCTCAGCTGATCTGGCCATTGACGCTGTTGCAGGAGTTGTCCTTACGTTTTCTTGAAGGGCCTGGCTGGTCTCGCTAATTGGCACAGTAGCGAAATGGCACAGCCCACGACTGCTGCAAGAAAAGGTCTCAGCTCAGGCAGTGGAGTTGCGTGGCCTGGGAAATGGAGCTCTTCAGCTTTATCCCTGCCAGCTGGCATCTTTTCCACTGCTCCTTTTCTCTTCAGTGCTCCAAATGCACCAAGCACGCCAGCCTGTCTGTTGTCCCATAGCCTCTAATGACTGGCATGCACACCTAAAGTGGTACACGTAGACTGGTGCGACTTGAGGGTGTGAAGCCGCACGTGCGCTGACGGGCTTTGATGGAGCTGTGAGTCCCAAATGCCAATTTCTTGTCTGCTGTTTGGTGGCTCTCTAGATTGACTGTAGCATTCAAGAAGGGGGTGGTGAGAGGAGAAACAAGCCCGGTGTTTATTCCAGAATTGTACAGAATAGGGCTGGAAAGGGCCTTGAGGGTCATCTAACTCTTCTTGTGCAGGATCAGTTTGACCTAAAGCACCAGCTATATCTGAACTGAAACCAAGTTATGTATGCATGTAAGGAAGTTTGCTGGGAGCCAGAATTTCATTGTCTGAAAGTAGGCAGAGACCCAGATCTACTTTGCTGAAAAAAGCAAACTGTATTTAAAAAGATGTTCTTGAAAATTTAGGCAATTTTCTCAATGCTGTGCAATGTCTCAGTTAGTGTAACTTCAAAAATCAATTACTTTCTTTTACACTAAACAATGATTAAGCTGTTCAGACCACTTGGCAAACAAACAGCTGCAATATCCAGAGAATGAGAACTTCTGGAAAGGACTATAGTGATTGGTTAGATGCTTGCCTCTGATTAAATTAGAAATACAGATATTTTTTTCCCCTCTCCTTTCCTCCAGTTCTGAGGTGGGTTATGCAGGAGGCTCTGAACTTCTATTTTACATTCTTGTGCCTATCTCTGAACCCATCTTGTCATAAATATTTGAAAGTTTGACTTAAACTGCTCCAAATGGTTCCTACATTCCCAGATGAAATGCTAAATTGCCTAAAAGAAGAACCTGAAGATGAAACAAACTCTGCAGTAGCAAAGCAGACCTGAAGATTACATATTTCAGTAATTGATAAAAGTGCCACCTTTTCAGACTTTTTCATAAAAGAATCTGTGTATTAAAGCCCCAGATTATCTGGGCAGACTCTGTAGCCATAAAAATCAAAGGCAAACTGTCAGTTCTCCCTGTTTTTGTCTCATTTCCAGGTGGTGAACTTCTCTTCAAAAGGAAAAATTTTTCTATGAGAACTTAGAAGGTAATCCTGGAAAACAGATAGAGGTTAATATCCTTGATTTACAACAGAAAAAGTGGGGGCAGAAAGCAAGGTCTTTAACTCATGCGAGGCTGAGTGGTTTGCAGGCAGCGGGGTGATGGTTTCCCCAGACGTCAGGAGAGTAAGTCTTAATTCCTCACCATTTGGCTTGCTGGTTTGGGAGGGGACATGTGCCTCTTTTCCTTGTGCAAGAAGCTTGTCTCCTGGCATAAATCAGGTCCATCCTCTTTGTAGTGGATCGTTTATACCAGTGCCATAGTTTGTGTTCATTTTGGTTCATACTGGGCTACAAGCTTGGGTTGAAAGTTTAAGTAAAGCAGCTGCACATATAGGAGACCCAACAGCATGTAAGAGTGCTGCTGCTGAGGGGCTGGGGCAAAGGCTGGGCTGTGTGTGGGATTTATTTGGAGTAACCAAGAGGGGATGTGTAAGTTGGCATTTGTCACAGGACCTGTCATTTTTAACATGCAATATGGTCTCACCCACAGGCTTAATTCTTGCAAAGAGGCAAGGTCTGCTCTAGTCAGGGCATTTTGAAAGCCCTGTTGCTACATACAATCTTCCTATAGAAGTGTCTGGGAGTGGTTTTCTGTTATTTTTATGATCTTGCTGGTCTCTAGCTGCCTGGGATGTCCTGGCTGTGTGCAGCAGGGTCACATAATGCTCTGTATCCAGAGGGGCCAGCATCCCTGTGGGACTGGCTGCTTGGGACAGCCAGATACCTATGCTCTGCACGTGACAACCCACCTGGTCCCCATGTTCAGACCGTTTGTAGTTTCAGGATACCTTTGTGCCTTCTCTGCTCTGGGTCAGCTGGAGGGGGGTCTGTCCTTCTATGCAATTCAGAGCAACCTTGCTAGCAGAGCACAGCTGTGGTAGGAAACTGGGCCACTGTAGGAGACCCAGACCCTGTACCGCAGCTCAGCACAGCAGTGCCTGATGCCTGCGAAAGGCAAATGTGGTCTGGCTGTGTATCACGTGGTGGTGTATAGCCCCAAATGCTTATTCTTTTTGTCAGTTCTCTTTTCCCCTCTGGCTTTTAACTTTCTGCTGCTACTTAACTTTGTAAAATAATAAATGGCAAAAAATATGTTCTTAGAAATTCATGCCTGAGGCTGGGGTTTTTTCTAAGTAGTTTTGACTCTTCAGAGGGAAGCTACTACTAAGCAAAAATTACCATAATTAACTATAGTAAACTGCCTGCCATTTGATGTCTGAGACTTAAAAGCTTCTGTTGGGATCCAGACAGTTTTTGAAAACAAAGCCTCAATGGCCTAATTAAAAAAGAAAGGAGAGAGAGAGACGGGAGCAGGAAAGACTGGTGATAAATCTAAGCAAATCACAATAAGCTGACAAGAAGAAAGGTAAATGCAGCCTTGCTGCTTGGTCCAAAAATATAGCCTGGGAAGTCTGGATTTCATCTTGCTCCAATACGCTTTTCCTCTGAAGCACGTGGTACCTCTTGCTCTGGATCCACTTCAGTGGAAGGGAATTTTTGGATCAGGGTGCAGTGTTTCTCTGAGCATGCAAAACAGATACATCCCCTTTAAGATTTCCAGTCTTGAGAAAACACATCAGATTTTAAGTAAGTTCACCCTGAGGCAGCAGCAGCCTTGTGATGAATGTGGGCAACACAAATATTTGTATAGCAATTAACCGTGCAGAGCAATGATAATAACACAAATGTTTTCAGTGATAGTGCTTATAGCAGTTTAAATTGGGGCTGTGAATACATTGATTTCCTGGGAAGCAGAGGTATTCATACCAGCAGAAGTGCGCTCTCTGAGCTTGTGAGCTGTTATAGTGCTACTATCTTGGTGGGGGGCAAGTAGGTTTCAAAGGGGCAGTGCTGATCTCACGGGCACGACTGCAGCATGGCAGAGGTCGGGCATATTGCACCAGGGAAGGGTCTTCCCTTGCTCTTCCTCGTGCTCAGACTGCTTAGCTGCCCAATGAAATGTGAGGAGGTGAGGCTGTTTTTCATCATCTTGTGCTGGAAGAAGCCTGGAAAAGGATTTGATGTGGACAGCAACCTCTAGAAATGGGTGTGGTGGATTCCTGTCGCTTTCTAGATGCTTTCCAAGGGCTCTGACAGATGAAATCAATTTGTGTTCTGGTGTTGGAGGGAGTATCCATCCCAATGCAAATAGAGAAGCTTGCGGATCACTTCCTGAGCTTGGATCACAACCCCACAGGGCAACACCAGCCACGTCCTGGTGTATGTCTGCTCATGGTGGGAAGCATCGCTCGAGGCTCTGAACTGCAGTGTCACTACAGCAGCATTTTGCGCTGCCCCCAAGGAATTGGCCAGCTTTCCAGCAACAGGGCCACTGGAAAAGCTTTGCTGCTGGGGTATTTGGTGCTGAGGAGCTTTGACAGTGCTGTACAGCTGGAGTATGGGTGCATGTCTGGCCGCTTTGCAGGCAAAGCGCGTTACAGTGGGAGTTACCGCCGACAATAAGGGTGTCATGGCTGGGGACCTCATGGTACCTGCTCACACTGCTGTGCGTGGAGGAAGCACATCTACAGGCTCCAGCCTCAGGGGAACAGCCAGTATCTAGCCCTATAGGTATGCCAGCCTGGGCTGATGGTGGTGACCGCGCGTGGACAGAGCTGTTTGTCCGTGCAGTGATGTTGTTCCCTCTCAATAGCTGGCTGTTGTTGAGAGGGAAGCACTACCCAAAGGGGCAGCCAGGACATGGCTGCCCTCCTCAGCTGCTGCACCTCGTACCTGGTCATGCAGCCCGTGCGGGGCTGTGCTGTGACTGTGTCACGTCACACTTGCGACTTCGAGGCTGACACAGGTGAGCTGTGTCTCCCAGGCTGAGCTCTACTTTGAGCTCCTCTCGCAGCCTGCTTCAGTGCTGCTGCAAGCAAAGATGCCAAGAGGCATGTGGGGCCTTTACAACCTCACAACTTCTGGCTGAGACAAAATAAGGAGCAAAGAGAACTGCTTGAGGGAGTTTGCACTTCTAAAAGAATAATCAGACTTTGCCCTCAAGGAGGAAGTGCACTGGATTGCAACTGCCTGCCCGCTCTGATGGCTAGATATTTCCCTAAACCTTTTAATAAGAGTAATTGTGCTCACCTTTCTTAAAGCCCTGATGTGATGCTGGGTTTCCTCCCTGTCCCTTTTGGCATTTTGTGTGGTGGGAGAAGTAATTTCTTTTCCTTCTTATGTCGACTCATCTCTAGTTGCGGCGCTCTGATGTACAAGCGAGCTTTTGAGTTTGGCTCCGTGAACCCTGCTGTTCTCCCTAAGTCCATGAATGAGGCTGTAACCATGGCAATTCTGTTGCTGCTCAGACAAACCATCAATGTGGAAGACTCTCCATCTGACATCCTTAAAGGGAAAAGCCAAGCTTTCTTTGCTCTGAGAGCTCAAAGCAGAAGAGAAGGAAGGACTCAAGAAAGGCTTCTGGCCACAGTTTGGCTGTGGCTGCAGAGCATCTAGGCTACACATGAAGACAGCCCTGGTGGGTCAGAGCAGAGATCTGTGACGATGCCGGGCTGTCACCAGCAGTGACCAGCAGTAAACACCTGTGCGAGAATAGGGTGAGCAAAGAGTGATCTTCTCTTCTCACCTCTGTGCTGTGCTTCTGGTGACCTCAGAGGCTTCCAGAACCACACCTGGTGCCTCTGTGTGCAGTACCCCTACAATACGGGCTCCATTCCAGCTACAGCCAGTTTGCAAAAGCTTTGGCAAATGTTTCAAGCCTCCATTTATCTATGTGCTAAAATACTGGGCCAGGTTATGGTTTCTTGAAGGCTGTGTAAGTCCAGTGTGATTCCACTTACTAAACCAGGATCACCTTGGCAGTCCTTTCCCATGCTGCTACCATTATAGATGTCATAGCTGCATCCTGCCAAACTTCCTCAGGGCAAACTCCAAGCACAAATGAGAAAAAGCTACTTTTTCAGCCAGTAGAGCCAAGCTGTCCAGCAACTAGAATAAACTAGACTGGTGAAAATATAATTTCTTATATCCTGTGGGCTACAGGAGACAAATCACCTATTTGTCTAACACAAGGAAGTCTAAAATGAGATGCTCTGTGTTTAATGGAGGGTGCAGTTCAGTAGTGCAGCTGAGCTGATCCAATGTCTTTCTGGTCCTGAACGTTTTTACTTTCTGTTTTCATGTTTTTGGTGGTACAGCTAATGTCAGCTTTGATTTTGGTTTTGCTAGTCAGCTCCTACTGAGATGATTCAACTCACTAACTTGGCAGAAAAATAAACTTAGTCAAAAGTTTTCCCCCAGGATAGAATAAAGGAAGCACTTTGTCAGATTAGTGAGCTGAACTGGCTCTATGAAAGGTCTGACACAAGGACAAGGGAGGGAGTGGGACTATGTAGCGGATAATCAGGTTGGGGAAAGGGAGGAGTAGGGGTAGAAAGTCTAGGACTGACTTTTCTGGTGGCAGAAAAATTTAAATAATCTTGTGTGCGGCTGAAACATGCCATTAGCTGTGGCACCTAGCATTATGAGAGATAATCCTGTCTACAGGTTTTCAGCCACAGTGATTGGGTCAGACAGTCTGTGTTAAATGCAGTGCAAAAGCCCAGCATGAGGACAACATCTCTGCTTTCTGGGGAACGGATATGCTTGGAGTTATGAATGATTTTGTCTGAAATTTCTCCCAGAAAGCCTCTACAAGATTGTTTACATGATTGTGCCTTCTTTAACCTAATTATTCAGCAGAAGCCCCACATGGAGCTGCACCGTATGCTAGCAGAAGCAGAGGCACTGCTGGTAGACCTATTTTACCTCCCCAAACAGCATTAGACGTGGCAAAGAAAGCAGCTGTCTATGCTACAGTTGTTACAAGCTGTTATTCCCGCCTCCTACCTACCCTTTGAGATGATAATGTCTGCAAAATGCTGCGGTATATATACAGTATTTATGTGCTATAAATTGTAGTACTTACTGTGAAGTGCACTGTGGTGGTGGAACTCCCTTTTCTCATTCCCTGTCTATCTGGGAGATGTATTGCATAGCTTAGTGGAAAGGCCCAGCAGCAGCTTACACCTGCAGCAGAAATTTATCCCAGGAAGCCAGACACAGCTCTAGCTTCAGTTACAAGTGCCTCGGTAGTTGAAGAAAGTACTTTGGGGTGATGGTGGTGGTGGGAACCGCTGTAGCCTTGTGATGGCCCTGGATCCTGGAGACCACTCATCTTTTGTTGGGATGCGTCAACCCTCTGGACCTGCCTCTAGCATTGCACGAAAAACAATGTGATCTCCTTGTTGCATTCATGCTTCCTTGTGGTCCTGACAAGCTGTCTGGTCAAGAAGACCCTTCCCTGAGTAGTAAAGTTAGTGCTTCCCATTCTGATCTCCCTTGTTGGCCACAGAAATGAAGCAATAAGGAGGTCTTGCAGTGTGATGTTATTGCCTGAGGAAGGATGAAGGAAGGGATATATGCTGGTAAAACAGTGGGCCGGGGAGCTGTACAGGCAGAAGAGGTTTAGTGTAGTTCTAGGTAATCCTGGGATGATTTGGGCATTTTTCCCTAATGAGCTCCTTGGTGTTGGAGGGAATTGGATATGGGAGTGAGCATGACACTTGCTTTCTCCTACCATCAGCTAGGGGCTGAATATATTTCTGTGGCTTTTAGTCTTTTATGCTAACAGTCTCGGGCTACCCAGCATGTGACGGGCAGTGTCATGGGCCCTGTGGGATGTCTGTGTGTGATCTTGCAGACCAGATGTTCTGCGGGCCTGTCTGTAAGACCCACACAAGGCACCAGGAGGTGGAAACGTGGTCACCACAGGCTCCATACTTAGGCAATGGTGGGAAAGGGCCATACTTTCAGCCCCTTGGCTAGGCATCTGGACCTGAATAGCCATTGTATGATTGCTCGGTATAGCAGAGTGTTGGATGTTCCTGCAAATGCAGTTGTTACCCTGCACCTTACTGTTACGTCCTGCCCATGACTTGCCTTGGAAGAGGACCTGTCTTATGCCAGCAAATAGCCAATTACAGCACTAACACAATGTAAACTGCAGGTTATTAATGTCAATTGGCTGCAATTTTACCAAATTTGAAACTTCAGGAGCCAAATGCTGGGCTGCCTTTTCCACATCACTTTGCCAAAGCACCCGTTTCTGAGCACCATGTCTTCCCTTCCTGAGCACCTCATGCCAAAGGCCATGCTATCTGCAACCCCTGTGGCAGCTCCCTAAGGTGCAGACGGTGTGTGGAACTCTCCTGACACCTTCTCTTGCTCCTCTTCTAGCTTTATGTAACTCCCTACCCTCATCTCCTCTCACACTGCTGCTCTTCTCAGCAGCTGAAATAGGAGTGAGTGGTTTGTGAACTCTGGCTGAACTGATGGGATCTCTTCATAACACTGCACATTTCTGCAGTTAGTTTTTTTTTTTTAAATTTAATTTTATTTATTTTTAACAGGCTCTGCTCCCAGATTTACTGAGCTGAATGCAATTGCTTAGCTTCATTATTCTGTTGCAATAGGTCTGCTGGCAAGTTTATTAAGCAATAAGGGATGAAAGGCAGCAAGTTTCTAGGTGGCTATAGTGTGTGTTGTGTAGCGTTGATAAGGCACAAGGTCGAAGGCTCACAGCTTTAATCACTGGAGAAAAGCACCCTGGAGAGACAGGATCTTATTGGTATAATGACATGGCAGTGAGTCATAAAAAAAGGAACTGCTATAAAACCTGCCCATTCCTCTTTGCCTGGAGAACCTGATGCTTAGGAAAGATCATTTGTAGAATTGCTCTAATGTCACATCTATGGCTATCCTCTCCTCAAGGATTATGGACCAGGTGTGAAGTTGAAATGGAAATCCCCTGAACCAGCTCCTTATCTGCTAGTCAGAAAGAGCTCCAGTTTTGTTGATGAAATTCATGCTGAGGGCCTTTCTTCCCCTGCAGAAACCCTGGAGCTTTCTGTGACTGCAGGGGACTTGTCTGACCTTATGAAGACTGGCAAGATGCTGATGGTGGCCCTGCTAGTGTGGCGGTGGCTTCACCCTGTGGTGCTGCTGCTTCTCACCTGTCAGGATCCCATGGGTGTCTGGCATGACTGTAAAGAAACAGCATCTTCCTTAGGCCTGAATATAGCTGAAGCCATACCATTTTGTGGACTCTATTTTACCTAAACAAGCAGGTCATGGACCTCATTCTTTCTTACCCTTACCTACTGGTGTGAAATCCAACTTTAAAATCTCTGCGTGTGTCTACTTTGTCACTGGTCATCACTGTGATGTTTGGCAAGTCATGTCATTGTTACCAGACTCCTGGCCTTACATATACCCTGTATATCTGGGCTAATAGTACCTCCCAACACAGTACAGTAATTTCAGGGTGAATGAACAAATTTTGGAGGATTAGAGACATATCCTTTAGAAACGCTAAGTAATAATATTGTATCCCTGTGGAGGCTATTAGAAATTGAAAGATGACGTCTGAGGGAAAGATACCATTATAACAATGTAGAGAAGCCAGATGGGCGAGTGATCCACACAGCTTATGTCAAGAAAACAGGAAGCATCTGTCTCTGTGGTGGATGGAAGAAATAATTAATGTATCCACGTACAGTGTGGGAGATTGATAGCTGTAATTTAGCAGTGGCTGTTCAGCACTTCTATCAGTAATGACAAAGTGGCCTGCAGTGTTACCTGTTTCTTAATCTCTTGATTGCAGTATGGAAGGGGCTGGAGTTACTCTCTGAAGAGAGAGATCTTATAAAGTGAAGCAGCAGTGGCACACAACCATATGGGAGACCATATGTGAGGACAACATCTGCAGAGGGCTTCATCTTTTCTTTCTCCATTTTTCCCGCCTTCTCATCTTATTTAATTGCAAAGGGTTATTGGATTAGTATGCAGATCAGCTCAACAGCCATAGCTGAAGAGCCCAGTACTGTGAATCAGACTCCTGTGGCAGGGAAACCTGAGCAGCGGAGTCCTGTGACAGCATCAGAGAAACAGCAGATTGCTGATTTAATGCCCTGGTGTGCAAAGCCTGGTCCTTTTGTAGGGGATGGAGGCTGCGGGGGAGCTGTGCATTACCTGGTCTCCAGCATTAATGCTGAATGTTGTTGTGGGTCGCCACTTCAGGTCAATTGCTGGCATTACAGGGCATGGTAAAGTCAAAGTACTAGTCCTTGTTTTGTAATTCTCTATCAGCTGTGTTGTAGTAGCAATGCTCTCTCTGGTGGCTGGAATAGTCTGAGCCTTTTGTAGGTGGAGTGACATGACAAGGGTTAATGTGCTCAAAAGCTTGTCTGTTCCCCCCACCCTATGTCCCAGATGATTTAATGTGAGAGTGTCCTGGTTTCAGCTGGGATAGAGTTACTTTTCTTTCTAGTAGCTGGTATAGTGTTATATTTTGGATTTAGTTGATAATGTCTATTGTTGTCTAGTGTTGATAATACACTGATGTCTTCAGTTGTTGCTAAGTAGTGTTTATACTAACTCAAGGACTTTTCAGCTTCTCATGCCCAGGCAGCAAGAAGGCTGGAGGGGCACAAGAAGTCGGGAGGGGACACAGCTGGGACAGCTGAACCAAACTGGTTAAAGGGATATTCTATACCATGTGACATCATGCCCAGTATATAAACTGAGGGGAGTTGGCCTGGGGAGGGGATTGCTGCTCAGGAACTAACTGGGCATCAGTTGGTGAGTGGTGAGCAATTGCATTGTGTCACGTGTTTTGTATATTCCAATTCTTTTATTGTTGTTATTATTTTTGTCAATTTATTTTTGTTATTATTATAATTATTGTTTTCTTCCTTTCTGTCCTATTAAACTGTTCTTATCTCAACCCACGAGTTTTACTGCCCCCCCCCTTCTCTCCCTCATCCCACTCGCTGCGGGGGAGTGAGTGAGTGGCTGCGTGGTGCTTAGTTGCTGGCTGGGGTTAAACCACGATAGAGAGAATACCTCTGATTGTCAGTGTTGCCCCATCTATACAACACCTTGCAGCGCACCAAGCTGCCTGCAGTGTGCTGCTTGCTCAGAAAACAGAGCTCCCAGAAGTTTCTTTCTCCTGGGCTGCAGGAGGAAGCAGGATATGGCAGAGCTGGGTATCAGGAACAAGGAGTTGCAGGTTGCCTGTGGCAGAGACCTCAGGGCAGGGGGTTTCCAGCAATGCAGTGCAGAGAAGGAGAGCAGGAGGATGAGAGGGGGTGGCCTGGAGGGAAGCACCCAGTGTCATGGGGCCCGGTCCCTGGACCGCCACTGAGGATGGTTTTTCCACAGATATTCATTGGTGTAAGTGCAAGGTAGTCCTAAAGGCTGACTGGTTAAGACTCAACATAAAAGCCTTGCTGAGTAGCTGTAGTAGAAGCAAGGGTGGAACCCAGGCCTCCAAAATCCCATACTTGTGCTGTGGTCCTTGGAGCTGGCTTTGCATCTGGAGAAAGGACTTAAATGATGGGCTGAGGTGACTGGGGGACGGGGGCTGGGCCCATCGATCTTTGAGCCATGCTTCCTGATGCAGCAAGTGGGTTATATCTGACGGGCCTCATCAGGCTATGCCCTTTTTTTGGTATAAGTCAGTAAATGGGGTGCCTTGCCTTTCACCTGAGAAGGCTTGCAGGTTTGAAATCCAGCATGGGAGAGACTTACTTTAAGGACAGAATATTGTGTTTTACTGTTTTATAAGTCTAATTCTGTTTATAGCCCTTTCTTGTTCTGTTCAGCTTTAGTGAAACATATTTTCAACTGGAGTAAATAATGTAACTGTTCCCTCCAGTGGAACTGTGATGATTCACACCCGCTTGGGTTTGGTTCCACTAACCTTAACTCCTTGGTGTAATTAACTAACATAATTGCCCTCTCATACCCATGTTTCACATCTTTGAGACAGCTGCAATGATTTTATATAACATGGGATAAATTCAACCCTGATAAAACTTCTTTAAGGTCACCCTGCTTCTGTTAGGGATGAAGATGCTCCTTTGGTCCTCATGATTTGTCAAGGATGATTTTCATACAACTCAAACTGGCCGAGTGCATAAGGTTTTTAGTAGCACAGTGAGTACCTGACATCTCCTTTCTTTAGGAGTCCTGATGCCACTGATAGTTTAGTGTGATGCCCAGGCTTTAGCACCATTACTCCAGTAAGAACCTCTAGGGAGGGCTGTGGTGATGGCTTTCTGGCTGAGCTGTACTGGAGACAGCTAGGTGGAAGGGAGTTTGGAAACAGCCTCAGCACCTGCATCTTTTCCTTTGGTGTAACACTTTGCTGCTGTGGTTAAACTGCAAGGATTTCTAGACAGGGTTTATACAGAAATGTGAACATTCACCCTGCACCAATCACAGTAAGATAGCTGGAGCTAACAGAGGGTAATAGAGAGATGCAATGTTTTCTAGATGCAGCTTGAACAGCAGCTGCATTGATCAGTTCACTTTTCTTTGATGTCCTGAGCTACTAGACAAGAAGGGGTATGAAAGAAAGAGGGAGTGAATTGACATTATGGCAATGGATAATTTATTGCCCCATCATCTGGTTCCTGCATCCACCTCAAGGTCTAGTTGTTCATCACACAGCCCTTTAACTGAAAGCTCTCTCTTGCCACATCCTAGCATGATGGATTTGTTGTACAGCGAGGATGTACAATGAATCCTTCTGTGGCTGCTGCAGTGGCTCTGGCCAAGGACCCATGCCATGGCCCTCTCACCCCCAGAAAAGATTAGAGTGAGCCAGGGAGAGGCAATGAGCCCCAGTAAATTGAGCCTGTGATGCACTACAGAGCTCTCTTCTCTGAACATCCTCCCTTCACTGAGGAAGGCAAAGTGGTTTGGTGATGGATTTTATGGAATGGGACACCTGAGAGCAACAGCTATTCGAGTATAGAGGTGTACTTTATGGAGAGATTATGTTTTTGTTTAAGCTTGCTTGGATGTTGAGATGACAGCTGTGTAGAGATTGTGTGCACAAATGAAGTGAGAGCTAATGCTCAGCAAGAGGGATGCAAGCTTCCCAGGGGGTATGGATTTGCAGTACAACAGAAAATCAGATTTCAGAGATCAGCCATGCTGAAAAGGTATTGACTGAAGATAAAATGCAAGTACTTACCTGCTCATTTTCTGCAGTGCTTTATTGCTCACTTCTGTTTGGTTTTGCACTAAGTAAAGGGATCTTTGTCTTTTCTCTCAGGCAGTGCTACCCTTTGCAGGCCCACAGAGCTTATCATTCTTTCCTCATATAGGAAAGGCTGAATTACAAAGGAGAAGGCAAGGCTTCCTTTTCTGAGTATGCCAACAAACAAAAATGTTCATGTTCTGGCCTTATCTGTTGTGGAGTGACACGATCCCCTTCACCTCTTGAGGATTTTTGGCCTCATTTCCCATTATGGGATGAAAGAGGAAGTGAAGACAAGAAAATGATGTGACCGAGTGCTGCCAGCTGTACTGTCCCTGGAGGCATAGGGGGATCATCTGGTCCCTCACCCACAATCCTGACCATGGATGGGCACTGTAAAGGGAGCTATGCTTGTGCAGGCTGTTCTGTGCCATGGAGGTCCTAAATGTTTTAGTTTAAATGAAAATCCAAAGGTCAAGAATTCTCCAGAAGGCCCCAGGAAGATCTGCTGAGGAATCTTTCCTATGCCACAGGTGACCACAGGCGTGTGGAGACTGAGTGTGGCTGTTAGCCATGGACCACCAAGCCGGCAGAGGCTGGACTGTTGCAGATCCAGAAACCAGGGGAGATGGACTGAGACAGGGACTGGGGAATTTGGGCTCTCGGGTTTTTAGCCATTTGTTAAATACTCAGGTGTCTGAAAACCAGAAAGTTTTTGAGATCTTCCCTGTTCCCATCACAATTTAGTTGAAAATGGAGAAAATGAACTGTGGTTGGGATGAGCAGATAGATCTTGTGGCCCTATGCTACTGGATCTCATGCATTCAGGAGCAAAAGTCACTGTGGTTTAATGACCTTCTGCAACCTATGTGGTCCCAGTTCAAATCCTTGTGATGAATGTCTCTGTTCCAAACACTCCTGGGGTTGAATGGGCATGGAAATTGAGGTTGTCCCCATTGGTCAGGGTGGATGGACAGCATGGACTAAGGTTGTCCTGTACCCCTGTTGTGAGGACAGGGATTGATTCCTCATGCTTTTAGCAGGCACCTTCCACTGACAATAACTTCCCACTGTAAAACACTGGGGAAATGCAGGCTGGTTGCCACTTCCTACAGGCTGTGAAATCAAACTGATGACTCTGTAAAGGAAAGCAAAAATATGGGCACAGGTGTTCAGGGGGCTGCAACCTGCTCCCTGCCTCTTCCAAGGCCTCTAGGTGAGAAATACACCAACAGGAAAGAAGAAATTCAGAGCTCCTGAAGCAGCTACAAAGGAAATCGTGTGTCTGTGTGCATGTGCATTTATCTCTCTGCATGTCTGTTTCCCTGGATTTGTCTTTCTGTGTACAGAGCTGCTTGACTGACTTTAAAAAAAAAAATAAATGCATAAATGATTTGCTAATCAAAAATTACAAATTATTTTTCTAGAGAATGTCATTGGTGTCTTTGTCAGGCTAGCCAACTTGCTGGAAAATGGATTTCCCATGAAATTAG
This sequence comes from Buteo buteo, assembly GCF_964188355.1. Taxonomy (NCBI): domain Eukaryota; kingdom Metazoa; phylum Chordata; class Aves; order Accipitriformes; family Accipitridae; genus Buteo; species Buteo buteo. The sequence goes on from NC_134174.1 coordinate 56,573,497, forward strand.
TGACCTGTCAACAAACAGTCTAAATGCTGGGAAGACACTGCCCGTGCATGGCCACAGTATCCCATAAATATGGCTGTTCCTAGTAATGTAATAGGTTGTACTGTACAGGGGATCTGTAAATCCCCAAATGCCTTGGACAGTGAGATCTGCTGGTAGCATTCCCATCTGGGAGACAGAGAAGTGGCAGCTGAGACTGGTATCAGTAGCATCCTGCCATTGGGGGCAAAGCTGAGGAGTGGCTCTAGGCCTTTTCCCCTCTCCCCTGGGCTACTTTGCTCTCCTTCCCTGAGGACCAAAAGTGTGTTCATGAGGACTATATCACAACACACAGTGTTGCTTCGTGCAGGGAGGGAAGTCTCTACAGCTGTCTGGATGGTGCGATCTCTCACATCAAGGTTGCTTTGCAGTAAGAGCTATAAGGTGTTCTCAGTATCCTAGAAGACTGGTCATCCTCAACATGCTCATCTGGGAAATGCAAGATCCTGCCTATGTTTCTGCATTTGTTGGTCCCCTTTAAAGCCCACTGGAGCTGACAGAAAGAGTCATGATTATTTCCCTTGAAGCTGAAGGAAGGCTCCTGCTGACCCTGGTAATTGTGGATCAGGTACTTCTTTGTTCTGTCCCTGCAATCAGGGCTTCCATCTGCTTTTCCATAAATAGAAAGCACCAATCACCTCAGAAAATCCTATCCCTACTCTTGACAGCTGGGGTCATGCAGGACTCATTAAAGAAAGTAAATAAAGGATGTGGGCAGGCCTGGCAGTGACAGCTTTCTTGTGGTGCCAGCAGGCCCTTTGCCAGGTAAAGCTGAACTCCCAGCAAGAGCTTCTCAGAGCACCTTTGGGATGTGTACAGAAGAGTTCTGTGGTGAGATGAAATATTTAAAACTCTTTGGGTTGAAGCGAGGTGGGAGAGCAGCAGCCTCTTTAATCTGTGCACAGTTTTAAGACTGCATGTGAATCATTGATGAGGAGGGCAGAGTGTTTCTAAAGCTCTGGCAGGTCATTAAACCTGGTGATGGACTCATTAAACAGGGAGCTGCATGGAAAGCCCTGGACAAAAGTACTGGAGTATTTCACATACATTGCCCTGTGGAGTGCCAGTACTACTTTCCTGTGACTTTCAGGGTATTGTTGCAGTGTTTATTAATAAAGGCAAACATCTTAGGCAAGTGGATTGTGTTGTATAAGAGGAAATGTGTGAAAGAAGCTGTTTGATCTGTCAGGCAAAAGCATAAGAAGATACATTAGTTGGAATTCAGGACTCAGGATGTTTCTAACCATCTGATTATATGGCACATGGGGCTTGAGTAAATCACCACTGCCAGCTCTTTAAACTGGGACTTAACTGGGGTGGGGAAGGCAGGGGAGTGTTGCAGTGTTAGTATTCCCGTGGCTTCAGTGGAAAAGAAGTAGAAAATGCCACTTTGCCAAGCGGTATCCTCAAACCCATGTGTGTTTACAGCTTCTGCTGGCCTTAGTGCCCACACCATAGCGCTGTTTGACCTCTACTGTACCTGCTGTTCTGTGCCTTAGGCTCTTTCTGACCCACCTGCAAAGATTGTACAAGCTGTTCAATGGGTTGGATAATTTTCCAACCATTGCAATGACAAATGCGGTGTCAGATGATCCATTCAACTGGTTTGAATTTCGTTTTCTGAGAGAATTTTGCTTTTCAGTTAAACCGTGTTTACAGAATTTTGCTTTTCATTAAATCTGTGCACAGTAAAACTGTTTTTTAAGTGCTGGCCATAGACCTGAATAAACCTGGCCTTATTGCTTACAGCCCCTGTGCTTCATCTCTAATTGTTAATTACACAGACCTAGATACTTGGGTGGTATAAACAGGCATTACCCTCTTGGCTTCAGATAGGTTTACAGGATTTGGACAATATCCCCTGATTGTCTTACATTTACATAGCTGTGTTCCAAATCACTGTGCAAATGTCACACAGAAGAGGTGATAGCTGCCTTCTTCAGGGGGCTGGACGTTGTCCCTCAGCTGGCAAGCAAGCAGCAAATGCCCTTTTCTGCAGAAAGGCCGCAGCTGTCTGCCCTTGCTTCCCTGGCCCTCAGGAGAGAGTGGAAACAGCTGCAAAGGAAAAGATCCTTCAAATTTGCGATGTGGAGGAGGAGCAAGGGGTTAGCAACGTGGAGGATGCTTCTGGGTTGAGAGCTCTGAGTTCCTCTTCCTTCTGCCTCTTGGTTGGGGTGAGAACAAAATGAGCTGGAGGCAACTTAGAGGAAGGGCTTGTCCAGCATGGCAGACCTCTGGGGATTTCTTGCTCAGATGCTGGGGTCATGGCTCAGGTAAGTCCATGCATTGCTTGAAATCATAGGTGGTGGTGAAAGAGCTATGTCCCCAGTGCTGGGCATGGTAGCTGCATCTTGTTTACGCTTTCTACTTAAACTTTTGTTGGGACAGCTTTCTTCTAAAATGCAATTTCTTCTGGTAGAGTAGAGAGCTGATTACTACTTACTATTGCTTAGGAATCTAGAAAAGGAGTGAAGAATTAAATATGAAATTTGCCTTCTGCACACAAAGGAATCAAAGTTTTGTTAGTTCTGTCCTTGAATAGGCAGTAATTGAGTTGTTCCTTTTGCTTTTTTTGGTTTATTGCTTGAAACAAAGAAGCTCTCCCTTGAATGATCCATTTCCAGAAATCCTGTAAGCAGTGTGCTCAGTGGAGGTGGGAGCAGGGGTGTGTGCGAGGGCTTGGGAATGCACAATTGGGAAGAGGGAGTGCAGTGGGAGAGAACAAATGAATTCTGACACTGTAAGTGAAGATTAAGCAGTAAAGAGAGTGCAGCTTCAGCTGGCAGTCATTGCATGAACAGCTTGGATATTTCAATAATCAGTTTAAAGTTGAGTTTATCAGGCATGCAAAAAGCTCAGCTCTTCAAGGTGTGTGGTTGTAGCTCAAAGCCATTGAAAGTCAAGAGAGATTATGATGATGTGGCGTAAAAATGCATTAATGAGATCTCTTCCATCCATTGGAGGAAGACACAGAGCTGGCATAGTCAGGAGCAGATTTCTGTTGCTCATGATCCTAAACTCCTATTCAACTAGGAGCAGAGGAGGAGGAAGCTGTTATTTATCCTCTGTAGAAAGCTCAGTCACTACCTGAGACTGAACCACCTCTGGACTTTCCTAGCAGTCTGTGGCTCTCCAGTCACATGAAAGCCTCTGTTTTCTTTTTCCCTCCAGCTGAACAAAGTGGCCTGCAGTGGACAGACACAGCAGCATGAGCCTATTCTCTTGCTCATCCTTGCCCAGATGTGCTCTGACTGGTGCATACCGCTCCCTCTGAAGTCAGTGAGGCTGTGGGGAATGACCTGTGTGGCTGTACTCTCCTGGCCGGACCTTCATCAGATGTAAATCTGCACAAGCTTCTTGCTTCAGTGGTGCTGGAGTAATTTGTAGTGTGTTTTGCAGTATTTCTACTTGGGCAAGTCAGCCTTGAGAAGAACTGGCTCCCTTAGGAATCTCTGCCTGAGGATATCCAGCAGCAGTGCTGTGCTGTCTGCGGCACTCTTCTGCTTGTAATTACAGATGGCAACTCTGTTAGATGCCGTGCTAAGAAATTACTCTTTATATCCCACTTAAGCAAAGAACTGTTTATTCCATTTTGGGGCTCTGTGGTGTGTGAGCCCTCTCTGATTTCCAGCCCTCAGTTTGGAAGGCACTCTCTCTCCACTGATTCCTCCAGTGTGTAGCCAGTCTTTGGTCATGCTTTTTGGCATCTAGCAAAGAGCAGCCCAGGCCCTGACTGCCATCAGTTGCCCTACAAGCAATTACTGCAGCTGCTCTCTTTTTCAGCACATGGGGAGGTTGAGACTTGACCCAGAGACGGGAGTGGTGCTCTGAGATCCAGACCTCTGCTGTGGCTGGATGTAGTAATGGTGTCGATATGGAATGTACTTGCCTGGAAGTGTTTTTTTCTGTGCTCATGCTTGCTTTTTTTCTCTGTATCAGAGGTTAGCCTGATTCTTCTGCTAGGCAGGTAAAGGTGCATTCAAAGCATAGCTCTTACCTATAGAGGAGTGAACAGCCAGGCAATCTCCCATCCCATTGCTTCACCAGAAAAGAAAAATGTTTGTGTTATATTTTCCCCTCTGGAAGGAATTTGTTGCAATTGATATCATTCCACAGTCTGCTGTGTCTTTTTGTCCTATTTCTTTCAGCAGATCGATCTGCCAGTCTGAGCTTTTCAAATACAGCAGGACACCAGAACATAGAGACAAGTGGGAGGGAAGTTCAGGGAAAAAACATCCAAGAGAAGCTACTACTATTCCCCAAATCTAAAGGGCTGGAAGAAGATGTGTTTGGAAAGGATGAAAATGCTGAATATAGTTTACATGGCTAGAGGATAAGGAAGGATGCATGCGCACATGCAGAATGCGTGCTGGGGAATGGCCTACAAAGCAGGCCACAAAAGGTTGCTGAGAGCAGTAGCATAAAATTAAGAAAAGGGGAGTCTGTAGGCTGGAAAGAATTGAAATTGTCCTGGTGAGAGATCTTTAACAAGCTGTGGGTAATTTCCTCAAGGGACATGATAGAGTCTCCATTGCTGGGGTTGTTTAAAAAGTAAACTGGATGAAACAGAAATATGCTCTAAGGACTAATCTTCTGTCAACTTGATGGATTAACGACCTAACTGGTCCTTTGGTTTCCTTCCATCTCTTGTGCTTACTGTTCTGTGAGCAGCAGCTTCTAGTCATTAGGAATAAGACTAGGTGAAAAGAGTAGTGTTGCTGGAAATACTTATTTACTTTCAGTGATTTGGTCTTCTTCCAGACCTCTTGGCCATGAGAAAGCTTTGGTGCTATAGGAGATAGAACGGGTGTGGGGCCCAAAGCAAGCTATTCTTACTAAGCTATGGTAATTCATTGTCACTCCTACACCTATTGTCTACTCTTTCTGCATGTTCCTTGGGGCTTTTTCAAGGCACAAACAGGCAGACAGATTGTTTTCACATCAGATCTCATGGTTTTGGGCTTTGCTGCTTAACTTCCCAAATGTCCCACCTAGGAATTGTGCACATGATCAGGGATAAAGGAAGGGCACGATAGCTGTGTTATGGTATTGGTGCCTGGAAAATTCTTTCCATGCGTTGGAGGAAACTTCAGGATGCTCAAGATACTCAAGAGAGGAGAACCTGCTCTGCACCAAGAGAACATCAGGGTGGTTGGAGGTAAACACAGCAAGGCACAAATATGGCTGGGTCTTGCACCTATCTCATTTCATCCCAGTAACGAAGAAGGGCATGCTTTTTTCTTCCCATTCTCCTTGACTGTCTACCCTTCCATTTGCCTCTTTCTGTACCATTTAGGATATGTGGATCATCGCTATATCTACTGTGCTGTTATACTCAGTATTTCAAGTGCTGGGAAAACTGTCTTGCTGTAGTTTCCTTGACATCCCTTTCCCTTTGTACATCTGCTGGTAAAGCAGCCTGGCAATAGATGAAACTTTAAATATGTTAGACATGCATTTGCATTTGAAGAAGGAAATAAAATATGCATGACTCATCCTAATTCAGACTTGCAGACTGCTTCCAGATTACCTTCCTGCAATCAAAATTTAACTTTTTAAAACAATTTTAATCTCTGTAGGGTTTTTTCCAGATTTAAATGGTGGAGTTCTCCAGGTATTCAATGAAAACTTCGTCAATTAGTACAGGTGATCTCTGGATTTCATGATTTTATTTCAGAGTCTTCAGATCTGGTCCCTGTGAACTTCTGAGTATCATCAGTCCCTCTAAGCTTAGGTGTGGTTACACAGGCTGAGCCTTGGCTGGAATTGGTTCCAGTATTTATTGTGTGCCTGAACTCAACTCAGCCCTAGTCTTTTTCTTATCTTATTTTCAGTGGCTTCTCTTCTCAAACTGCTTACAGGTGTCTGTTCCCTTGGAGCTTCTTAGAAGATTGCATTTACTGCTTTTAACTTGGCCAGCACAACTTTGGCAAATGCCACTTGAAGCTGCAGCTTCTATGACTCCCCTTATGTTTTACCTTCCATTATTTCAGTGCTCACATGTTCTGTTCAGTATTACCCAGCTGTAAAATTACCAGAAGGAAATGGCAGTGGAGTAGGACCACTGATCTTCTGTCTCTAGTTCAGGCTAAACTTAAGTTTGTTGGCATATAGACCACAAACTTTATGCTGAAAGGAGATTTCTGCAGACTGCATTCCTGGCTTGTTCAGTGCAACACAGGATTTATGCATGCATGGGAAGGGATGTGATTGCACATGTGCAGGTCTTGGAGTCCTTTGAGAGAAATAGTAGTGGGTTTTTTAGCCAGTGAAGACCAGTGATGGAGGGAAATGAAACTGGCAAATGAGTGATCTGTTAATGTAAAATGCTGGAATATTAGAAAAATAACAATGTCTTCTGAAAAAAAATGGACTAGAATCACTTGGAGAGGAATGGTACATAGTCCTGGCTGTGGGCAGCAATACCGGTCTCTGTTATCTCCAAGTAAAGGGAAACTGAGGAAAAAGGGCCTGGTGAGGAATGAAAAAAGTTACTTTAATAAATCTGGAATGTTCTGAACACCCAGTTATTCAGTGTCTACATGCAGTCCTTTCTCCAGCTGCTAAAACTGAGGAAAAAAGTAGGAAGGCTTTCAACAGATATTCATTGGCAATTAGAAGGGAAATATCCACTGTGCTGTGTCTGTTTCCCTTGGCCACTTCCTCTTAATGAATGCCCTTAGAATAGCAAGCTCTGCTATTAAGCCAAAGCAAATTCTGAACCATGTTGGTTAGTTATGTGTGCCCTGCAGACAGAGAACAAAAGTGCTAATGCATGATTTATATATCAAACCAGCACAGTAACATTAACTAGCTAAGCTGCACAATGTGTCTGTTGAATAGACTGCATCTCCATAGGCTAAAGTGCTTCTCACCCTGACCCATCTGCTTTACTGAGGTTGTTCTAGCTGTTCCTCCACCGCCTTTGGAGGTGAAAGCATCCTCTGTGCTGCTGCTGTGATGCTCAAGCACAGGGAGGAAAGCTCTGTGCTCAGCCGCTGTACAACAACTAGGATGCAACTTTATTAATCATGGATGTCACGGAGCTGTATGTACCTGCTGAACTGGGAGATGCAGGGAGGTTACAGAAAGGGTCTCTCTAGGCTGGTTTATTGCAGTCAGTTTCTCAAAGATGTGAGTATATCAATTTGGGGGTTAATATTTTCTTTTAGAACCTTATAGCATGTTTGTGGTTCTCCCTTCTGGATTCTGCTAAGGTGGCCTGACCGAGCAGGAATGGGGAAAGGGGACATGTAAAGAGACTGAATCAGAACTGTAAGCCTAAGAGGGGTGGGACAGTTTGACTTGGAAGTCAGATCATTTTCCTTCTCCTGGCTTTTGTATTTTGGTGCTCTCAGCAGCAGCCAGAGGCTGATCATTGTATGCTAGAACTGGACTCTGTTCTGAGCTTGTCTACAGCTCCGGGGTCTGTGTGCAAGTGCTGCCTCTTGGAAATGCTCTGAGGCATGGCCAGCTATAGGCTGTGTCTTCAAGCTGTGTAGGTTTGTTGTGCAGGGGCAACAGTACATGAGATGCAAGTAAATGGTACAAGTACCATGTGGATAATGGCTATTTATTAATGATATCTATTCTCTGGCTGCCATTTTTCAAACACAACAGCTGTACTACCCTATAAAGAAATTCAAATGACTTCTAGGAATGGAGACATTCACCTACTCTGTGAACTTTTTGTAGAAGGCACATTACCTGCAAGAGTATGGCATTTTCCACAGATCCTTACCTCTTACAGTTTTATTTCTATTGTTGATTTATAGTGCGAGGGTTAGGAAAGCCATGTGTAACCCAGCAGGTGGTTGCCACCTTTATCTTGCTGGCAAGGTTTGGCAACAAGATAAAAGTCAGGAATGATCTTTTCTATTGATTTAACATAATTTCTCTTCAGCAGAGAGCACAGTTAAATGCAGATATACAGCTCTTCCTGGTTTTGTGGTCCTAGTACCCCTTAACATGGGTGATAGTGCATAGGAATATCAATCCTAGCTGTGAGGGTGCTTCCTCTTTTGAACCTGTGCCATTGTGCCATGTTTTAAAAAGTGCGAAGGTTGGTCTGGTACTGTGCTGGCTTAGTTGGAAATCCTGGCTTTAGGAGTTAGTCCACCTGGAAGTGGGGAGATTGCAGGAGAAAGGAAGAGCTACAAAACATCTTCCTCTTTTTGTGGTATGGGGATGTTTTCTGCTGTGCTCACTCACCACCCAGGGTTAAATGGTAGGCTTGTTCCCAGCTAAGCTGAAATGTGACAGCGTTGTGCAGAGCTTCTTGATCAAGCAGATCATCTTTGTATCAGTCAATGTTGGGATGCTATGTTTTGAAGCTCCTCAGTTTTATTTCCTAGTGCCCTTACAAAGGCTGTCCCTGCAAAAGAGCTGTGGTGTGTTTTGAACTGGCATGGTGCTTTTCATGATCTTAAGTGTGCCTATTAAAACAAAAAAAGGCCATATTGAAAATCAATTTTCTCCTTGCAGGTCTTGAGCAATTTTGTAAGATATAATAAGATGAGCAATCTGGTTCTGGCAGTGAAAAGAACAGATGCCAAGCCATAATTTCCCTTACCAGAAAATGCTGCAGAGTCACTTTCTGCAACACAAAAAAGAATCTGTGTTATTAATAGAGGACAGTTAAAACTTGGAGTCCTGAGAGCACACACTTCATCTGGTCTGTGCCATATGGAGGGCAGTAGGCAGGGACACATCCTGGTCAGCTAAGGGAGAGATGACAAGATCTTGGAGCATAAGAGGTTGTCTGTACCTTGACTGAGCAGTGGAAACTGTTGGGCAACGCATCCCATAACACCAAGGGGTCATATTTCTGACTGTAGGAACGCTTGCTCGTGGTTTTTTGCAGGGCCAGCCTCTATGGAAGATGGTAGAGTGAAGCTGGCATTGCCTGTTTGCACAGACCTGGTAGCTGTGGGGCCCTGACACTGGTCCTTTGCATACCTCTCAGCTGAACAGATTCAAGGAGTTGGCCAAAAAGAAAAAAGAAATTCTTAAAAGTGCTGAAATTTGCCTGTGTGAATATATTCCTTCTCTTATCTCTAGAAATATCCTGGGTCTGTCACCACCACCTACTTGTCAAGGTCAGACACCAACCAGCTTCTGGAACAATACAACACCCCTGCCCACTTGTTCTGTGGATACACATGTGCATCACTTTTAAAGCAGGTGCTGGCTGGTGTGGGGTCATAGGGTAAATTCACACCTGAATTTACTGCATTTTCATATCCCTGGGCAAGCAAGCCCTAACTCATCTAAATGGTCTTGCTCTTGTTCCCTATTCTGGCCAGCTCTCATCTCCTTATTAGAATTGTGTTAAGTACTGGGTCACAACTAACCTTTTTCTTTTGGAGGCTGTGGCAAAGATAATGTTGTATTCTCAGCATCATCAGATTTGTTCTTCTCCATTAACCGATGGGCTTATGCTTTTCTTTGCTGTCCTCTTACTTTTAATGTATTTATAGAGCCTTCTTTGTTGCCTTTATGTCCTTGTTAGTTGTAATTCATCTTATGCCTTAGCCTTTCCGATTTATCCCTGCGTGCTTATGCTATTCCTTTATACTCTTTCTTAGTTGCCTGTCCTTGTTCCCACTTTCTATACAGTTGCTTTTTGATTGTTCAGTCTTTCAAGTGCTCCTAACGTAACCATATTGGTTTCAAGCTATGTTCACTATCTTTCCTCTGTACTGGGATAGACTACTATTGTGCTTTTGATACAGTCCCTTTCAGAACTACCAGATCTCCTGCATTTCTCTCTACCTTAGATTATCTTCCCAAAAGACCATGTCTCACAGTTCTGAATGTGTTGAAGTCTGCTGCCTTTTTTTTCTTATTTTTTTGAAGTCCATTGGCCTCATTCTCCTGGTTTCTTTTCCCTTCCTCTGCTGTCTTATGATCACTTCCACCTGCATTGCCTTCCACCTTTCAGTCCTTAACAGTTTCTCCTTTATAGGAATCAAATGCCCACCCATTTCCTATAGTTTTCTTCACCTTTTAAAACAAAGGCTTGTCACCATCACAAAGAACTTAGACTCTCAGTGTCCTACTGTACTGTTTTGAGTAACCAAAATCCTCCAGGAAAGGTGATATTTCTGCTATTTACCCACTTGCTTCTCATTGGATCATCCCCTCCTCACTTTCTCTAGAGCAAGAGATTTGGAATAGGGCTTGACATTTCTCCTGTTTCTGACCTTCAGGCAAGCACTGCTGCTATGAAGTACAGCACCCTTTCCCTTTTTCTATGTTGTTATTCCCTTGAATATGTGTATATATAGCTTTCCCTATATTTTTTCTGTGTGGCATTATTTCTAATAATGTCATTTTAAGTATGGAAAAGTTACAGACCAAGTGAAAGCAGAATAGGTTCCTTTATAATCTATTCCACAAATTGCTTTTTCCTTTACAGTGAGCTTTGAGCTACTGTGAAACATCTTGAATCATTATTGGGATCCAGTACAAAAGCTGGTAAACTAATGCTGGCCTATTACAGCTTTGCTTTTAATGCTGTCTTCCCCTCTCCTTAACATGCTGTATAAAAGGACATATTTACTATGCAATTAGAGGCCACTGATACTACTAATAAGTGACAGAATGAGAGGAAATGGCCTCAAGTTATGCCAGGGGAGGTTTAGATTGGATATTAGGAAAAATTTTTTCACTGAGAGGGTTGTCAAGCATTGGAACAGCCTGCCCAGGGAAGTGGTTGAGTCACCATCCCTGGAGGTATTTAAAAGACATGTAGATGTGGCACTTCGGGACACGGTTTAGTGGTGGACTTGGCAGTGTTAGGTTTACAGATGGACTCGATCTTAAAGGTCTTTTCCAACCTAAATGATTCTATGATTCTACTTGTTTCTGCAGAGCAGAGCTACCTGGTCAGATAACTCTGGGAATCAAGAGACTACATAAATTCTCATTTGCCTCTTCCCCTCACAGTGTCTACAGTCTGGCCTCTCCTGGCTTTCTGTGAAAAAAACATCAGTCTCTTTCCCAGAGAAGCTGTATTTGCAAGCTTGGCTGGTCTCAGGTGAAGACTGGTGCCACCGGTGTAGCAGCAGGAACAGATAAAGGCGAATATAAAAGGAGGTGAGCATTTTCAGTAGAACTGATGCATAGTTAAATGAAGGAAACAATACAGATGCAGAACAATAATAACTTTTATTGGACCTACAACCCCCTGCACTATTTGTTGTATCCATAAGTGCTATCCACCAGCACAGGACCTATTAGCTAGGTATTTACATGTATAAGAGTGTTCATGTAACATCTGGAATTTTTGCCACTTGAGCAGAAACATATGCCATTCCCTTCTTTGGTAGCATCAATAAGTGATTATTCTGGACCAGTGACAAAGGGTGGCATGATGCACACCTTACTAATGAGGGCGAATGTATTAAAATAGGACAGAGAAGATGTTTAAAAACCTTCTATTGCCCTGTGCTTAGGGCTGAATGCTGGTGTTGTACTTCATTTTTCAGTGAGTGAAATAATTTTCAAAATGTTTCTAGTGATAGGAAGGGATTCTCAATACAGTTCAGACTGGAAGGTTTACATTCTGAGTTTCCTTTTTTATGGTTCCCCTCCAGAGTTGCTTCAATTTGTCAGTCATTTGCCAGAAAGTGAGGGGGGAAAAGTTTTTCCAGTCTCTGTTCCAAATAACAGAATTTACAGATCTGCCTGGTTAGTAAATATTATATTTCTAGGTATTTAAATATTTTGCATGTTTCATAACTTAACCACAATGTAAAACCATAAACACACATTGTTCCAGTGGTGTTTATTACAATGCCTTTAAAAGAGCATAACATTTAATTCAGTGTTTTGCTCTTTTTGGATGATTTCAAAAAGATTCCTCTTTCATAGGTTGTGTGCTATGGTTTCTTACTATCTAATTGTGAGTCATAAAGCACCCAGAATGGGTTGCTTATATAAGTGTTTTGACTTTTGTTTCATTTGGCAAAAATAAAAATCACAGACGCACAGAGAAACTTGAAATTAGGAATTGTAACAGGTTAAAAAGTCAGAGTAACTAGAAAGCTGGGGTGCATTATCTATTTTTTATCCCATTGCTTTTGAAAGACTCTTTTTTCTTTTTCTTTTTTTGAGTTCTTAAGCTGTAAGTGTTAACTCATTATATTAGATGCTCTTGCAGCATTGCTGACTTAAGATTATTTCCAAAAGGTGGTTTGCCTCAAGTGAGAAAGAAATGCTTCCATCATAAAAAACTTAGCACATCATTTGCCATTCCTGTAGGTTGATTGATTCAACTAGCACAGATCACAGATGGGCAAATGGTTTGACTGCCAGCTGGGATAAGAGTGGTAGGTTCAAGTTTCCACTCTGCTCTAGAGTTAATCCATTACCAAAATCAGAGGTGTTCAGTAGCATAACTCTGAAGAGGGGTTAGAGATGCAAGTGTTTGATTTGGATAGCACAGTCTCTGAAGTCCCTACTTGTTAAAAGCATGTGTATTACCTCTTTCTAGTGTTTGGAGGCCAGAAACTTTAAAGTTTCTTTAGTAATAAATAGCTGGGACAGAGCGTGTCTAAAGAAGTAAACTCAGGTGGGGTACAGTGTATTGACTAATGGAATAAATTAGCCTCCTAAGCTCATGTGAATGCCCTCATTCAGAAATAGTGGCCTTAGATTAGAGGAATGAGGGGCAGGGCTTGAAAAACTTCCAGAACAATGATGTCCATTTGGAGATTTAAAGAACCTTAATCTATGTATGCTCCCTCCATGCCACTTACTGGTTCACCTCATCTTTTCTGAGCATTCCCATGATGAAATGGGCCACAGTTGTCTCGTACTCAGTTATCTGAGCATAATCCTAATGCTGAGGTTTCCTTTGCAAACACTGATGGCAACAAATTCAAAACCTGTTCTCGCAACTGTGAGTGTTGTCAATATTTTCCCTGTCTGGCAGCATTCCTGCCTGAAGCCTCATTCCCTCCAGCTGTGGTATTCAACCATCTGTGCCAAGTTAAGGGAATTCTTTGCATCTCACAATATCTGTATGTCTCTGCCCCACTGGCATATTCTGAGCCTCATGCCCTGTCTCACAGAGACATCCCGGTGGTGCTGCGTACCTCGGCTGAGAGCTGCAGCAGTAGGTTGCGTAGATGCTGAACTGAAGAGCAAAGCCTATGAGTTGGCCTGTTCCCACAGAAAAAATAACAGTGAATTGGTTGTCATGTTGCCTTTTGCACACCTGGTAATTTTTAACCTAGACATGAAAACAAAAGCTGCTTTCACATACACTGAACAAACTGAGGTCAGCATTCAGCTCTGAAGGAAATAATTTGTAGCATTAACAGAGAATTATTAGGGAGGCCTGTATCATCTCATGAAGTATAAGCCTGCCTTCTGTGTGCAACAAGATAATAACCAGCTGTCCAGGGATCTTTAACCTCTAGAGTTGACAGCATGAGGATGAAAACAGAAAAGCCTTCCTGTTAGAGCAGAGGAGTCAGAGTAGGCCTGCGTAATTACTAGCCATTAAATAAAGTATGCTCCTATGTCTTCAAATGCCAAGGCACGTGTATAATTAGCTGATAAACTGCAAATGAATAATTATCCAGCAGCAAAAGCCAAAGGAGTGGAGGGATGCTGTTCACCTCTCTTTTCTTGCAGGGAAGAGTGCTATGTAAATTGCTTATTTTAGTGAAGAGTTTGTTATTTGATGTTAAATGGCGCAACTGCTATCTGAACTGGGAGACAGCATTTCACAGCTGGCCCCAGGATTTGCTGTTTTATGAACCGCTGGTGAGATTTATGTAGCTTGGAGATGGATGGTGGTTGTAACGTCAGTTATTTCATGTGGGCTGTATTTGCACGCAGACAATCTGAGGGATCTGAAACAGAAGCTGGTGCTGAGCTACCTGGCAGTCGCTCTGCCCAGGCAGGTTAGCAGCCTGGGGATGGATGTTTGTGGGACTGGAGATCAGGTCCAGATGTGCAGGGTGGAGGTTGGATTTTCAGCTGCCTTGTGCTGGTGCAGTGCTGCTGATGTGAGGATTGCTCCAACGTGCTCACTTACACCACCTGTGATGTGGCCGTGAGGTACAGATCCTCACTCCGGTTACTGTGCTGAGTTACTGCACGTCAGCTGAGCTGCAGTAACTGTCCCTGACTGCTGGGTCAAAAGAAAAATAATGCAATTCATTTTAATCTCTGTTCATTGCAGTCTAAACTGTGCTAGGTAATCTCACCCTTTTTGTGATATAAGAGTGTTTACAGTGCCTCAGATAGGGCATCAATGCCTGTATGAGCCTCTCCCATCTTCATAATTACTGTCTCTCTAAATGATTTCCCTCTAGACACGTCAATGTTTCTAGATTTGGCAAAAATGGGAATGAAACAAATAGAATCAGACACAAGGAACTGAAATCAGATTTTCTTCCAACTAAATCCCTAATTCAGGAATTTTGAAATCAAAGAATATGGATAGAAAGGTATTGATTGTCCTGAGTACTTCCAAACCTCAACAGGTTTAGTAAAGTAACTTTGTGTCTAATGACCTGAAGCATACTTACTGTTTTGTGTTCAAGGAGTGGGCTGTTGAATGGAATTACATGTTTGTTTTGCAGTATGTTACTCAGCCTTTAGATGTCTCCTGCTGCTGAAAATGGTTTGGAAAGGGCACTCCATAGTTAACAGCAAAAAAGAAAGTTAGAGTGTAAGTTTTGCTGAAGCCTCTTTCTGTTACCTTTAATCGGTGGCTTTAAATGTTTGCGATGGGTTGACCCTGGCTGAATACCAGGTGCCCACCAAAGCCGTTCTATGACTCCCCCATCCTCAGCTGGACAGGGGATAGTAATTAATAAGAATGTATAAATCTGTACGTTGGGTATAAAAGTGGTTTCAGTATGTAGTTTCAGCTGTAAGTGTTGGTAAGAAAGGATTTCAGTAATGAGAATTAAATACAATAGTATGGTTAGAAGATATCTGTATTAAATTATGTGGGACCTGAGCAGGACGCAAATGGTATGGAATAAGGGGTGGAGATTGTATTGGGTCTGGCTAAGATGGAGTTAATACTCCCCACAGCAGCCCTCATAGCACTGTGCCCTGCATCAGTAGCTAGAAAGGTGTTGATAGCACACCGGTGTTTTGGCTACTGCTGAGCAATGCTGGCACAGCATCAAGGCTGTCTCCCCAACATTTTTGCCCTCCCCTCAATGGCAGGCTGGGGCAGGGCAAGATCTTGGGAGGGGACACAATCAGGACAGCTGACCTAAACTAACCAAACAGATATTCCGTACCATATGACATCAGCTCAGATATAAAAGCTAAGTAAAGGGAGACGGGTGGGGGGCATTTTGTCTTCCAGAGCAACCACTATGTGTATTGAAGCCCTGCTTCCCGAGAAGCGGCTAGACATCGCCTGCTGATGGGAAGTAGAGAATAACATCATTTGTTTTTTTTCTTTGCTTTTGCGTGCACGACCTTTGCTATCACTGTATTAAACTGTCCTTATCTTGACCCACGAGCCTTTTGTTATATTTTCTCCCCCCCCAGCTCAGGAGGGGGAGTGATAGAGCGGCTTTGGTGGGCACCTGGCATCCAACCAGGGTCAACCCACCACAATGTTTTTTTGAGAAAATCTCTAATTTCTTATGGCAGTTAACAGGGGTGGGTAGTGATGCTTATATTTTTCAAATCAGTTCACCCATTTCTTCCTAAAGCAACTTTTTTGAATTTGGAAGCTTACAATTAAGTCTAAATATAACACTTCAAGTAAAGTATATATGTATTTCTAACATTTAAACACATAAAAAGTGATTCATGATCATAGAATAGCAAAGATGTTTTTTAACACTAGATTAATTTATACTCTAGAAGAAATAGCATTGACATGCTGGAAGTGACTTTAGAATTTGCCTCTTTAATAAGTATGTACATAATTATTTCATATGCATAAGGTTTTTCTCTCAAATAATCCCACAGCATTTTGCAGATGGTTGTACTAACTACAGCCAGTGAAAAATCAAACATTAAAATGCAACCTGAGAATTGCTAAGTTTCAGAAAAATTTGCAGATTTTGAAAAAAGCGAAGGATTGCTCCAGCAATTGTTTTAAAACAAAGTGGTTTTGTTTTCCTGTCTCTCTGGTTTGCATAAAACTATTCCCACTAAAAATACGTTGGGTTTTTTCCTACAATTTTTTTTTTCAGGATCTGTTGTGTTTGAATTCTTTCTTTTTTAATTTTTTTTCATTTTTCCCCAGCAGCACACCCAACATGAGCTAATGTGAATCTGATAGAGCTGAATATGGCAGCAGCTGAACAGTGAGTGACTTTATCACACAGATTTAACTGTGGGAATCAAGGCTATGAAATAACAAGTCAAAATTGGAGAAAAATTAGGAGACCTGTGGTTCAGAGGGTTAAAATCTGTTTGGGAGAGGAAGGCTTATGCCCTACTTCTTTCAATCAGTGCACTGCTGTTTTGATTATCAGGATTAACCATCTTGACTTTTAGCTCTCAATCAAAGGGCAATGTTTCCAGTGCAATTCATTTCTCCTACCAAATTGCTGGTTTAGGAGCCATCTCCAGTGTTGCCAGAAGCAGCTATGATTAAAGTTGGTGAAGAGTTTCTGGTTGGAGTTATTAGGTAGTTTCTTCATCCCCCTACATTTCTAAAAAAATTCAAAGGCTCTCTGCTTTGAGAACTCTCTGGATATATTGGTGACAGAATGACCAGTGTAACATGGTGGAAGGAGGTGTGTGTAGTGGGCAGGCAAGAAATTTTCCTCCTGCAAATCATTGTAGAGTGTGTGACCAGAGCCCGTGAGGCTTTAGGTCAAAGGCTTCAGCTGCCACAAGGATCTCGATTTCAGTGTCCCCCATATATGATGTGCTTGTGAGGACACAGTTTCCGTGTCTCTGCTTCTCAGACTCTTTTCTTTGTATCAAGAATTAGGCAATCAGTATGCTGATTCCACAGGCCAGTAGTTGAAGTATTTACCCGCAACAAAGACGACAAATGTCCAGGTCTGAAATGGATGCAGAAAAGACCTCAGCACAGATTTCCCACACTTTCCCCCACTGGTAGGTTATGGGTTGTGTTGAGTTGCATGCATATCCATGTCTAGATACTGACCAGAAATCCCAGCTTTGTCAAGATAAGTTTCTTCTGAAAAGAAAAAAAAGTTTGAATTGACAATTTCTTGTGGAATACAGGTTTTGACTCAAAAATTCCTGCCCCGCTTTAGTTTTAACCCTGCTTAGCTCGTGAGACCTGATTTGATCAAAGTACATACTGACATAGCTGCAAGCACAATATACTCTGACAAACCTTAAAGTGTACAAAAGAAAGGGAAATGAAATTCATTTTCTTCTCAGTAGGCTTCCTGGAATACTTTAGTATGTAAAACACAACATTGTTCATAGTCATTTCTTATCCTCAGGGTGCCGGCTCTTAAATTCTGGAGGCCTTCAGAGATGCGACACAGAAGTGTTTGATAAGAGACACCTCAAAATTTTAGCCTGGGCTCCTTCTACTTCTCAATTCCATTATCAACAAAAATAAAAGGAAGGGGGGAAATCCAAGCACTGAATTCACTGGGACCAGTGAGGAGGTAATAGGAGAAAGCTTTATTGTGAAGCCTTTTGCAACTTTTTGAACTCTGCCTAATTAGGATGGAGAATACTTGGTCTTACTCAAATAATTTTCCCTCTATGCTAGCCTTCATTATGGAAGAAGCCATTTGGCTCCCAGAGAATAAGGAGAATAGAAATAAGACTGTAATACACTGAAGAATTTTACAAATTAAGGATTGTTTTCTTGGATGGTACAAATTAGCATTGTCCACTTTTTATCCACAGCACTGCAGTGAGAATTGTCTATTACTCTTCTTAGGACTTGTTCAGTGCCAAATGTCTCTGTTTATATGGGGAAGTTAGGGATAGTACAAGGGAAGTTTCTAATGGACCTCACTGAAAAGAACAAGAAGAAATGTTTGTCATGAGCAGAGGAATCATTCACTCTTACAATCATTCATATGAAGTTTCCAATATCGGTCGAACTTCTGAGTCTTTCTGAACTACTGAAACTATTCTATAAAAGAAAAAGAGGGTGGAGTAAGGGGCTTCTCCAAGGTCATGAACTGAATGCACTAAATTCTGACTCAGCTGTGAAAAAAGCTCTTATTTCAAGATGCTAGTCTTCACTGGAAGTATAAAATGTTGGAAATCTTACAGGAGGGACGGTTCTCTAAAGGGCTCTGATCTAACTTTTCACTTCCAAAAGCTTTGGAAGAAGACCTGTTTCTAAACAATTTGAAGGATGTGATTTTTTTTTTAACATCCTTAAGAAAAATTAACACAATCTATTGGGATTGGTTTAGATCAAAGTGGTCATTCCTGAGGGTATAGAAATAGATTAGACATGGTCTTTTCCTAGTTGTATTTTCTGTAATGGTTTGATTACCTCTCATTTCATACTATATCCCAGGATGTGAAAAAAATGGAATATTTGGATCTTCTCCTTAGTGATTTTTTTGCTTGCTCGTGTTATGGCAAGGTGAGTACTAAGAGGCACGTTGCTGAAACATGTTACATTGAGATGTTAATCAGCTGACTTCTACAGAAGACACAATACATGTTACCCACATTACACTGTTGAAGTTATGCCTAACATTTAATTTGTCTGATTTAACTGTCTTCCTACTAGCTTTGACTGTACTGGAAAACTATTGATTCACTTCCTGAGTCTTTTCGTATGGAGAAGAGCTTTGCACAGTTCTGAAATATATATATGTAGAGAGAGGGAAGACTTCATGCTTAGAAAAGTTCCATTTAAGAAAATCACACAGTTTGATTTACCCTTGCCTTAAGGACTTCCAGGCCAGCATTCTCAGCCCAAGGCTCCTAAGATCATGGAGTATATGAGATTTTCTGATGTTACTCATAGTCATGAAAAGTTAGGAAGTTAAAAGTGGGACTGTATTATTCTCTGATGTCATAAAAATGAAAAGCTTAAGGGGCCTTTTAGTATTTCACTCTGAGAGCATCACACCAAATAATTGCATAAACAAAGTGGCAGGACACCCATGTCCTTGATGGATACTGTGAGCTGCATCAGGTCAACAGGATTGTTTCTTCTTTGGTGTCATGGAGAAGTAAGAATGAGTGTAAATGGTTTTGCCACTGCTTTTCTGTGTGATGCCTGACTAGTCATTTAAGCTTTCCATCTGTAATCTGCTAGCATGTGGAGAATTGAAATCACCCTTTGTGTCTCAGATCTTTGGCTAGAAAACAGAGGTTTGGGTTCAGATCTTGACCGCATTCATGAATGTTCCATACTGCTTCCTGTGTAATTCTCTTGAAGCAAAGAGGTTTCATCTGTTAGTAGATTACCTTCCTCCTTCAAAATGGTGGACAGAAAATTACCACAAAACAAGCTCTGTCAGTTCTGGTCTCGTCAGGATCAAACTTCATTCAGGACATTAACAAACTTTGCTGCCTTCAGCTACAGAGAGTCATACTCTAGCTGAATTGTAGCAAGCAAGAGGATTGCATGGGCAGTAAAGAGAGAAGGATGTGGAAGTTTTGGTGTTACCTGTGTGTATTGAGCAACGCATTGATTCCATCCTTAAAAGGAAGCACTTCAGAGTTTGACTTAGGGGAAGGTGTAAATAATTGCAAGAGAATGATGTCCCTCCCGAACAGGTTCAAGGGTGCTTGGCAGCCACAGGCACTCTGAATGGGAGTGCAAACAGCTTATAGACAAGTGTCAAGGCACTAATGAGTATTATGTGTGCAGAGATGCCAACAACAGGACTCCAGAAGTTGATGGGGGCAGAGTCTCTTTTTTTATAATTAATGCTCTACAGGTTTTTGTAGATCAAGTAATACTTAAATCAGCAGTGAGAGCAGGACTGGGCTCTAAACATCTGGCCCTCGACAGACACTAAATTATGAAGGGTGAGAGGAACAGGTGGTTTCAACTTGGTCTTATCTCACTCTAGCTTTGTGCCACAGCTAGTCCCCCTGGTTTCCATAGTGTATCTTGTTGATCTGGTCATATACCACTTCACAAGCTTCAGGTCTCTTAATCTCATTTTCTGACTGGAAGAAAATCCCATATTATTATTTTGTTCCTCATTGCATTATCTATCTAGCTGTAGGGACAGTCAGGCAAGCCTTAGCTGAGCTCAATCTGTGGTTGCTATAATTTGCCTTGAGACTAATTTCATTTTCAATCCCAGCCCAGGGATCTCGGAGCTGGCAGTAAGCAAAAGATCACAGGTGAAGATGAAATTCCTTGGAAGACTGAAGTGGCTCCTTTTCTGTTGTGATTTAAGCCCAGCTGACAACAAAGCACCATGGGGCTACTTGCTCACTCCTCCCCCACAGTGGGATGGGGAGGAGAAAATATAACAATAGGCTCGTGGGTCAAGACAAGGACAGGGAGGGATCACTCACCAGTTATGGTCACAGGCAAAACAGACTTGACTTGGGGGAAAGAAAAAAATCAATTTAATTTGTTACCAATCAAATCAGAGCGGGATAATGAGAAATAAAACCAAATCTTAAAACACCTTCCTCCCACCCCTCCCTTCTTCCACTCCCGATTTTCTCTACCTCCTTCCCCGCAGCAGCACAGGGGGACGGGGAATGGGGGTTGGGGTCAGTTCATCACACGTTGTCTCTGCCGCTCCTTCCTCCTCAGGGGCAGGACTCCTCACACTCTTCCCCTGCTCCAGCGTGGGGTCCCTCCCATGGGAGACAGTTCTCCATGAACGTCTCCAATGCTAGTCCTTCCCACAGGCTGCAGTTGTTCATGAACTGCTCCAGCATGGGTCCCCTCTGCTGGGTGCAGTCCTTCAGGAACAGACTGCTCCAGTGTGGGCTTTCCCACAGAGTCACGGCCATCGTTGGGGGCATCCACCTGCTTTAGTGTGGGGTTCCTCCATGAGCTGCATGGGAGCAGCCTGCCATCTCACCGTGGGCTGCAGGGGAATCACCTCCTCTGGCGCACCTCGTCCCTCTCCTCCTTCACTGACCTCTGTGTCAGTGTCTGCATAGGCGTTTCCCTCGCATCCCACTCCTTTCCCTGCTGCAGGTTTTCCCTTCTTAAATATGTTATCCCAGAGATGCTACCACTGTTGCTGATGGGCTTGGCCTTGGCCAGAGGTGGGTCTGACTTGGAGCTGGGGAAGCTTCTAGCAGCTTCTCACAGGAGCTGCCCCTGCAGACCCTCCCCCGCTACCAAAACCCCTGCCACACAAACCCAATACGTTGTCACTCCACACTAGGCTGCCTTTAAAAATTAGGTTGCATGAGGAAAGCAGGCTGTGACGTCCAAGGTATTAATCTAAGCCAGTGCTATGCTTGGGGAATATGATTCTCAGCAAATGGTTGTACTGGGGACTGAGAAACTAGTTGCAGATCACATAATGCATCATACATGCACCCTGCTAGCACAGCAGTTCATAGGGATGGCCTTTCACTGCCTGACTTCCACAGAGGCACAAACAGGACAGAAAAGCACTGCACCAAGAGCTACTCAACAGGGGCCCAAAGCTCCAGCTGCCAGAGGAGACTGCTCATCTTTGCATTGCAGCAGAGTGAGATTTGCATTACAAGAAAAGCTCTGGGAAAGAGCAAGTCTCAGTGGCTTCAAAAGCTGTGCTTCTGTGGAGCTCCTTACAGTGTTTTCAAAGCAAGTTGTCTTAGGCTATTTCATGGGTGCTCATCAGTCTGGAGAAAGGTTTTGGAGAAAGATTTCTGCTTAAATTCCTGCCTTTGTTAGTCCTTTGGCTGCAAAAGTCTTGTAAGAATCTCCTTGGAAGGCTTTTCTGGAGACAAAGGAGGCTTTAAAATCTCCAAGAAAATGTAGAAATTTTTAAATGAAAAAATTGCCAAAGACTTCAGATAGCTCATCTGATTGGACCCTATAAATACACCTTGTAACAAGCCCCCTGTTATGGCAACAATCCATCACGTACTTCTCATGAATTTCTGAGGCTTTCTCTGGAGCTTGGTGGGAACCCATCTGGTGGTTGAATCCCTTCTGAGAGACTGCAGTGACTTGTTTTTTGTTCACAGGCTTTTGACCGCCACTAATGGTCAGACAGCAGGGAGTTAAGAGCAGAATGGTGAGGAGGGTGCAGAGGAAAGGTCCTTCACCCTGTGTTCCTGAGGTTGTCTTAATTAAAGCATAAAGGGCAAGCAGGTTTTTTTCCTCTTATGCACATTGAAAACAACTCCTTGTACGTGTCAAAAACATTTCATTCCCTTCATGGCCTTCTCTGTGTATTGATTTATTCAATTAGTAGAGCATGGCATGTTTCTCTTTTAAACAAAACAGTGTGGGATTTTTGACATTTAAAGGGTTGGACAATGCACGTGAAACACATACGCTGTTTAAGATAGTCTTTGGTATAGAGATCCCTAGGTCTTTTTTCACCAAATACTTACAGCTTCTACAATGCAGCCCACCCTTCCATTCTTTGCAAAGTATTTATGGCGACTGAAACATATTTTGTTTCCTGTAATTGATGAGGCCCTTATAATGCCACTATCTGCAAGGAAAATAATTAATTATATGGAGAAAGAAAAAAAAACCCCCAGCTTTAGTTGTTTTTTTTTCCTGAAGTGTTGACATCAAATACCAGACTTCAAATGAAGTAAAACAAAGCCCCTAATATCTTGTTTTTTTTAAAAGATCTCTCCCCCTCTAACAGGCAGTTTATTTTTGGTCACCTTCAAAGCTCTGTTTCCTTTGCTCCTGGTAATGGGAGGATGTGCCCCTGAAATGTGTCTGTATGGCATAAGGCTGGAGTTTGAACTGAACATTATAAGAAGGATAATCAGACATTTGTGCTGTGTGCTGCTGTGTTTTTCCCACTCTGCCAACTGTGAGCCAGAGACACTGCTTGATCAGAGCACAAGGGCTGAGGTCTGGCCTGCTTGCTGACTTACTGATTGCACTGCCATGTTGACTATCATACTATCACTTTGTGCCTCTCTTCTCTTGTAATGTTGAGCTGTGATTTGCCAGTTTTTCAGTCAGATTCCAGAGGAGCTTTCCGGGCTCCTCTGTTTCGTTTTCATTGCCTGGAGCTTGATGGTGTACAGGATTAATGTGGTTTCAAACTGGAATGGGCGAAACCATTTAAAAAAAGCTGTAAAAAATGTTGGTCACTCACTTTTCCCTGTTTCCTATGTTTCCTTGCTGTATAGGTTGCTCACTTCGAAACTCATGTTAGTGAAGGAATGGAGCCTGGACATTTTTGCTCTGAAATGGCAGGCTCTCTATCAGACTAAAACAGAACCTAGTACAGCTCTAGCAATATGAGGGCTGTGATATTGCTGGCTGTAGGAAACCATGCTGACACTTGTCATCTTGGCATAACTCAACAGGGCTGGCCACATGTAGTTAAAAGTCTATGTGACTCACTAAGCAAATTTTGCCTCAAGGTTAAAGTGCTAAATTCTAGTAGAATTTAAATATCTCTTCATGGGCATCTTTGAAAATCTCAGCCTCAGTGACCTGCTGGGTAGCTTCTATTTATTGTGCATTGTTTTACCTGCCCTTCTGCTTTAACTTTTTAAAATAAACTAGGATGATGCTCATCAGAAATGAAATATCCAGTTTCTTGACAGAGGTGTTTAAATCAATGATTGTAACATTTTCCTTGAAAGAGGGGGGAAAAGAGAAATCAATTTTTAAATTTAGTAAGCCTTTGTTCAATGCAGCGCAAAAATACGGGTGTTGGGGGAACTTAGCTAGTGCAATTTGAGTCCTGCAGGTCTCATGAGATGTTTACTTATTTCAGGCTGGTCTATACCTGGATTGCTAGTTCCTTATGTGCTCAGTTGTTTAGTCAGTATTTGAGGTCTTAAAGATTGTTTATGTTAGGTGAAGAAAATGCTGGTGGGACCAAGCACGTCCCCAATATAATTGCATTTATCCACAATGGCTGTATGCAAGCCTTTCTTTCAGTTAGCAGTCTGTCCCAGAGCTCCCTCTTTTGTTTGGCATACATACTCACTTATAGAACCTCCCATGTGTGGATGTACAGTCAGTCTAATTTCCAAGTCATGACTTCCCTATCTTTCCCTGTCACTAAACAAAGGGACGTTTCATGGTTCCACCATTCCACCCAGGTGGAAGAAAGCTACCAAACCAGTCTACTGGAAAGTGATGTGAGTTCCTATAGATCAAAACAAGATAGCAGTGGGACAGAGGATCTCAAATATAACCATATTTAGACCTTGGCATGTAGAAAATGAATTAATTTCTAAGGCTTTGTTTAGGCACTGTATCAAAAATGTTCTTTTTCTTCCCACTCAGAATATACTTTGTCTCATCCATTTTTACTGTGCCCCTGCTTTTTTGTCACAATGTGCCAAACAATACATGGTCCCCGGCAGAACACAGGACAGAATTCTGTTGTCATATGAACTGTGAAGGAGCCCTGAGGTTAAATTATACAGTTGGAGCTGTTGCTGACTGCTGATTGATTTCTGACAGCTTGCTCAGGAAAGGAATAAATTTATTGAGATGTGTTAAACTCTTCATCCCTACCTTCCTCCTCTGTTCTTTGAAAGGGTGGTCCCCTTATGGCTACCGAAAGACAGCACTGTGAAATGAGGGTGTTCAGTGTTTGAGGTAGATACTTGCCCCAGCTGTCCACCTGATAGTAGCAGAGCTGCTTGGCTGCGTTTCCCTTGTTCTGCACATCCCACTGCTCAAGGGGGTTCCCTTGGGAATTGAATGCCAGCAGCTATCAGTTTAAAGTCAAAGGGCTGCAATCCTATACCTGCCACTGCTGGGGTGCTTATAGTAGGACTCTGGTCTGTGTACAGGATTAATGTGGCCTCAGGCATCTTACAAGGGCCATATCCTCAACTGCTGCAGCTTTTTGAGAGTCACTGGGTCTATCTGATTTATGGTATGAGAATCCAGCCTGCTCTGTCATCTGAGGACATTTCCAGCCTGCTGAATGTTCGGAACATGGCAAATTCATACAGAAACCCATGAACTGCTTCACCAGAGCAAGTCATGTTCTAAAACCAAAACTGTCCCCTCTTTAACTGGCAGACCTGATATAACACAATGGTTATGTGGTGCTCTTGGGAAGCTTCACTCAATCTTCTGCCATAGGCAACTATTCATTCGCTCTGCAGTATAATTGCCCTATTTCAAGGCTAGAGCTACCTTCCCTTGGGACAGGTTTCACCTTTGCTCAGCTGAGCATGTGTAGGAGTGATCCACAGGAGCACATGGAAAGCAATTTAAAGCAGCACATTCCCTGCTGCTTTTGGAAGCTGTTAAATCAGGTAGTTCTGGAGTGAAGAGAGGGTACAATGCAAGAAATTCTCCCATTCTGAATAGGTTTTCTGTTGTTGTGAGCTGACATGGCTATTTTTCTCCAACGCTAAATTCTTCCAGTATAAATTTTTCAACAAGGATTTTCTTTTTCCTTAACAGCAGTGATAAAAACCCATGATAAAGGTGGGAATTTTGTTGAATATGCTGTGTATTTGTTGTGTGGTATTTCCTTGAGCTCAACAGATCTATGATAAAAAAGAGGTGTGGATACAAAGAAGTAATATTTTTCCTGCTTGTTTGGCGCTGATTGATGGGAAGGCTACATCTGGCTGATGTTCTGTCTGGAATGACAGAAATAGGTCATGAGATTGAATGAAGTTAATAAATGATAAAAGGGTACTGGTCAAATTTCTGCATGTCTCCTCCCCAGCAAGAGAGTTTTAATTCAGGCAGTAAACAACCTCCTCTGATTTGCCTTTGACGGCAGTGGGCTGTGCTGATGCTTGACCTACAGAATCAGGCAGCTTATGCTATAGAAATGAAGGTCTTTGCTCTGAATCCTGCTGTAAGGTCCAGTGGAAGTGGTTCTCGGACACTGCTATGGTGAACTCTTTCCATCACTTCAGAGTGGTTAAATGTTACTCTTATTAGTCGAAGCCTTCTGCATCCTCCAGTTCGGGGTTGTTTGTGCAGTTGAGATTCTGCTTGCTCTTAGTCCTCCACAATGCCACGTAAAACAGACCTGGGTAGAACACTCTTTAGTGAAAAAACTGGCATCCTAGGACTCTGTTTTGCTACTTACTGCACACGCAGCAAAGCCACAGAGCTGATTTTATGCATGGCCTGGTGGGTTTAATTGGTTTGATTTTCTGGGGACCTTGGAATACTTTTACCAATGTGAATTAACCCTTCCTGCTCTCTGAGATACATAACTGATTCTCTTGTGCTTAGGAGAAATAGCCCAAATAGTTTGAAAACAGCCATTTGTGGAGGACCAGTTTTGAACTGGTTAATGTTGTTCATCTGTGATCAATGGATGGGCAGCATTTTGCAAGTGACTGCATCCTGTGCTACTTCTAGAATGCTGTAGAAATCATCTGCTGGATTTTTTGTTTGATCTATTTTGCATTAAATTCCCAGGCAGTTTAACAGATATTAAACCAATAAAGTTCTGTGGAAATAAAATACCATAAATTTCTCCCAACTGTAATAGAAAATCATCTTTGTTGGATTTTTAATTTTATATTTTGCTAGCTGATAACACTTATTTACAGATGTCTCTCTACTCTAAAATTGGACAGAAAGATATTTTCTTTCAATTATTTTTATTCACACTTTAAGTTTCCATTTTTAAACAGCTCATAAACAAATTGTTTTAATTAAATGGTTATTAAAATGTTATCTTCCTCTCCAGCAGATCAATAGGACCTTCTCCAGAGGTGTGCATAGCCAGCTGTAACACACAATGTTCATGTTCATAATAGGCTTCTGCTGTCCATGGTTCAGCTATGGTTTGCTAGTGGTTAAAGCCCACAGCAAAGATAGCAGATAAAATCTGATTTCTGTTCCCTAACCTACTGCTGGTCTCCTGTCCATGCCATAATTTTCTCCATCTTCATTTCAGAGATAATCATATTAATTAACCCTTTATAAAGAAAGCATTAGCTGAGAACTAAGCATTATTATAATAAATTACATACGGAGCATTAACAAATACTGTGTGATCTTAATGAATTTTATGTTTCTCACAGAGTCATTTCTCTCTCTGTACTCCTGCTAGTTTCAATCATTAATGTACTCAAGTCATCAGCATCTTGCAATATGGCAGAGGGATTAGCTTGGAAAACTACTAGCTACCAGTTGGTGGTAAGAGACAGGCACAATACCTAAATTAAGCCCTACAGTAGCTTCTCATTAATCATCCTTTCAATTTTGGACACCACAGTAGAACTCCAAGAATTTATTTGGTGCCAGAGGGGGTAGAATGAACAGGGGCCCGTGTGACCTGCTTACAAGAAGCTGATGTTACAGCAAGGAGATGAGACTTGATCTCTCAAGTCCTTGACTAATGGGCTAATAACTGGGAACTTGCATGTGTTTGTGTTAACAACCAGCTTTGGTTCCTGTTTTCCATCTTATAGATAGGAAAAAGGGAGGTTCAGAAAGGAGAAGTAGTTCCCCCAAAACACTTAAGATGTCAATGGCAGAGCTGTCACCAGCTGCCAGCCACAGAGAGCTTTTGATGCAAAATGTTGCTTTGCTGTTTTTAAACATGTACAATTAAAACTGCTCTGAGCTTAGTGCACGTTTCTTTTTTGTCTCCATTATGTGCAGCTTTCTACTGTAACTGCTATACAGATTGTCAGCCTGACCTCTCCCAGAGGTCTATTAGGAGGAGGATGTTTTTAAAAACAAACAAACAAACAAACAAAAAACCAGCCTGTAAATTCATGCCTGGAAAGCCCTTGGAAACGATAGTGGAGCGATACCTGCCCATCTGTCTTCCAGACTCATAAACCAGGTAGCTTGTTGTGAGAAGCCCACGTGTGTTTGTGTGCGTACTCATTCCTCTGTGTACCCAAACCCCAGGCTGAATTTGCACCTTTGAAATGACTCTCACAGAAGGTGTCTTAACTTTCAAGAAGTTGTACCAAGAGCAGCAGAAGGTATGAAGGCTGCTCTCCAGAGTGGCTGTGTCTCTCTCTTTCTGCCTTTTCAGCCCATATGACTGGTGCCAGGGGGAGGAAGGGCTGAATTTTCTGATGTCTAATAGGAAACCCTTTGCAGGATGAGACATTAATTTGGGAATCTCTCCTCTGTCCTATTACTTGTACTGAAACTCTTTTGAGGGAGTTTGTGTCTCTGAAGCCTCCACTGGTTCATGAAACTGCTTTGAAAATGATCAGTTAATTCAAAAGCAATAGGGGAGCTGGAAGCTACAGCTGGTCAGACACTCCCTAAGGGATTTCCAAATTGTAATGAACATGTCAGAGGGCATATGGATGGGTGAGTTAATACCATTAATCTGTACTGCCCGGAGTACGACTTGTATGCAGAGATTACTTTCAGAACCAGGGAATATTCTTCTCCATATATATTGATATTGGACCGTGCACTTAGAGTGGAGACATTGGGGTTTACTGTAGCTGCCTTTGCTTGCTGCTTGGGTTGCTGCAATGCGTTTGCTGCACAGGTGTTACACTAATTTAAACTGAATTCCTGAGAGCCTCTGCTTGCTGGGGTGACATGGAAGTCAACCCTGGCTGTTGTCCCAGGAGATGTATGTGGGAGCAAGTTTGTCTGTATGCTTTTACTGGTTTACTTTGAATTAAGGACTAGAACTCAGTTCATTTTGTTAAAAGCAGAATATGTCATAGCACTGCTTTAACTTGAAAGATCATAAACAGGCTAGCTCTCAACACTGATTGACTGGGAGGTCCCTTCTTTGCCAGAGTGGTCTTTTACTGTGCTGCTCTGGTTGCCTTGCTCCAGAGGGGTCCTCATTGGACTGTTAGACTGACTCTTCTACCCTTGGAGTAATGCACCAGACAGCGATGAGTCTGTTTTTGTGAGTAGTATTGCTGGAAATGGTGGGAAGCTAGGAGACAGGAAGGACTTAGTGGAAATACATTACACACGAGACTAAATGTTCCCCTTAAAGATAGGGTTTTGGTTATGGTCTCTAAATGTTCCCCTTAAAGACAGGGTTTTGGTTATGGTCTGAGTAGTTAGTTAATTCAACTAAGCCCCTATGTAGATGACAGGAGTACTTTATAGACTACTCCTAATGTTCAACGGATGCAATGAAAGTGAGGCCCAACCTCTTCCAAAAATTTGGCCCTGCTAATCTTTTAAGAGATGCTTGTGCTTCAGCAGTAGATGTCATTTTAAGAATTTTATTCATCCCTATATAATCACTTTACAACTGACACCCAAGATGGACCAGGCTGCACACATAATAAACTCATGGGTTTTGAAAAGAGTTGTTAAAAAAAAAAAAAAGTCAGTGTTTGGTTCGTGGGATTCTCATATAGAACAGAAAGGGACTTCTCACTTGTCTTATTCTGAGAACTGTTTCTCCAAACTCTCTTCTCAGCGTGCTTTTCTGTTCCTTACTCACTTAATTGGGGAATGGAATCAGCTTGTGTTAACTAGGCATAATTTTTAAAAATCTCTTCCTCCTCAACTGTGTTGTTTTAAAGAGGACTCTATCTCTCCATTTCAATTGTTCGTCATTACTTTATAGTGATACAATTGTTAATCAGGTGTTAACCAGGGGAACCAGTTCATCATTTTCCTACGGTATCTTTATGCTGCCAGGATAAGCAACCTGGTTTGTGTTCTCCGATTGGTCCAAATTACCTACAGCAGGCTTCTCCCTCAGCCAATTTTTGCCATGTTTTTACCTATGTGACTACTTTTTTTTTTTTTAATTAAATTTTGTGTTTAATGGTCATTCTATTATTAGCAGCACTGAGAATTGGGCTGCTTTACCCTAGGTTAGGGGCAGCATTTAAAAAAAAACACCCCAAAATCATCCAAGCAGAAGAAAAGCAACATGTTCACACTCAAAGAACAGGGACAGTTGGCTAACTAGTTTTGCTTGGCACGTGGAGTCCTTCCGCCTGCCACCAGCCTGTACTCTGCTTAGAAATAACAATCTCGCTCCCATGTTGCACCCCGATTTGGCTCTGTGGCTCTATTTGGTAAGATACTGCTGGAATATCTGACACCACTCTTGAGTCTGGGATGTAACACTCCTGTGTGAAATGGCTCTTATTCTCAACTCTTGCTGGGCCTGATCTTTGCTGCCAGGCTACGTGCTTGTATTCTGCAATTCGCCACTAAGATCTGTTAATAAATATAGAACTTTCTGCTTATTGTCCTTCATATAATTATCTTCTGAACTGTTTTTCTTCAGTGACTCTCATAAATGGTATGCCATAAAAGATTAGGAGGACAAGTTTTAACCACTCCCTGACTTAAAAAAGGTAATACTCCCAGTGCTGAACAATCCTGACTCTACTAAGATGGTCCTATTTTACTTCCCACTGTGTACTCAGTGGATAATAAGCACCACTTCTTGATGGCCAAAGCTGAAAGTTTTATGAACATACCCTAGAGATGTGCTACTCTTCAGTTTCCCATTAAGAACGATGTGGTTATTGTGTGCCAAGTGCATGTAGCTGCTTGTGCTTTCAGAATAGAGGATTTTATGAGGTATCTCAGCAGCTGTGTGTGTCCAGCCAGAGGAAGCAGGAGCCGCTGTAACACCGGGGTTTGTTGAAGTTGGGCACAACACGTGGAGAACAACGGTGGTTCAGATAAAGAGTGGAAGCTTGTCATGGGAGAAAAAGCTACCAAGCATCCTGCAGCCTAGCAAGCAATGAGGTGAGTCTATACCTGTGTACCAGCTCCTTAATAATACCACGTACTGGTAGAATGCTGCTAGAGTGAATGTAGCTGTGTGGGCAGCAGTGCACTTGTACAAAGAGTAAAGTAGAATCCCAGAAATGCCCTCTTTGCTCAATAACATACTGTTTGCTCTACAGGTTTTTATTGTTACTATTAAGTCAGCCTATGCGACTGGAAAACCTTCTCCTCAGCTATAGACACTGCAACATGGATGGATCTGCTAAGCAGGCCAGCTGCAACAATATGGCATTGAAGAAATCAATGCAACCTTGACAGGCGAATGGCCTGGTCAGTGAATATTGATTCACTAACAACATGCAGTTGCATAATCCTCTCCTATTTGGATCTGATGGTTTCTAGACATGATTGATTTCAGTGTTTGCAAGAAAGAACATAAGAAAGAAAGAATATAAATTGTTCTGTGAAAGTTGGTTCTTGAAAGTAAAAATGTTTTGGACACCAGAGGGCAATTCTGTAGCAAACTGGCAGACTTGTGTATCCTTTTCTCATACTGTGAATCTTAATACTGACTTAGGAACATGTTGCTGAATGTTTCTAGTCATGGCAAACATGTTATAGCTGTGTGTTCTTCAAGGATGATGAAAGACCCATTCTTCCTTCCCACCACATCTCCATAAAGATTCCAGTTCATTGTCACACACTTTTGGTACTAAATACTTTTTTTTTTTTTTTTTTTTTTTTAATGACAAAATACCACAGAATGCAGGAGACCTCAAGGGCTTTGCTAAAATTCTATGTCCTTGCAAAAGCCAGGAGTTGAAAGTGCTCAGAGCACTTCAGGATGAGGACAACCTCTTATTTAGTGGGGATTCTTTCTGGCAAGGGGCTGAGGAAAGAGGGGAAGACACAAAAAGACACAAAGGGCTGAAGCCTGTAAATCTCAAAGGCTTCCTTTCTGTTTACATCAGCAGATTCTAAGAAGTTTCTGCCTGGATTATTTCAAACATTGTGTAGGACTTGGCCTGGCTTAACAGTTCTTCTCCTGCTTTGTTGCCTTGTACAGTTTGAGGAACATGCAACTTCATCAATTTCCCAGGGCATATTTTTCATTCTCAAACTACCTGTCAATTACTTAGTTTTGGATTGTGTTTTCAAGGAAACTCCTAATTGAGGCTCGTGTAGCCATTCATCAGGTGAAGGACATGGATGCAAAATCTATGTAGAAAATAGCTTAATGTCTGCAGCCAGCTCCTTCCTTTCAGGCACCTCGTTAAGACTCCAGTTCTTGCATAGATATGGTATGCACCTCCGAATTGCTCAGATTTGTGTGAGGGCATGTCAGGAATTCTGTAAAGTTGGAAAGCAGCTAGTAAAGGAATACAAAATGGAAATGTGTTTGTAATTAAGTGTTTCCATTGTAATCAGAATCTCAAAAGAGATCACATGCATTTGGTGCAGAATTCGTCTGTGTCTGTAACAGCCGAAAGAGCCATTACTTTTGTCAGTTCAAGCCCTGGCTGGGGCATTCTTTAACTATGAAACTCTTCAAAGCAAATAGGAATGGAAACATTTAATCTTGGCTTAAAAAATTCATTCCAAATGGGTTTCTATTTGTAAAATATTTAAACATTTGCCTGGAGTCGTAGGAATACAAGCAAAATTGTGCTACTGCATGAAAATCTTATGAACTAGCACAGAAATGGAGGTCTAGATGGAACTGCAGTTTGGTAGATGACTCATGTATGTAACTAAATTATTCTCCAGAAGAATTACTTACTGACAAACACTTTATTTTGTGACAATTCCATAATGGTCACATAGGAAAGAAATGCATCTCTCTATACACACATACATAAACATTATCATACGAAATATTCTACAGCAGATTTTTGAACCTGCCAAAACAGACCAGGGCTCTGCTTCCACTGAACCTCTCTTTGACCTTTCATCCTCCTGTTTATCTCTTCATCCTTCCATCCACCCCTGCCCTTTTGACCAGGACTGTAGTTTGTGTGCTTTTGTGATGAGTGAAATTTATGGTTTCTGTGCTGCCAGCAGATGAAGGCATTTTGTGTTCAGGAAATTATTCTCCAAGTACTGCCTGCCTGGACCCCTTTGCGAAATTTTCTTTTTGACCTGGCTGGTTTTATTTTCCAGCTTCTTGCTTGCTCGCAACCTAAACATGAACACAAGGGAGCGCCAGGGAGTCTTCTTTTTTTTTTTTTTTTTTTTTTTTTTTTTTTTTTTTTGAAGGAGAAGGAAAAAAAATTCAGTGAGAGGGTGTGTTCGGGGATGGAGTATGCCTCAAGGCGGCACGATCTGCAGGGGAAGCGTGGCCGAGGCAGACAGTGGAAGACAATTCTTTATGGCCAGTCCTCTTCGGGTCTCGGTGACCTGGGCCACGTTACTGCCCCCCTTCGCTCCCAATGGCCGTGGGACCCCCTGAGGGACGTTGTCGGACCCCCTGAGGGACATTGTCGTCGCCGCCGGCCTCACGCAGTTTAAGGGCGGCCCAGGGTGTGCTGG
This sequence comes from Buteo buteo, assembly GCF_964188355.1. Classification (NCBI taxonomy): domain Eukaryota; kingdom Metazoa; phylum Chordata; class Aves; order Accipitriformes; family Accipitridae; genus Buteo; species Buteo buteo. The sequence goes on from NC_134174.1 coordinate 56,606,738, forward strand.
GAGCGTCGTGTGGACGCCGCGTTGGTGCCAGGTGCGCGGTCGTGGTCCTTGTGGAAGGCGGAGCGGGAACGCTTCCCACCCAGGTGCGTGTCCGCGCTCGCAGCTGAGGGTCGAGGCTGCTGTGGAGCGCTGCGGGGCGGGGAGTCAGCGCAGAGATGGGTGTATTAATGTATTTACGTTGCTCTGCAGCCCAAGGAAGAAAAACTATGATGTGCTAAAGCTACTTACCCGTTGCTTATGACTACTGCACGACTTCTGTGTAATCAGCCAGAAAACTATCTTAGGAAGCCCTATTTTGTTTCTCTTGATGTTGAGAAGAAAAATCCCATTTACAGCAGTGATACAGAAACAGGAAGGAGCAGACGCTGGAAAAAATTCATTTGAAAATAATCTTGAAGAGGGAGGGAGGGTGAAGAAGGGACTGCAGAATAAACTTAGCAGGTTCAATTAGGTATATGACACACAAAAGAGCAGAAAATTAAGCAGCCTTTTAAGAGGGGTGCCTATAGGGCTGTAAACACTAAAGACTAATTCCTGAGGACTGGGAATGATGTTACATAGAGGTTTGAAATAGTAATGAATCTGGGTCCTCTAGCAGATACTGCTGGGAATCTGGTGCTTCTTCAGTAATGTTTGTCCATACAAAGTTGCTACAGGGCTTAATGTCGTCTTCTCCCAACACATGCAGGCATCTTGCGTGTGAAGTGGCCACCAAGTTCCACTAAGCGTTATGTCAGGGCTTCAGCGGCTTCAGCCCCTTGGGGGCGAGTATGCATTTGTCTGTTATTTGTCTCCTAGCAGGTAGGTCACTCTGGAGTGGCTCCACTTATGTTAGTGTTGTAGGACAGTGGCGGGGCTCCTGGAAGAACAGTTCTTGTTATGTACACAGGTCAGCATCCAGGCTGTGTGGGGAATGCTACACTCATCCTCACATGGCTCCAGGAGAGCATCACTTCCTCAGGAGCTGCAACACACTGCTGCAGATCTGTATTGTGCTGAGATTGTTGTTTCTAGCTGGGAGGAGTGAGTAGGAAGGGGCCCTGGTGAACAATACCAGACCTGTAACCCTCAGCTTGGGTCTCTGTAAGCAACAGTCTGAACCTTTTAAATAAAACTGTGTTCTAGGTTCAGCCCCACAGTCCGTGCTCCCGTTAAAGTGAGTGTTATGAGGATTGCATCAAAACAGGGTGGTTATTGAGGATGCATTGCAGTCCCATTGCCTGCAGCCAGTGCAATTCTCCTTGGCATTCTCCAGGCTTCTGTCTGTTCTTTACTTTTGGTTTGAAAGCTTATAGTTGCAGTTCCTTGACCAGGAGCAGCATCTGGGTGCCTATAACCGTGCAGCTGCATCAGGACAACAAAACTCTTACTGCTGTCAGTAATGGCCCGCTATCAGGCTTATAGGCTTGAGCTGGGTCCTCTGGTTTGGTTGGGATTCTGGAAAGCTGGGAATCCACCATGTCCCCCTCCTGCCATGCAATCTCTCATGCAGTCTGCAGGTTTGCTGCTGTGTCTGCCGACTTGCCTGCATGAGACCCGCATGTGGGCAGTTCTCCAGGACCATGACTCTGGCTTTAAAGCTGGCTGCTGGAACGGTTACTCCTTTGATGCTTACTACCGCGCTCTGCCTTCAGTGGTGCCAAATGCACTGATGCACACAGAATTAAGTGACTGCTTTTAGACAGATTACAGCAGCTCACACAGCATGCCGGCCTCACAATTACACTGTGGCCTGCTGCAAGCCTGAGAGGCATTAACTTTGCTGCGTATCTCTTTACTGCGTGAGCGTTGTGCCCTCTTCTCATCTGCCTGCTCCTGGGAGCAAGGGGCAGTCCAGATGTATTTCTTTCACTGTCTCTATTAACTTATACTTAACATTTCTCAAGGCTTTTAAAATACAAGTAAAATGTAACTCCTGCGCCTTCTGGGAATACATGTCTGATTTTTCAGGTTTTATCTTTGTCATTGATCCCTTTCCAGTTACTTCAGCCAAAGGTGAGGAAGTGATGTGTGAATGATGGAACAGTTCTTTTTTTTTAACTAGGCTGTATGAAAGGGTCAACTGTTAAGCTGGGATTCTTACAGAAGCCCCAGAAATAGGTTCTCTCTGCTTTTGTGCAGCCAAGACAATTACTCCAGGGAGAACGCTTTTCAATGCACTGAATTCACCTTTTTGCTCTTATACTTTTTTCTATTCCCCCCGGAGGGTGAACTGGACAAAGACTACATAAGGGATGTATCCTGTGGGGTCAAACCCATTGCAGATATTTAGTATGGTCTTCGCAGTAAGAATTGCTCAACTCAAGTTGCAAGAAAGTGATGATAAATGATTCCTGTACAGAGTTTACTTTAAAAGCATTTGAAATGGATTCTGAGCTGACTTGAAGTAGAGCATAGAAGAGGAGAGTAACCGATGTTTAGTTTCATCTGATAAGGGTCTTCAGGTCATCATGACATAGTAAATGGACCTATAATGAAGTGGTGAACACTGAGAGAACAGAGAAAGCCTCCTGTCCTTATTTGTCAGTGACTCTAGCATTGCTTGTAGTTACCCTGTTTCTTTTTAGATAGTTGTAACCTGGGCTGATAAAAAGACCAGTAACTCAGTGGGGCACTTGGTGGGAGAAAATACATCTTTCATGGTGCAGGCTGAAGAGGAAATTAAAATTTTTCCAGAAGTTTTCAGGGAATATTATTTCCAGGATATCATTATGCCATATGGAACTATTATCTTTCTTACATACTTCCTAATTCAAAGAAAGGAGGTACAAATAAATGTGCAAGAAGTCTACTATTCAGTGGTAAGTTCCAGGTTTGTTTCTTTGGTTAACCAGGTACCACACTGTATGGACAATATTTTGAGTAAAACCATCATTTCAACACAACTGCCATATTTCTGAGGGTTATAGAGCAAAGTAGAGGTACACAGCTGATCTGTCATCCTGCTGAGGCCAACCTTCATAAGCAAATCTATCCTCAAGAAGGAAGGATCTAGACATGTTAGTTTTCTGGGTTTTGGTGGAACAGGTGCTCCACATCTTCCTCTTAATAAAGACCATAACCAATTGAGAAGTGCAAACATGGGATAAAAGACGGTCCTTGAACCCAGTGACAAGGTTTTGGGCAGCTGACAGTTTTCAGAGATGCATGGAATCATGTCAATGTGCACTGTTATTACCTGCTCCCAGTGTAGCACAAACAGAACACATTTACAGCAAAGCTACAGGTGCGATGTGGGTACATCTTAATTCTAGTTATGACGTGTCTCTTCATCAAGTGAGTTTCCTGCAGCGCATAGCTACATGGACTGCCCCAGGTGTTTGGTCTCAAAGCACAGACTGCTACTGCCTGAGCAGAAGATATAATTCTGCTTCTCAAGGCAAGATTCACCAGCCTCTGTCTTTGGCCTCCAGCAAATGGAGACATATTAGCAATGGAAGCCCTTTGTTAAACGAGCCTTCTGGAAAGTATAGGCAAGGGGCAATGTATTTAACATTTTTTTTCCCATGGTATGTGGGTGCAATGTGAATGCACCCTGAACAAGGAAGGTGGCAGAGTATAATAATATCATGAGAATCTAAGTGCCACGCCCTTGGGTAGAAGTGCTCATTCCTGAGGAAATGAAGTCAAGTCTGCTTTTGGCTACATGTCTTGAAACCCATCTTGCAGGTCCAGGTTTACTGGAGCGTAGATTTAATGCTCCCTTATGGAGTTTTTCTGCCAATTGATTGTTGAGGTAGTTGACAGAATCTTAAGAAGAAGGAGCTAATGAGTAGCGATGCATGGCAAAGTTTCCCTATTCCAAGTGGACTGGAACGGCATATGGGGCAGCAATGCAGGAGATGAGTTCTAGGGATGGATGTTCAGCACCAGGGCTTGCACCACAGGTTCAGTTTCCCTCCTACACAACAGCACATGAGGGACTTCAAGGACTCAAGGCAAAATTATGCACGTCACATATAAGTAGGGTACTTGACATAAGCTGCTGTCACCTGTTTGGAAGACCTTTTTTTTTTTCCACCTACCCATCAAAGTCCAGCTTAGACTGAACAGTCTGATTATTCAATGCTTCTCCGTTGCTCTTTAGGCAGTAGTAATTATCCTGGATGCTGTGTGATCATCTGCCTTGTAAAATATTCTCTGATATGGGTATGAGGGCATAGTCAAACAGAAACTTGTTTGGGAATTGCAGGCAATCTGCACAACTGGATCTGAGGTACTGGTCCACTGTCTTGAACAGTGAAGCTGGCTGGTGGGATTTCTGGCCCTTTTTCCCTTACTAAAGGGATATTTTTAATTAAAATAATTTATTTGTCTAGTTTCCAGGAGAGGCCCATGAACAGACTTATTAACATACCTCAGAAGAAGGTGAAGCTCCTCAAGAACTGGAAGAGGTAGAATTGGTGGGGGAGAGAGGGAAACACTTTAAGCTGTCATCAATGCCAAAAATGTGGTGCTACATCCCAGTATCTCCACAGACTCTGTGGATAGACATAGGGGCTTCAAGAGATGTAGAACGCCTTAATCCAGTGCCTACAGTAGACATCAGCAGAATGTCAACCCAAATGAGTCTCTTGACTCATTCCTGTTTTTTCAGTCTTTGTGCCTGGTTCTCTAGGTGCCCTTTAGTTTTCGACTGTGCTTTACAGTGTAATTTGATTGCTGGGGCCACCTCCAATCCCTCCATTCTCCTTTATGTGTGTGGAGTTCTTCCACCCCATTTGTTCCTCCCACCCATCCCTTTGTATAGAATGGGCGAGCAGCCTCCAACACAGTGTGCCCAAAAAAGGATTGTGCAGTTGTAAGGTGCTTGTCACCATCACACCTCGTTCACAGCAGGGAGATGACTCAGCTGCCACCCCACATGGCTGGGATGTGTCACCAAGTGAAGGATGACAGTTCCAAATGCAGTGGAATTTGGAAGTGGAGTAGAGGGGAGAGGAGGAGTTGGGCTATGAAAGGACATTGGGGAACATCAGTGTTTCTAATAATCTGAAGGTTTTGTTAAAGAAATATGCAATTTAGAGAAGTATAACACTGTTATCTGAGCATGCTGTGATCTATTCTATTCTTTTATTTTACAGTGAAGGGAGGGCTGGTCCAGTAGTTAGAGGTTTTGTATATGACTTAAGTAATCTAAGTTCAACTCCCTGTTCTGCAATAAATTTCTTGGATCTCTTTCACCCCAGCTCTAAAACAAAGTTGAAAGTACTGCTCCCCTCATGAGACCGTGGGGAGATTTCAGTCACAGTCCATATACATTGCTGTCATGGAGCAGATCTGATTGATGGACCCCCCTGATGCATCAGGGTGAAGCATTTGAAGCTCTTTTGATGGGTAAAGCCATGAAAGTGCAAAGTTTTATTTTAGCTATTCTGGAAGACAAAATACGTTCAGTACTTGTGGTGGCATAGTTTGGACTAAAAGTAAATCTGCTGTGTTTAGGCGGTACCTAGACAAATGAGTCTCAAGGCTTACATGGAAACTAATGCATGGAGGCAGCTTGTTTTGAAAGGACAGGCTACTTGAGTGGTCCAGTTACTAGAGATAGTGAAATAGATGTTGAAACCTAAGCAGTTAGTCTGGGGTTTTGTGTAGAGACACTTTATAAGTATAGGAAGTTTTCACTCCCATGGATAAACCTCATATTCATTCTTCACAGCAACGGGCAGCTTTGCGAACAGCTAAAGGAGGAACAACTGGGGTATAAACTGGGTTCAATCCATCACAGACTTCCTTTGCTACTGTGGGGAAGTCACTTAGACACAGTGAGCCTTGGTTTATCTGTAAACTGGGAAAAATATCCTTATTCTGCCTCACAGTGGTCCTAGGTCTTAAAGCTCATTTATCAGATTTTTTAAAAGACCATTTATGTGCCATCCTGCTGCCTGGGATACTAGAGAGCCTCATTTGGATGTAGCCTAAAACAAAGTTCCCTGATGCTTCAGAGACATTATGGGACCATTTGTTGGTGTTAGACATGAAGTCCTGGACAGAGTCCAAGTTTAGTGTAGTCCCAGCCTGTCTACCAGAAAATCTCCTTTGCATGTTGAGTAGGATATGCTCTTGTCTGTTATGCATGTCTATTGTGTGCTGTTAAAACAGCTGACACGTTTCACCCTAGAGGAGCTGCACGCTATAATTGGTAAATCTTTTTTTACAGTAAAGCAGTGCATGGCATTTAAGTGTTTTGAGATTCCTTTTGGGAGAAGAAAACTTATATAAAAGGATGAAAGAGCATTCTGTTTAGATGGCAAGTACCTAAATATGTTCTTTCTTTGGTAGAGCTGTAATCCCATATTCAGTGCTTAATGAACAGATGACAATGATAAACGTTCGAGGAATATCATTATTGAACAAATGTTTCAAACCAGCAGGTGGAAACATGGATTCAGTTAGTGTTTAGGAGTCGAGAAACATGAAAGCAAAGGTATGGAATGAATCTTCTGTGTCAGGAAGTCCAGGTCTCTGTTGTCAAAGGCATTAACTGTTTCACTAACTGACTAAACTCACTTTAAAGCAAGTGAGGGATTACTGCTACCGAAAAGTTGTTCTATAGTCCAACACTTGTGGTTAGAAATCTTTCTTTATTCCCCAGCTTAAATGTCAGTGCACGTTAGTTCTTTCCTTGGTGTTAATCACCTAAGATTTGTATGGAGAACAATCACATCCCTTTTCCCTTTTGTTTTTCTAAACTAGGTTCCCCTTGTGGGATAGATTTTTCTCTTCCTGATCAGACTGTTAGCCCTGTTTCATACCACTTCTGATCTTAGTAGATCTTTGTGGCTATAGGTGACAGGAACAGCCTGCTTTATCCCAGGGAGAGTTCTCATAATGGTCTAACAGCTTTCTCTCTTACTGGAAAGGCAGCACCTCATGTGTTACGATGATGGTTTTTTCCCATTACTGCATTTTGTTGGTGTCATCTGCTGAGCAAGTAATACAACATGCTCTGTCTTTTCTTTTGATTAGCTCCTGGCTTAAAGCCACAATTCTTATTAGTCTTTAACTGCTTGCCTTGACTGTGATCCTATAGTGTAGTCATGATGATTCCTCCATTCCTGCCTTTGGCCAATTTATGTTACTTTTAAAGTGTAATTTCACAAGTCAAACACAGAGCAAGACTGGTTCTTATGGGAATCTACTAGTAAATTCCCTCCATCTTTGTATTTCCCTGTTCAGTACTACCTATTGCCATTTCCCCCATCAGCAGTTAATGCAATTCCTGACCTAACTCCCTTTTTTTCCATCTTGACTAACAACTTCCAATTTAGCACCATAGTAGCTGCATGGAGTCCAGGTAGATGAGATTTACTCCAGCTCCTTTGCAGAAGAAGAGGTTACCTTATCAAACACTGTTATTGTAATATTCTAGATCTAGCTTTGGGAAAGTCTGCCTTCAATTTATCTCTGTCTTGGATTTTTTTTTTTCTTCAGAAAAGATTGTAAAATACTGCATGTGGGTGAGGCTAAATAACTGCAGCTACCTAGATACAATTTTTTAAATCTCCTTCTGTCAGTTAGATAATCAAGAAGCCAACTAAAAGTCCTTGAAGCCAGGTCTTTGGATTGCCTGATCTCTCTGGCACAAACAGAACAGGTGGTGTTTTACTTCTTTTCCATGGAACTGGTAATTTCATCTCCTGTGTATTTCCAAACATTGTTTTGAGCCTATTTTCATTATTATCATCTTTAAGAAAAACTGAGGTAGACTACTTATTCTGTTTTGAGGTCCTATTTCAATCACTGTAAATCTTTACCTCACTTTTGTTCTGGACCCACTTCTTCCTTTCTTGCTTTCCTTTCAAACATGGAAAAACCCTTTCTGTGAAGTCCTTGGTTTCCATTTCTTTTGTCAAATCTAAACCAGTTTGATTTTGGACAATTCTTGTTTTGTGTTTCTGTACTACCTGATCCTGGGGGTCACTGTTGCTTCTTGTGTCCTTCCTGAAGTACCTGTTCATCCAGCTGTATCCAGAACCCTTCCCTATGAGCCTTTCTCTCCTCTCTGGGGATACATGGTCCAGGTAATCCTTTCACCTTCAGTTTAAAAAGTAGTTACCAAATGTGATGTGGAGTCAAGTTCCTGAGTCCTCTGGCCCTGATAATTTTACTCATTCTTTTTATTTCTCCAAGTAAGATGAAGAAATATAGTTGTTTGGAAGAGAAATACGCATGCACTGACCCAGCAGAAACTTATGTGACTCCGGAATATTTTGCACCTAAATAAAATAGCCTACTTATGGAAGAAGGATAAAGCCTCATACTTACGTGAGATCCAGTGACAGGGGAGACCATTTCAGACAAAATGCCAAATTCTGTATAACCAGAGAAGCCTTCTGTGTGCTAAAAGAGGTGGAGATGGAGGTAAATATTTGAGAAGACACATGAGCTGTCTAACAGGATGAGCATACAGCGAAATGTACTGAGTTTCCCTGCAGGTGTTCCAGCAGCCATGCAGCAGGATTGCCTTAAAACCTTGATGTCTGGTAAGCTTCCATTGCCAGCCCAGTTATTTTGGGAAATTTCTTCTGTTGTGTTTTTCTTTGAGAGTGAAATGTGAGAGTCCTCGTCCTCACGTCCCATGAATCCATGCATTAATCTGACAGAGTGGGACCAGCTAAGGAGAAATACCAGTTCATTCTTTTCTGCATGCAAGAATTCTGTTTGGTTGCTCCTGATGCCATGGTAGCAGACCGTGACCTGGATCCTGAGCTGGCATAAACTGGGAGAGGTTTGCTGAAGTCAAGGGAATTGTGCTCATTTACACGTATGGGTACAACAGAGATGGATGTATTCATCTCTGTGCATGTTCCAGGGTAGGTCCAAACCTGCAAACAAATATTGGGCCAATGTTTATTTTGTTTGGAAAGTCTTTTTGACTTGATCATGTTGGATGATGACGTCATATTTGTCAAATTAAGAGGGCTCACACTGGGGCATTCCACAGCAAAAGAGTACAGATACAGAGTGAAAAATCATCCCCACAGGGAAAAGCTGTAACAGACTAGAATTCCCTCTGAAGGTAGGCAGACACACAGCATTGTTTCCATTTGCAACTTGTATTGCTGACCAGCCAGATTATTTAAACAAAGGAGTATTTGTGAAGAAAGCTGATGTGAAATAGTCATGTCATCAGTTATTCCCCACTATTGTCATGTTTAGGCTATTTTCCCTATAATCTGTCCATGTTCATTTGTTGTCTTTGGGTTTAGATTGTAAGAGTACCTTATTGCTTGATGTGTGTACAGTGCCCTACACAGTCCACATGCAATGAAAACTGTCTCATTGCTTGAGCAAGCATGGGAGGACAGAGATGAAATATTATATTATGTAGATCGATACAGGGAATTCTAGCAGCCTAAGATGGGGAGTTGTGGCCGCAGTGTGTATAATTTCATTTTTCTGGTAGGACAGTTTCACTTCAAAATTTGTCATAGCTGCCGAAATGCTGTCTTTGGGTTGCAAATTATGACAATGCACATAGTCCCACTGAGTATTCTCCTGATTGATAAAGATGCTTCTGTGGACCCTGAGCTAGCACAGGATATTATTTGATTTTGATTTAAAAAGAAAAAGACTAGAAATGATTGGCTGCAGTGCTGGTAGTTCCCTCCTCCTTTCCTCTTCCCTTTTGCTCAGTATAAGCAAGTCACACTGAGGTTAGATAAGATGTGGATTTATAGAACATCAACTCCACTTTCATTGTGGGGTAAACTACCTCATACTTACCACAAAGTAAAAGCAAGTAGACAGGCAGCAGCAACAGAGTTACCGATGTACAATAAATCTGCATATGATAACTGGCTTCTGCAACCACCACATCAGGCTCTTGTCTCCTTCCCTCCCCTTGGCAAGTAGATTTAGAAATTAAATAGCTGTAATTTTGTAAATGCCCATCAGCTTAACTCAAGAAAATCAGTTGTAGACACCTGCAAAGAAAAGTTGGGAGCTGCAATGTCACTGATTTGGCTGCTTTAATCCGTTGACTACTCATCCTCCTAATTTATCTATGTTTGTCACTCACTAAGAGTGGCTCGCCTGTGGAAGAGTTCCCATTTGGATACATTGATCACAGCACACGTGATAAATGCCAGATGGGAAATTGGCACTGACCAGGAAGCTTGGAGCCTCACACTTCACTGGCAGCTCACATAGGTGAAAGCCATACTGTTGGCTTGGTGTTGATGGAAGAAAGAATGTTCAGCAGAGAAGAAAGCCTCTTTCAGCTACTCTCTTGCTCCACTCAGGGTGCCATTTGCTTTCAGGAGACTCACAGTGTGGATTTTTGTGCTGCCCCAGGGCTATAATTAAAGTCCTTTAGGGGAGGATGAGGTTCCTCAGAATGAAGGATGATCCAGGACAGCTCTGGATCCAGGACAACAGCAACATTGATGACCAGTAGCCCCACTAGTGGGACAGGAAATGATTGCTCATACTAAGGAAGAGCTCTGGTTTTGGTGGAGTCCTACCATATGTTCCTGCACTCCGTACTTAGCACAGCTATTCTCGGGGACAACCCATCTCTCTACTGTGCCCCTACTGATAGGAGTTATCTCAGCCCCTCCACTACATGATTGCCATTCAGGAAATATTTCATTGCATCTGTTCTCTGATCCTTCAAATTACATGGCTCTACTACTCTTTTTGGGAGACCCTCCAAGACAGCAGTTTTCCCTAACTGACTTCTGTCCCATTTTGCTCTAGGTTATGCCCTCTGGAATATCTCTACTTGCAGCCTTTGCAATCCTGGTACTTCCTGATGAACACTACTGTATTGAGGGGAAACTAAAAGAAAAGGCCAGGAGGGGCCCTTGGACTATATGCTGTGCAAAATTTCACAGGGGATCAAATTTACCTTCACTGCCTTCCTGTGTATGTGAAAGGTTGCAGCCTAGCAGCTTGATCACTGGATGGAGACTGGGAAGATCTGAGATATTTCTGATTTTTTGCCCAGGTTTCCCACCAGCCTGATGGGTGACCTTGTGTAAAGCACCTCCCCCCCCCCTTCCCTTTTGCAAAATTGAGCTAATAATGCTGAAAAGTGTTTTTCTTTGAAACATGCATTGAGGTTTACAGATCGAACCTGATATTTACTGTCATCTTTGTGTGGCATGGTTGTTTGCTTTGTGTATGTTGCCCACCAGAGTCTTTCAGTGAAGCCATAGGTGGCAGCAAATTTGTCATTCTTCTGTGTCTGTCCCTTGTGCTGGCAAAACTGAGTAGGGCCTTTTTTCATCACAATGACTACCGTCAGCTTATAGCAAAACTCACACGTGGGAGATGGAAGCATCCAACAAACACTAGTGCTAGAATTCTTAATATGTCCAGAATAGAAATGACTTTGCATACAGAACAGCCACCAATGGACTACAATTTACTGATTATGTTCTGCCATCCACATAAGCCTTTGACAAGTTCTGTAACTGTGGGGCACTGTCAGAGCATACACTATGATTTCCGATGCACTTAGCAGCTGCTGTGACTGCAGGAGTTTACAGTCTGGTCTAAACAGGCCTATTCAGAGACAAAAGTCATACCCACTCTGGGTATACAATGTGTGCTTAGCAATGAAGGCTTCAAGGACGGAATGAGGCTTTAGTCATCAACCTAAGCGGGTGCCACACTCCCATGAATTTAAGTAGGGCTTTAGTGTTTGCATGTTTCCCAGGAGACAAGCCCCAGACCTTAGGAGACAAGGGACATGTGCATGTCGTGGCTTTCTGAAGAAGGGAAAGCAGCATAAGGTAAAAAAAGAGAAGGCTACAGGAGATGTGAAATGAAATTAAAGATTGAGAGATTGAGAAGGAATGATGAAGATGCCTGACCTCAGCATGGAAGAAAACACATCACTCCCTAATGTGAGACAGTGCAGAATCTGAAATATGTAAATGCAAGATTTGGAAAGCAGATGACCTCTGCACATAACCACTCTGGTTGCTGGAAATTACCCAGGAGATCTGGCCATATTTTTGCACGTTATCTCCAATCACAAGGTATCTTAGTCATAATTCTTGCTTCATGCAGACATAAAAATCCATCTCAGGGCTCAAGCAGTTAAATGAAATATAATCTTCCCACCATTGTCTGTCAGCACCTCACTATGTTTCACTTGTTCCTAAAGACAAGGCCTTTATTGCAAGGAAGCTGGTCACAAGGCAATGAGTTGTTTCTCAGACTGCGAAAAAAAAAAAAAAGAGTAAAAAAAGTTATCCTGACAATTGCTGAGGAAGATTGACATTGCAGTGTAATAATATGTAGCCCCTACTACGCCTTGTAGATTCAAAAAACTGTTTAAGATGTGCATGTGCCTTGTCAAATTGCCTCAACACCAAACTTCTTGAGCTTCAAGCTGCATATAGCACAATAGTAAAGACATGTCTGGGGGAAGAACTCAGGTGCTTTTGAGTTAACTTAAGATAGGTTCATGTCCACGCAGCATCCTGACTTTCAGACTTCGGTTGCTGCTAGTCAAAATTGTCTAATGGAAAACTTTTTGTTGAATAGTTATTTTCTTCAAATTTGCTTGTGAAATTTCTAGTTGCTTCTAAAAAACATAAATAAAATGCTGTTTTTCATAAAAGCTTTTAAGTAAATTCTCATTATTTTCTGAAACATATGCGGTTTTAAACCTTCTGAGAGGGATGGGACGAGTAAGCAACTTTCATGCTTTCCCTATTCTTTGTATAAATAGGAACAGACTGCAAGAAGTGGAAAAAGATGGAAGCTATCAGAAAAACTTGTTGTAAAATTATCGCCATTTTTAATCATGCATAGCTTAGCTTTGAATCTTCTTTATGGGAAAACCAAACTGCCAATGGTTACAAATTTGAAGTGAAAAGATGCATTTTCTTTAAAATTTTGAAAATACATTTTCCCCAGACCAGCTCTATGTTTTACCAAAATTTCACATAAAGAGGAGAAAATGTGGCAATCTTGCTTCCCCAAGTAGCACACTGTGAGTTACCAAGAAACCTGAAGTGCAGGGAGCCCTGAGCAGCAGCTAGGGGACCCTGCTCTGGAAGGTGGAAAGCCATGAGTAGACCCTGAAATCTGAGCAGTCTCTGAGATGGGGCAAGGAAAATGGTCCTTGTAGAGTCTCCTGCCTTCTGTTGCTGTTGCAGCTCTGGTTGGCAGACTGTGGTTTTGTGGCAGCTGTGATTGAGACATGCCTGTAGCACGGGGAGCTTCAGAGCTGGAGGGTGTCTGGCTGCAGCAGGCAGGCTGGTGCAGAAGCAATTGTATGCATTTACCCTTGGCTTGATCCACAACCAGTTTTAAACTGTAGGACAAGCAATTATCAATAAATCTAATAGTAAAATTAATTCAGATTATTATTAATTACATACATTAATTATTCATTTCTCCCCTTCGGACTTCCCAGTAGACTATAATGCTGGTCCTTGACCTCAGGAAAGGGGGGGGAAATGATGTAAATCCTAGTCCTAGCATCTCTGCTTTCTTTATATATCCACAACCTCTCCAGCCTTTGCTGATGCCTGATGACATGCCATGGTGGTGCATGCTTATAGCAGATGACTGCTAACATCTTGGAAGGGAAGGTGGCTGGAGACTTGGAGTTACCATTTTACATCAGAGCTGTATAGGCTGTAATTCTCTGCCTTTGAACACGTGAGTAGGCTTATTTGGTTCCTGTTTTATTCCCTTTACTTCCTTACTAGTGAGGTATAACATCCTCCTAAGATACAGTTTCTGAAAATGCTGTTATAGAAACAGTTGCTATGCTGGAAAAACCACTTTGCCCAGCATCCCCACCCTGCTGCTGCTAGAATCTGCCTCCCCTACTACCACAGGCACTATGAGCTGCAGATGTACACCTGACATGGAGGTGCAAAGCTCCTCACATCCCCTGCCTTTACAGGGTATGGTCTTTAGTTTGCCTGATTGCCCTGATTGTTCTCCAGGGGTCACAATCAAAGGGGTCAACCTGCAAAGTACGATCCTCCCACCACAAGAGTTTACAACCAGTCTACAAGACCTTAGTATTAAAGAGGGGGGTTTTGTGTTTGTATGGCTGGGAATTCATATTTCTTTGTGGTCTGATGAAAGAGATTAACACTTGTTCTGTGTGGTCTGGTATCAGACACATGGGCTAGTGGAAAGCAGGGTCACTGACACTGACCTCGGTGCCGGGGAAGGTTCTGGAGCAGATCATCTTCCGTGCCATTACGTGGCATGTGCAGGACAACCAGGTGACCAGGCTCAGTCAGCATGGGTTTATGAAAGGCAGGTCCTGCTTGTCTAACTTGATCTCCTTCTAGGTGACCTGCTTAGTGGATGAGGGAAAGGCTGTGGATGTTGTCTACCTAGACTTTAGTACAGCCTTTGACACTATTTCTCACAGCATTCTCCTGGAGAAACTGGCTGCTCATGGTTTGGATGGGCATACGCTTTGCTGGGTAAAAAACTGCCTGGCTAGCTGGGCCCAAAAAGTTGTGGCAAAGGGAATTAAATCCATTGCGGTGGCTGGTCACAAGTGGTGTTCCCCAGGGCTCAGTGTTGGGGCTGGTTCTGTTTAATATCTTTATCAATGATCTGGATGAGGGGATCGAGCCCACCCTCAGTAAGTTTGCAGGTGACACGGAGTTGGGCGGGAGTGTTGATCTGCTTGAGGGTAGGAAGGCTCCACAGAGGGACCTGGAACGGCTGGATCGATGGGCCAAGGCCAATTGTATGAGGTTCAACAAGGCCAAGTGTCAGGTCCTGCACTTGGGTCACAACAACCCCATGCAATGCTACAGGCTTGGAGAAGAGTGGCTGGAAAACTGCCCAGCGGAGAAGGACCTGGGGGTGCTGGTTGACAGCCAGCTGAATATGAGCCAGCAGTGTGCCCAGGTGGCCAAGAAGGCCAACGGCATCCTGGCCTGTATCAGCAATAGCATGGCCAGCAGGACTAGGGAATTGATCATCCTCCTGTACTTGCAACTGGTGAGGTCATACATTGAACACTGTGTTCAGTTTTGGGCCCCTCACTATGAGAAGGACATTGAGGTGCTGGAGCGTGTCCAAAGAAGAGTAACAAAGTTGGTGAAGGGTCTAGAGCACAAGTCTTATGAGGAGCGGCTGAGGGAAGTGGGGTTGTTTAGCCTGGAGAAAAGGAGGCTGAGGGGAGACCTTATCGCTCTCTACAACTACCTGAAAGGAGTTTGTAGTGAGGTGGGTGCTGGTCTCTTTTCCCAGGTAACAAGCGATAGGACAAGAGGAAATGGCCTCAAGTTGCAGCAGGGGAGGTTTAGATTGGATATTAGGAAAAATTTCTTCACTGAGGGGGTAGTCAAGCATTGGAACAGGCTGCCAGGGGAAGTGGTGGAGTCACCATCCCTGGAGGTATTTAAAAGATGTGTAGATGTGGCCCTCAGGGACATGGTTTAGCAGTGGACTTGGCAGTGTTAGGTTAATGGTTGGAGTCAGTGATCTTGGAGGTCTTTTCTAACCTAAACAATTCTAAGATTCTATGAAGACCGTGATGTGTGATGCTTATTCCCACCCTGACGTGCTGGTTCACTTGCTATGCTAATATGAAGCTCTTTAAGAATGGATGCATAGGACTAGGCCCTTAAGTAGTGTGCACTGCATCTGATACCTGCTGCTCCTGCTGTATATGCAATATAAAGCTGCTTTTGACCTCCAGCTCTGTTAAGACAGTCCTGGTTTGGTGGCTGCAAATTATTCATTTTTCTTCCTACCCTTTTTATTGTGTGCTTAGCATGAAAGCAGTTTTTGGCAGTGACAATCTCTGTACCATATCCAATATGACAGAGTCCCAGATGTGGTTGCAATCTTTAAATGCTGTTGCAGTACTTCTGCTAACGAGCTCTTGCCAGAGCTACTAAACCAAATCCTGTGGATGTGGGTGTGTTTGTATTATAAGGAAGTTCTCCCTCTTCTTCTCTCTTAACTTGGTTTCCTATTTCCCAAGTCAGTGCTGACATCAGGTACACATATCTAGTCACATAGAAAATGGCTTCTTCTCTAAGCTGAACTATTCCTGTCTCAAAAGAAAGGAGAATTTTGTGACTTACCCTGGAGCACTGTAGTGTAGCTGGCAGCAATAAAAAAAGCTACAGCAGTGAATGAAGGAAGGTCTTTTCTAGATGATTGGGAGTTCAGGATGCACTCACAATGGACGTTTTGTTTGCTGTTGTTCTTTTTAAATAACTAAAAATTCAGGGAGTGTGTTGGGGGAAGCCACTTTGATATGTTGGGTGCTCATCTATCCGGGAGGATGTGGTCTGAGCATTGTGGACAGTTTCCTTCTCTGTGCAGAACAGAGCAAGGATTGTCCGAGTATGAGAAAGGCAAAGCAGTGATCCTTCAGACCACGGCTTTGTTACTCTGGGCTTTTATGTTTGTAATCAAGAATTTCTTTAGCTCTGCAATTTGTACTGTGCTGTAAGGCAAAATGGATGAAAAACACAGTCTAGGGAAAAGACTGAGGCTTTCTTGGGTTTGCATTGATGTTGCCCCCTTGATGCCTTTGGGTTTTTTCCTGAAATTTGCCATTTCTGTGAAAGCCCATAGGGAGGTCTGGGACTTTGCTTTCAGGACATGG
Source organism: Buteo buteo (assembly GCF_964188355.1). NCBI lineage: Eukaryota > Metazoa > Chordata > Aves > Accipitriformes > Accipitridae > Buteo > Buteo buteo. The sequence continues at coordinate 56,623,311 of NC_134174.1, forward strand.
GAGAGACTGGACTTTGAAGGAATACATACTATCACCCTTAATGTATGTAATAATACAAAGCTGATTTTTTTAACTTTTGGCATCATGTATTGTTTGATCCTCACCTCGGTGACACTCCATTCTTCCACTTGAGTGATGCACAACTTTGGAGCTTTAGTGGGGAGGGAATGTATTTCCTTATGTTGTAGCTGATACTGGCCTTTATTTAGGGGCAAAATAGTGAGTAGAAATCCTGGTAGTTTAATCTCATTTGGCAGACTCCATACTCCAATGATGTCAATGAAAGGAGACGTGGAACCAGATACCACCTCCAAATTATCTTCTCTCTGTGCCCATTTCATCGGTCCAGTGAGCAATCTCTCTCCCTCACACCTAAGGGTTGTATTGCACTGCTGCCGTGGTGAGGTCCCCACATCTCTGTACAAGCTGTCCACCTCTGCAGGATCCCTCCTCAGTCTGTGCTGGTGAGTGTGTGCTCCTGGCTGGTAGCTCTGCCTCAGGCCCTCCCTGTACTTAGTTCAGATGACAACAAGAAAGGACAGTGGAGTTATTCCAGCAGGTTCCTTTTGTCTCAGGGCCATCCTGACTCTGCAGGGATTTTTAAAGATGTACTGTTTTTCTTTTTTCTCCTAGAAACCTCTGTGCGTGTTTCTCCAGTTTGCAGGGGTTTGGATTTGCTAAACCAATTCCCTTGCTGGTGGGCACACCTTTTTGTGTTTGAAACACAAGCTGCAGGATACATATTCTATTTGTTTCACTGACTTTGTTAACCCCACTGCAGGAAGATGAGCTGTGAAGCTGGTGCTGGATAAGGGGTGAATGTGATGAATGGCATTTCCCCCCCCTCACATTCAGGCAAACATTCAGGTTTGTTTCATTTTCATGGAAGTAGGAGGGTATGAACACAACCTGAGTGCGGCTTTCTCTTGATTATTCACTTAGTTAAGCCCTTATTTTTCCTTGTTTGCCTTTCCTGTAATTACGTATGTTCTTCTTACCTCCACATGTTAGATGTGCCTTGGTAGATTCGGGTCCTGGTATAAATTTTGAGTAACTGCCTTGATTTTAGTGGAGATGTTTTTTGGGTACAACTCTCTTGCAACTCATGGAGTTAGAGCATTGTAAGCCAGAAATGAATCAGGGAACAGTGTTCTAGTAGCTCTTGACCTCCCAGGAACAGATGCTGGCCCCATTGCCTTTCCTATGCTATTGGTTTAAAGTCACTTTCTTTTACACTGCCCCCCTGGCCCCCATACTGCAGTGATCAGTCTGACTCTTTCTGCTGCCTCTTATCTAGGCCTGTTCCAATGCCACAGGAGGGTGAAAGGAGGGAAGACAGGCATACCCTGGAAAAACACTGCAATTCTCTCCAGCGTTGAACTTGGAGTCTTTTACCCATGTTTCTGATGTGATTTTTAATTTGGCCACAGCCAGTCACATCAAAGGTGAGCCCATGCCCTGCATATTACACACACATGAGTTCAGAAGTGACAGAACTTCCTGGGAGCTTGCAGCAACAGAAAACACAGAGCAACTAGAGGATTATGAATGAATGAATGATTTATTCTGGGGCTGGGTAGTGCTATTATTGTGGCACGGGACAGGAGTATTTAATATTGTGCTGGTCGCTAATTCATGTGCAAAGCCTCAAGTGTTGATCTGTGTGGATTAAATGCATGCTGAAGATGCTTTCTGTACTGTGCCACTTGAAAATCTCTGTCATGATGCAAGGCATTCAAAGCAAATCATTTTCCGTTTCCCATTTGCCAGTGAATGCGTGCCATTTAGTTTGTAATTGGAACACAGCATGCTGCGTGTGTCTTTGCTAGATCATGAAAAGTGGTCCATTTTCTAAATTACACAAGTATTTGTCACCTTTGTTTTAAAACGGGAGCCATAAATTTTATGGGGCATGTGAATATATATATATATTAGTTTTCTCACACAGGTAAATCAGTCGTATTCTGATCTGACATAGGCTTTATGACCCTGCTCAAGTTACATTCTGTACTAATTTTTGTCTGTTGCTTCTATATTTAGATTTTAGCTTTGAATTTTTTTTAAGGAAACAAAAATATGAAAAAAGTAGGCATATCAAAGGGGCTGGGCTTCTACATGTTATTCGCAAGCCAGGAGATTCAATGATCTATGCCAATTTGGCACATTGAAGATGCTTGACAGTCCATTTCTTATTAAATATGGTACATTTAAAAACCTTGATTTTACACAACTGCAGATCCGTTTGATTAATGTGTTTTCTAGGGAGTTTTTAAATACTTGTATTGGCTGAGAAAAGTCCACTAATGCTTAATGGGGCATGACAGTGGCCTCAGCTTAGCAGTGATGTGGAATGTCATCTGATGGGGGAGACAGAAAGGGTTATGTTCCTAATGTTATGGGGGATAAAATGCAAATGAATTAATGGAACATATTTCCTTCATACCTCTGGAAATACAATTTTTTTTTCAGGTCAGCAAACATTATGAAAGCCTTGTCATCTTTGCCTCTGAAGAAACACGTGCTTTTCAGAAAGTGAGATGAAACTCCTCTTATTTTTTCCTTTTCTGATCCTACTTTTTTCCTTGAATATGTGGGGTTTTTTTGTTTTTGTTTGGTGGAGGGGCTGAAGGAGGGAAATGAGGGCAATTTGCAAACAACGTGACTTAACATGACAGGAGTGTGTCAGAGTTCATGTGCCAAGCCAGCATTAGTCAAAAAAAGCACTGCTGCTCTTTCTGGGAGAATAAACATCTTTGTGCTCTTCAGCTGTCTTTGTATTTTGGTGGGGGGAGAAAAAGGGTTCCAAGAAATGCTGTAGGATTCCTGTCTGCCTATGATTTGTAATATACATGGCATCTGTAGTACAAAGAGGACTGTAAAGTACAGTGCAGAGAAAAATGCTCTTACAGAGTTGAAGTGGGGTTATCTGAAGCACCTAATATTGCTCTTTGGTGCTGTTGGTGAAAATTTTTACTATTGCTCAAAGAACTTGAATTTAGGCCACTGCCAAGAACTGTGAAAACCCCATCATGGCCTAAGATCCCTTTTCTGAGGTTAACTCAAAGGAAGCTTTGCCATTTTGTGATGCAGGATTGAAACCAAGGAGGAAATAGGAAATAAGAGGAAATCTGGAAATGCTCAGAGTAGTCAATCCCTAGTGAGGTTGGGAGAGTGATTGCAGAGGGAAGCAGCTCTCTTTTCAGTCCATTGGACTGAGTGGTGCTAAACTGAGGAGTGGGCTGGTTTGCAGAACTGAAGTGTATGTTGGCTGGAGCAAGTACAAGGACTACAGACAGATTGACCCTGAGCTTAATTCACTTTTGTTCTCATGGACTGAGTACACAGGGAGAGGGATCTTATTCTCCAGTGGATTTGTTGGTCTGTTTAAAGCATAACTCTGTGCTTACTCCTCTGGGATTCACTAATCTTATCTCAATATTGTTATTTATCAGAAAGGAACAAACTTGGCTGGGATATGGATACAATATGCACTCTAACATGACAGCCTTTACATCAGGATTGTATTATGCGGAAGCTAGGTTTACATTACATCTAAATAAAATATTGTCAGTGTCTTGCTCTGCCTGTAACAGTACATTTTCTAAGATTCAGAGACAATTTCCATCCTGTTCCTATCTCCTCTTGTCACCAATAGCCAGATTTTCACAAGAGATAGTCACTCAGTAGGTCTCATTTTCACATAGACCAGCTTCCTGTGCACTGCTTAGGATGTCATAATATGACTTATTTATGTCCATATTAAGGAGGCTTTACAGTGTATTTAAGAAGCTTTAGCATAGACAAACTGATGATTTGGCTTCTCTTTTTCCAAATGCACAAAATACAGTGAATTTCCTGAGCCAGGTGCCCCAGGAATGGTGAAACCCATTCAGGCTATGCACCTCTTGACACTCAAAGTGCGAGTCAAGATTTCCTCCACACTCTAACTGGCTTAGAAACAAGCTTTTGTACATAATTTTTTCTCCATGATACAAACCAGGTTGTTCATCTCCTTACTTATCAAAGAGTTGCCTCAGAGCACATAGGTCTCATTAGATCTGGAAACTCAATGCCTTGATCTATCATAAATGGTTTAAGATTAATATGGAGGAGGCTAGCTTTCTTTTAATACTTCACAATTTGATTTAGCCTAGATATTATTTCCCAATAGAGAAGGACTTGTTTACTTTGGAAATATCATAAGTGATGGAATATTGAGAATCGAGCAATCATTGCCTTGATGCTTACACACAGACATCAGTGATACGCAGGGATAATTACAAAATGCAATGTTCAGGTAGAGTCGCTTAGAGAAGTGGTTTGATTAAACCTCAGCAACTAATGAAGGGTGAATCCATACCCAGCAGTTACTATGAGTGCATTATGAAGGAGGCATCCTAACTTTTGTCTTTGAAATGTATTGTATCATTCAGAGATATTAGAGTGTATAAAATGATACCACCTTTGTTAACATAAAAACCATATCTGCAACATGGCAACAATTCCATGTGTTGCCAATGTTAATTAAAAGCCCATCCTTTGACTTGTGGAGAGTTTCTTTGAAGTGGTGCAACTTAGAACAGGCTGTGGTTCCAAGTTTCTTTCATTCTCATTTGCTTATGTTGACAACCAGTATAAATCTATGAGGGCAAAGAGTAAATTTGTTCACCATTTAATGGGACCACTCATGCAAGGGCTTTGGGATTAGATCTTAAATTGGCACCTTTTAAATCTTTGATACAGTTACAGACTCAGTGAGCCATGTAGAGCTCTCACCTTTCTTACTGCTAGAACTAGCTGGAAATTATTTTGCTCCTTTGTCAAAATATGTTTTCTAACAAATATTTAGACTGCCTGCTAAAACCAGCGCAAAACACTGAACAACAAATGTAGTTTAGCTGAAAATATTCAGCTTTTTTTCCTTTTCTAGAGAAACAAAACACAAACAAAAAAATAGCTAGGAAAAAATAGATGATACCTGGGGATAAAATCTATTGCTCTGTTTAAAAGAAAATCTTGGGGAGGGGAAGGAAGAGGAAAGGAGCACCACATAAACAGTTTTACGCTTCTAATCACTAGTATGTTTAAAGACATACCTCCTCTTTGCACCTCCTCCAACGCAAAATGGCAAGACAGACTAAGTACTAAAAATGTTGTCTCTCCTCTTCACTGTCCTCAGGTTTCCTTGCATTATCTCTTCCCTATAAGAAGGAAACCAGTCAAAGTCAGAGAGCAAATATATCCCTACTGTTGTTGCTGTGAGATAACTGCTCTTACGATGCAACTGTTGTGGTGGCAGTCCAAACTTTAAAGGTGCAAATGCAGTGAGCATTCTACAAGGAAAGGGACTGCTTCAGTCTCTGCTGGGTTTGCTGGGGGTTTGCACACCTAGGATTCAAGGTAGCTTGCATGTCTGAATGTGTTGTCTCTGGAAGAGTACTTCAGAGTTTCTCCCTGTGAACAAGGGTGGGCAAGGGGCTGGAGGTGGGTTTGTGTGGCAGGGAAGTGTGTGATGGAGAAAGTTTATACTGTCACAGCCATGCATGCAATGTTAATAAGTGGTCATGAAATGGCTTGATTTTCACATTGTACCCTGGGTGTTTGAGTCTTCAATGTCTCAAGGCTTGGACTGGAGCGTGTATTTAAATAGTGGTGCTCAGGTATTTAAAAAAGATCCTTGACAACTTCCAGTACGAGAACCTTTTGTTAGTGAGAATATTGTAATGATCCAGGCTTTAATATTGCATCTGTTGGGACATATTGGCAAGGAATTGCTGATCATACTTTCTCTGAGTACACCCTTGTAATTGGTTGCTATGCAAAACAGTATTAATGCTAGTCCTGCAGGCACCTATGTCCTTCAGTCTCGGCGAGAACAGATCGATGCACCATGCAAGATGAGAAGGGTTGTAGAATATGTGGAAAGTTAATTTGTAGGCCTAAGAATGAATAAGACTTCTCTTCTGAGGCAGCAGAGTTGGAAAAGGGAGCATATAAATAAGGAAAAACTCCTCTTTGAGATGAAGTGCAGTCCCTATCAGAAATAAGTAAGTTTTGGACCTTTGCTCAGGGCAGTGAGTGAAATGAATTAAAGGTGCAGAAAACCTGACCATGCCTGTGTCAGAAGGCAGAGCAGCATCAAGGATTCTGGGCTTTTCAGTTCACTTTGTCATTGGTACTATCTTAGTTGCCCAGATGAGCCTGTTCTAACTTCATATCCTTTAAATCATTAAAAAAATCAATGTATGACCTGCATTCCCCTTCAAGAGTGATATAGTTTGCAAAACCCTCTGGGATCCACTGGAAGAAGGGGATAAGAATGTCACACATTTTCTGTTGGCTCCTTTTATGGCAGGGTATATTCAGAGCAGCTGGGGTTGCTAACTCGTGCTTTCATTCTGGAGGTATTTGTTCAGTAATGAATGAGGCAGAGGAGCAGACCCTGAGAAATCTGCACTCTCTGATACCCTGCTGAGTCTGCTCAGACGGTAATGTAGAATGTCTGTTCTCTCCAGAGGTGTAAAGTACACCATCAAAATGCAGAAGAACAGGCCTCTTAGAAAAATTGTGCGTGTAGATACAAGGAAAATGGAGAAATGAAAAATTAAATTAAGGCAGGCTTTTTTGCCTCAAATGAAGACAGATCTCACATTGCAAATGATGAGAAGCCTGCAAGATAATGCACCAGCTGGGGGCTTCTGTATGGGTTTAACTGGAAAGAGGACAACTAGCTGCAGCATCCCAGCACTGGTTTGCAAGAAGATTGCTAATAATCACATCTCTGCATCAATTGTGAGCAGTAGAAATTAGGAAAAGAAGGAAGAAGTTAAAAGTCAGCAATCTTCCTTACATCTAATGATGTCCTCTTGGACATGCGCTTTCTGCTGGGATCTTCTAACACATCCAGATTCACTCTTGCGGCTGCAGCTGTTACAGACTGTTATCACTCTGGTGCTCAAAGGCAGTGCCTAAGTTGGGTTTCATAGTATGAGGACTGTAAAGAAATACAGTAAATAATCACATCCTCCAAAACCTCTTCTGAAGAAGTTAGAACAAAACTAGCTTTCTCTCCAAAATTTACCTGACATAGCTGACATTAAAGAAAGAAGGAAAAGCTAGAATAATAGGCTACACTGTCAGTGCCTATTCCATTCTTTATAGAAATAACTGCTGAAATAAAACGATGTGCTCGTTTTGGCCATAGTCTGGCAAATGAGCAACCACTTAATCTTAGTGTCTGCTCACAGTCGCTTAACTTCAAGGTGATTTGATCAAAAGCTTCATTTAATTGTATGGCAAGCAGTTTCTAGGGCTCCCTGACCTAATGTGTGCAATGTGGAAACAGGTGATGACAACCAGTGAGGGCTATGTCCGTAGATTTTCCCTTCAGTGAATTCATTTTGTGTGCTTGTAAGAATTTATTTTGGATTTTCATGTCCTGCTTCATTTTTAATGAGGAAAGTGAACTTGCGTTAAAGTACCAGATTTAAATATTTTTATTTTGGTGGATGAAAAACTGGACATGATCCATCAATGTGTGCTTGCAGCCCAGAAAGCCAATCATATGAGTGTGTCCAGAGAAGGGCAACCAAGTTGGCGAGGGGCCTGGAGCGTAAGTCTTATGAGGAGCAGCTGAGGGAACTGGGGCTGTTTAGTCTGGAGAAAAGGAGGCTGAGGGGAGACCTTATCGCTCTCTACAACTACCTGAAAAGGGGGTTGTAGTGAGGTGGGTGCTGGTCTCTTCTATCAGGTGGCTGAAGATAGGACGAGAGGAAATGGCCTCAAGTTGCGGCAAGGGAGGTTTAGGTTGGATATTAGGAAAAATTTCTTTACTGAGAGGGTTGTCAGGTGTTGGAATAGGCTGCCCAGGGAAGTGGTTGAGTCACCATCCCTGGAGGTATTCAAAAAGCGTGTAGACAAGGCACTCCAGAACATGGTTTAGTGGGCATGGTTGATGGTTGGACTCGATGATCTTGAAGGTCTTTTCCAACCTAAATGATTCTATGATTCTATGATTCATATCCTGGCCTGCATAAAAAGAAACACGGCCAGCAGGTCAAGGGAGGTGATTCTACCCCTCTACTCCGCTCTCTGAGACCCTACCTGGAGTACTGCATCCAACTCTGGGGGTCCCAGCACAAGAAAGAGTTAAGGAGGGCCACCAAAATGATCAGAGGGATGGAACACCTCTCCTATGAGGACAGGCTGAGACAGTTGGAGTTGTTCAACCTGGAAAAAAGAAGGGTCCAGGGAGAACTTATTGTGGCCTTTCAATATATAAAGAGGGTTTATAAGAAAGATGCAGAGAGACTTTTTACCAAGGCCTGTAGTGACAGGACAAAGAGCAACAGTTTTAAACTGAAAGACCGTAGGTTTATATTGAACATAAGGAGGAAAATCTTTATGATGAGGATGGTGAGACACAGGAACAGGTTGCCCAGAGAAGTTGTGGATGCCTCATCATTGGGAGTGTTCAAGATCATGTTGGACAGGGCTTTGAGCAATCTGATTTAGTGAAAGGTGTCCCCCCCATGTCAGGGGGGGTGGCTGGATGATCTTCAAAGGTCTCTTCAACCCAAACCATTCTATGGTTCTATGATTCTATGGAATATACCTATGAACAGCAGTGGGAAAGAGAGCCAAAATAAGGGGAATAAAACCTGTTGTAGAAAGGAATAGAAAGGGTCAGTGGGCGTTACCTTCAAAAGTTTTGCCTAGGTGGCTGCACAAATAAAAAAAGCCTCTGAATAGAAGCAAGTCCTGCTCCCTCTTCCCTGTGAGATGGCTTTTTCCGCACTCACAGACATCCAGCTTAGGCAGAACAGGAGGATGCTAAAGAAGAGAAACTCCTAGGGCTTTCTTTGTGAGATCTGGCATGGAGAAGGAAGTAGAAGACCAGCAGCAAACATAAAAGGCAGCTGAAAGTTCAGCCAAGAGTACTAAGAGCAGTGGTACGTTACAGGTGTGTGAGCAGCCTCATCTGTGACTGCCAAATCTGGTGAGAAAAGATTTCATCCCTCTGGTCTCAGGTCAGCCAGTACTGCTACACATTTTCTATTTCTGGTGTGGAGGGAGACACATATCTGTTGCTCTTCTACCTAAAAAGGGAGACCTCTATTGTAGCAGGTGTGGAAATCTGAGTCCAAGACCTAAAGGAACCCTGAACTGGGAATTAGAGATGGTAAATCACTTCGGTTGCTGCGGGGAGAGATGTAACCTCAGTGTGAATGGGGTTGTGTGAGCTCCCTCCTGTGTCTACTTGTGTGATAAAGGTGGCCCTCAATGAGAGACCTAGGAAGGGAAGACTCTTTAGTTGCCAGTTTAAAGTATTTCTGAATCTCCTGTGCTGGTAATGCAGTGGTGATGAAAGTCTAGTGAGAGGAATAAGAAATATTCTGATCAGTGTGAGCTGGGGAAAGTTAATTGCAACATAAAAATGCTATTATGGTATTAATGAGAAATCCACTTGTGGGAAGCACAGTGTCAGGATGAACCTGCTATTCATAAAATTTACACAACAATCCACTAATTCTAATCTGTTTGATTTAATAAAAAACTTCAGTTTAAAAATTCTTTAAAGAAAAATTTAAAGATTTAAAGAAAAGACTGTCTCCATTAAGGTCTTTGTGATTTTTTTCTTTTTTTGTGTCTCCTCCCTCTGATTTTCACTGAGACCAGAAATCTCAGTATTTCAGAATTTCAGATCAGTTCTGTTTGAAAATCATATTTTAACCCTGTTTTGTCCTTTTTTTCTTCAGTATATGATAGAATACCGGAATGAATAACTTCCAGCTGATTTCTTATTCTGTTTCTGTGTTACTTTCATTGTTTCTTTTGCAACACTGTCATGCTATCAGGGGTGAAGAAGTATTGAAAAGATGCAGTGTGAAGAAAATGAAAACACACACACTCCACAATGGAAAAAGACCCCCCCCCCCCCGAAATCTAGTTTCTCTGGGTTAAACTGCAAAAGGTAGAAAGGAAAAAAGAGGGGAAGAACCTTTCCTCAAAATAAGAAAACTGAACTGGCAATGATGTGTGGCCAAAGGAAGGGTTTGTGTGCCTTTAAGATTCTCCTTTTCTCAAGGTACCTTGAGTGATCTATGAGAATCTACCATTCCTTTCCAACAAACCTTGCTTTCAAGTCTCAACTGTTTCTAACTTTGAAATGATCTTAAAAAAGAGTCAATAAAGCTGTGAATGGAGAGCATGTTCTATCTTGGGATAAAGTGGGGTCCAGGTGCCCCCAACCTCTTTTTTTCACCCTGATCTGATTCAGTGTTGTCCTGTTGCCAGCCAGGAGGCAAGTGAGTGGTCTCAGTCAGAAAGTGTGGTCATCAGTCTAGTAACTGAGCTGAGATAAATCCCTCGGGTATCAAGCTTATGTTTCTCAATTCCTTACTCAGGACAGCCCTCTAAAAAGGAAGACTAGTTTAAGCAGAGCTATTGTGAGGAGCAGGAGAGTGAATGGTTTCTGTGGAACATATAATTGTATAAAGGGGTAGGAGGCACGGGATGGCCAAAATCCTGTTCAGAACTTAGTCTTTGAAGTGATGAGGCAATTTCAGCTCCATTTTACAGATGGAAAACTGGGAAAGAGGCTTTAAATTATTAGCTCCAGGCTTTGAAGGGAAAATCAGTGCTAGTTTGACCACTAGAACTATCACCTCTATCTCTGTTTGGACTACAGTCAACCCCTTACAGGTTAATAATCATAATAGTGCCTTTCAGCTTTTATCAGACCATCTGATCTGATCTAACCTGTGGATGTGAAGATGGAAGGTTAATCCCTCCAGCCATCTGTTTTCCTTCACCTTTTCTGCCTCAATGCTTGCTTCCTTGTCTTGCCTGCCCACTTTTGGCATATATCTCCTGCTGTCTCATAACACTAATACTGGTTTACATCTGACTCTGTGCAGAGGACTGCAGCCTCTTTGAACAGCAGCTGTCTATTTAGAGATGCTTATGAGTTTCCTTTAGTATTTCCTCTCCTCTCCTGGCAACTCCTCTCTGTGATTTATGAATAGCAAGCATAGCTGGGGGTGATGCGAAGTACCAACACCTCTGAATTCCAGTGATAGGAGCCGGGGTAACTAATAATAACAAACCAGGAGTGTTTGCTTTGCATGGAGATCACGTAGCAGAGAAGTATTATTCTGTATTCTTTGGGAATGGGGGAAGCCAGTCCTAGCACTTCCCTGTGCTGTTAAATCTGCATGTCATTTTCCTTAGATAATTAAGTAATTCCAGCCTTTCAAGGGGAGAGACTCCCTCCTTTTTCCCTGTTAGCTTGCAGATGTAGTACATGTACCTTGCGGCAAATCAATGCTGACTATATTACCATGCGTTATTGCAGTAATGGAGTAGAGTAAGCCCAAGGAAAAATGTTCAACCCTTGCCGATTGCATTATAAGCATGAGGATCTTTTATGTAGCAGACTAATTAATTGCATTTTCATTTGTGTCCCTGAATTTTAACCCTTTTGAGATTGCTTTTCAGTTCCAGAGTACCCCCAAGATTGCCAAGTGTTGGACAGATTCTGAAAAGGGAGAATGACAAGAGTGGTCTCTGCGGTCCTGCACTGGAATCTGGACATCAGTAACAAAGCTGAGGAATAGATTTAAACTACCACCAAAAGAAGGAAGCTGTTAAATCACTTAGTAGAACACAGAATAAACATACTCTGTGTTTGGAATGACAAATGTTGTGGTCAGGTGCTCTTTTAAGGGATGGGGAGTGAGGGGTTTTGGCCCCTCCACCTGTGCACCCGTTGGCCTGCTGCATGCTTTTGCGTTACACAAAATGCCTGTGCAGGTTGTTCCTCCTCCCTCTCCAGATGAACTCCCTGAATTATCCCAGCAGTATTTTTATTTTGTGAAGATCAGTCTCCCTAGCTGTTCTCATTTGCACTCTTGTCTGAAGGCAGTGAACTTGTGTGTTGTCTGCAAGTCATAAACTAGACTTCAGAGTGGGGATTGTCTCTTTGCTGCCTTTGCAGGCCTTTCCTGGAGCCTGATAGGAACTCTAGGTGTTGCTAGAGTTTAAATTATTATTAAGTTAGTAATTAGCATTTGCATCATGGAAGTGCATAAAGCAGTGATGCCTGGCCTTTGCCAGCCCACTACTGAGCATGCATTACACTGTGTGTGGGTTACATGTTGTTCTCTTCATGGGGCCAGTATTATGTTTTATTTCCTGTGGTTGTGTGAAACTTCAGTTAGTCCCCTGTGAGTTGAAGCTATCACCCAAGACAGTCTAGCAAAGGCTGTAATAGCTGCCACTTAGTTTTGTCCTACTTCCTGTTTTCGAGGTGTTGGGAGCATAAATTTGCCTGAGACTCCCCCTTTCAGAATGTTTCAAACTCTTTTTACATGAGATTTGATTCATCCTGGCTCCTTTTAGGAGCAAGCTGTTGCTGAATCAGTGCATGGGACATATGGGGAACTGCCAGGACTGGCTTGGTAAGAAACACCTGCCTACAGCCAGGTGCTTGCTGCTGTAGTTCTGTGTTATTTTTCTTTGTATTAATACTTCCTTTTTGTTTTGTTCTTCCCCACTAAATATACACCCTTCCATTCATGCTGACTAGTATAAAGTCTTTCCTCAGTGCTGTAGTTCAATTTCTCTCTTGTTTGGGGTTGTTCTTAAAAGAAGGGAAGGAAATAGCAATAAGTGAGAATCTTAAAAGGTAGTGTTTGTTGTGGGAGAGAAAACAGCACCAAGCTGTGTCAGGTTGAACATCCTCCTGCGAAGTCCCACCATCAAAGCTGGGGTCCCTGCCAGACTTGTTTCTCCAGCTTGCTAAGAAAATTCTGCCACTGCGTGCACACACACGCAAATTGCTTTGGGTTTAGCTTAAGTAGAGAAGAAACAAAACCAGCTCCTTCCCCTTCTAGGTCTCTCTCAAGCTTGGGGGGAGGGGAGAGTGGAAGAGGGAAAGATTTGTCTGGAAGAGAATACAAAGTGGAAAAAGTACCCGAGGTGAGAGCAAAGTCTTAATAGTAGAGAACTGTTTCTGTGTCACTCACTGACCACAGCAGCTTCATTCTTCCTGTATGCGCTCTGTGGGGTGGGAAAAGGCAGTTTGTGTTGTTTTTCTGTCTTGTTTCTGATTTCTACAGGAGAGTTTTCTAAAACATCTCCTGTGCAGCATCTGGTTGGCTGGAGACTATCAGGGAAGTTTTCCCTCCTTGTGGATTTGTGGGTTGTTGCTGTTTCTTTTGCCAGTAGTCTGCAGGGACCTGGATGTGGCTGATGTTTGGTGTCGCTCTTTATTTGATGCTACTAAGTCCTTTGAATTTCTTCCCTGGGGGCTTCTCCCCCGGACTAGGGGAGGAAGCGAGCCTGCTGGGATTGCTGAGGAAACATTATCTGGTTGCCCTGGGAGCTAGCACTGTGCTGCATGGGAATGCCGGGAGAAGGCATGGTCATCTCTGGTCAGTGACATGTTCCTAAGCCATCCCCTTAGCTGCGGTTTGTGTTGTATGACTTGTGGCCTTATGGGGACTTTGGTTTACAGCCAGTAGTACAGCACTGAAGGGCCAATTACTCCTTAATGGGCTTAAGAGGGTTGTCACTGCTGCAGTCTTTGGATCATAACAGCGATCTCTGCAATAAGACAGTCCTAGGGCTCCTCTAGAAGGGAAATCTGTGTCAAACAAAAATCAGATGGTAGCATCCCTTGGTGGGAACTGGGAAAATACCAGTAATACTGCACACCCCACACAACTTTAGTTACACCTGATAATATTTGGTGTTTCTTCAATGATTGGTCTGTAAATAGGATTGCAGCCAGCAGGTGCTTTGGAATCATGGAAATTTAATCTTTTTGAACTGAAGTGGGAGCAGATTACTTTGTTGAGCCTGCAAGCCATGTGAAGCCTTGAAATCTGGAGCCTAAGTAGATGTTCAGGGCAGGAGAGGGTATAGGCTCTTGAGGAGTCCCATCAGGATACAGGATAAATATGGGATATTTTCCATCTCTTTCTCTTGCCTAAAGCCACTAGCTGTTGATGTCTTTTTAGTGGGATTGTTGAGAAGATGGAGGGATGGGCTCCAGCAACAGGCCTTCCACCACAATGCAGGGTGAGGAGGGACAGCTTGAGTCTGATAGAGCACAATTTGCTTTACATTGGCTGATTTCACATCTTCCAAGAATCTCTCCCTTTTAACTGAGTGTCATCCTATTATTTTAGCTGTGATTTGCACATTGTACTGTGCTTTGGTTTAAATGCAGTTGAGTCGGTGTCAGAGAAAGGTAAATTAATTATGTGACCTCTCAAGATCCCTATTTTTGAGGGTTGTATAAATGCTAGTCACTTCTGAAATGGTCTCACCTTAGTGACTAGTGAAATCTGGTGGGTTTTAAACCCTAATTCAAAGCCTGTGCTTTAATATGAAGTATGCTTGGGTCACAGGGACAAGTCCTACTCTAATAGTTCAGTAGTTCAACTACTATTTTACTGCACCTTCAGATATGCCAGCTGAGCTCCTCCATTATCCCAGACCTGTTTCAGTCAAAATAAGGAATAGCTGAAATGCTTTAACTGGCTGGTGACTGTTAATGCGAGTCACCTGAACAGCTCAGGCAGCAGGGCTGAACTGTATGGTAACTGGTTCCTTCCAGCAGGCACAGTGGCTAAGGATGGATACCTCTTCTCTTGGCACAACAGGAAGGGGGTTTGAAGGGCATTTACCCAGCAGCAAGAGGTGGCAAGATTTAGTACTGTGCTTTCCTTCTACCAAAAGCTTGTTTGTGCTAAACCTTACCCTGTTCAAACAGCTTCATGCCCCTGAAATCACGGTAGCTGTAGCTACTGTTGTCCTCTTGTGAGTGTCTTGAAGAGAAGACCAGAACCTTTCCAGATCCCACTGTGCCCTAGGGAAGGAGTGGAACAAGCAGAGGGGAAGTTTCATGTTCGCAAAGACTCTATTTGCACTGCAAGGTGGGATTTGTGCTCTGCTTCTCAGCAGCAAAAGCCACTCCTAAACAATCACAGACATGAGGCTTCATTAAAAACCAAAAATGAAAAGCTGATGAGAGGTGCACAAAATGTCTAACAGTAAGGAGGATTCCTTTTCTCCATGGAACCTGGAGAACCTGGAGGCATACCTTGGGACAGGAAGGGAGATGAGGATAATTTACTCTTTCTGAATCAATGACCATGTGAGTATTAGTCACATTCCCTGTTTTTAATCAGATTTTCTCTGAATGGGGTATCTTAGTACTCATAGCATGTTCTTGGATATTATAACATCTTAAGCCATGATTATGCCTCTCTTCATTATACGTGGCACAGTTGGACCCAGCTTTTTAGACGAGGTCTTTGAATTCAGTATACAAAGAGGGGTTGCAGGTTTGAATGTCCTGACCTAGAGCTTTCTAAGTGATGCTAAGAAGCATGCTTTCAAAAACTTGGCAAATGCTTCTGAAAATCTAGGATCTTACTGTGGACGTGGATAATTTGAAATGTGGGAGGCAGGGAGGGGATCCTATATTTCTGACTGGGGTCTCCAAGATAGAAGTACATGCAACCTGCAGTATACAGTGAATTCAACACAGTGATCTTGTAAGCTGCACAACTTATCTTTGTATACGCTGCAAATCCATGTACTCATTCCATTCTGATAAGCTCTTTGGTGTTCCTGATGATGCTGATTATCAGCAGAAGGGGATTTTCTTATCTTGGCTTTAGGACCAACACCAGAACCCAACATTAACTAGGAGCATGATCTAAAACCTGCAGAATCTCCCCAATACATTCAAAACACCTCTGCCTTCTCTGTGTGTCACCAGGTCCTTCACCTGTGCTCTGCAGGCTGTGCACCTTTTGGGCAGCCTTAGCAGTGGGTGAAGGTGGTGGAGCTGTCTGAGCATTCCTGACAGAAAGGGGCTCTTCTGTCTCCCACAGACGTGGTGTTTGGATAGAAAAAATAAAAAGGAGGGATGCAGACATGCTGGTCACCAAACCTGGCATTGCATCTGCTCATGCTGGTGAAGTTCTGACCCTGAGGGTGAGATCTGCAGAAGTGGTTCTTCACTCTGCTAAACCTCTACCTGCTGCAGTTCCAGTGTGGCCTCTGGCACCCTCTTCTGCTCTGGGGCATTGTTTAGGTGGTGTTGATCAAGAGGATAGTGGTGCTGTGATGCGGTGAGGGGACCCACTACTTCGTGAGAACCCTGCTCCAAGATCAGCTGTGGTCAAATTGTCCCACCACTGTCTCATGACCCAGGATGTGTAAAACACTTCCCTTGGCATGCTGGTACGTGGTACCCGTGTTGCATGCTTGTGAGCTGGGCTGCTGGACTCCGACTTCATCGTTTAGTGCAGGAGCTAGATACCCTCTTGCAGCATGCACGCTGTTGGTTTTTTGCAGTGCCTGTTTAGGAGCTTTGCAGCAAGTCTGGCGATGATAAAGGCTCCCTGCCATGGGCCTGCTGTGCTTCAGAGGCAGACTGTCTACTGCACACCCTGACTGACTGTGCTAGGAGAAAATCTGTCCCATAAAGGAGGTAGTACTGTACTGGCAGAAATGGTGGGGACCCTGCCTGCAGGTGATATTTAATCTGAGGATATAGGGACACTTCAGCTTTTAATGATTTTTGTTTAGGTAGATTCAGGCCTTTCCTTAGTAAACAAGACAGCATTATCACAGAGCTGCTTTGTTTTCCAGTGACTGGTCTCACACGTAATAAATAGGTTAAAGTTAAGTGAAGCAAGCATTGATTTTTCTTTTAGTACATGTGGGATTTCCTCCCTTGGCAGGGCTTGAGTAGTGCAGGAGACCTTCAGGGGAGGGTGTATATGTGTGAAGAGTGCGCCATGTATCTGGGGCGTTATATTTTTTCCAACTCTAAATTTTCTTCTTATGATCTCTTCCCCAACTCCCACCTCTTTCTTTCAGGTTCCAGCAAGTAAGGTTCCAGAAATTCAGAAATTTGCTGGGATGATAGTGAGTGGGAGACACACTCTGGGCCTCTGGGGAGGCCTGGGTGTGTGCAGTCCTGCAGGAGGAGAGGGGCATGGAGCAATGATGGGCAGAGCTGGGCAAAACAGAAGGGATGGGGGTACTGGGGAGCAGGTCTACAACCAGCAGTGGAGGTAGCGATGGTGAACTTATCGATATGTGTGATAGGAGTTAACTTTTTGGTTTAATTTTTTTTTTTCCAAATCAAAGTCACAGAATAGGAAAAAAAAAACCCCAACCAGAAGACCCCAAGTGATCAATGCTGCTTTAGAAGGCTTTGGCATGAAATGATTGCCAGGCTCTATTTGTTTCTTTCTTTAGATAGTGTCATTAAACTTCCATCCAAATCATCCTCTTCAAACAAACAAAACTCCCCCAATTGTCTTTCTCTCCTTAATTGAACCCAGCTCCCCCTTGGTTATAGGCATGTTCTGCTACTTTATATTTCTGCCACAATTTGCCTTCCAGAACATTTACTTACTTGCTTGCTTAGAAATCTACTGCATTGCCTGGTGTTATGGCATATGGTTGCCTTACATCAATTAAAAATCAACATGGTCCAACAGAATATAACACCAACCCCTGCTTCTTTGAATGGATGTTTGCAGCTGGGTAGGGATTAAAGCAGATTGTAATGGATTAGACCAGGGATTAAAACAGCCTGTAATGGATACTGTGTTGGATTATTCCATTTCTATTCTTGGATATAGACTGTGCAAATCTAGGGCTGTCAGATGACATCCTCACTGTCACTGTGTCATGCAAGAGGCCAGGTTTTGTAGCAAACCTGGTATTCCTGCAATGGGGATGACACAAACTTGGAAAAGCCCCTTTTCTGTGTGCTGGTGATGGGCACGCAGTTCGCGAGTCGTGCAGGAGATGGGGGTGTTGCTCATGTTACCTTTGTCTTCCAGAGAAGGAAAGGGATTAGAGAGCACTGCTGCTTCACTCCTTGGCCCTGAGGCCTCTGCTAAGGGCCGGGAGATCCGGAGCAGGGAGATTTTAATAGACAGTCCCACATCATCAGTGGGACTTCGGCCGTGCATCCTATTAGTTAACAGTAATAAGCAGGCACTGATGAAGGGTTTCTAGGCTTTTCTTTAGAAACACTAGCCCTTCCTGTGGGTATCTGTCTGAGAAATGAGGGCCTGGGGTAATCTTGCTGACACAGTATGAACTGAATGTCTGGGATTGTCCCTGAGTGTGGCAGGTGTGGATGATATTCACAGAGGGTGACTTCAGTTGCAAGTAACAGCTCTTCAGTCTGCAGGGTAGGAAAGACCTGGGGTGGTGAAATTGCTGCCCTAAAACAAGTGTTGGTGAACACACCTGTGCATGAAGCCCATCACATTCTGTGCCATGTCCAGCACAGCTGGGCTCTTGTGACAAAGAGCGATGTGGTGGACACAAAGCAATGCCTTGTTCTGGCCGGATCTGGGAGAAGAGACGTGTCCACAAGTCCTGTCTTGGTGTGGGTGGGCTTTAGTCATGAAGGTGGGCTTTTGGATGATGCTGCACAGATGAGTGGCTGATCTAGGTGTGAACAAGGACTAGGTCTTAAACAGTGTCCAGCAAGGCTAAGAAGATAAATGGGACTGGGTGGACTGCACAATGGCAATTGCTAGCCCCACGGTAGCTTTTACTTTGTGGTGACAGGGGTTCTGGATATGCAGAGATTTTCAGGAGCAGCAATGAGCTGCTGCTGGGTCCAGAAGGACTGGAGAAACTTTAATCGTAACATAAGGACAAGTTCTGTGTGTCACAGCTGCAGCCTTACTGTAGGAGGATGGCATTAGGTGGGCAGTGCATCCCTTCACAGTGCATAGCAACGGCAAGATCCAGGGGTGGCACGCGTGCTGCTGATGCCACATACCTGGGGACACTGTTCTCCCAGCAGTCGATCTAGGGAGGGAGTTGAGGTCCTTCTCGTTCCCCGTACCATGTTGTTCCTTTACAAGCTGCAGGAGGGTGCAGTCTGTGCACAACAACGCCTGCCACAGGTGTGTGTAACTTGTGCAATCCCCACGCCCGCGTTTTTATGGATCAGCTCTGGCTGAGGCCCACGTCACTGCTCCCACACAAATGAAATGTCATCTCCTAAACATTTTGGCAGCGTAGTTTGAAAAGGAGCCGATTCCAAGCCAGAAATAACATCCGTTGGGTTGGGGGCGGGTGATTTGCTTCCCCTGCCCCCACCTCCCACTTTCCCTCTCTGCCTCGGGATTCGCGGCTCACGGGCAGGGCCGTGTCCGTGGGTACCCCACGGCGCTCCGGCTCGCTCAGCTGCCCCCCCCCCCCCCCCCCCGCCGCCTTCCCGGAGCTGTTAGCGCTTTTCTCTGCAAACCGGCTGACACCACGGCCCCTCTTTTCACTCCTGCAGGACAGCCATTTAGCGACAGCTCCACCGTTTGCAGCAGCCAGCGGTGTTTGCGGTCCCCTCTTCCCTCCTCCAATTTGCTCCTCGCCCTCCCCGGCGGCAGCCGGGCTGCGCAGCCCGCCCCAGCCCGAGTTAGACGCTCTGCAGCAGGAGGTGGCTAAACGCGGGGCATCGGCTAGCGAGGAACCCCCACCGCATGGCCATCCCCCATCCTTTCTCTGTCCCTCTCACCCTCAGCATCCCGCCGGGCTGGAAGAGCCACGTTAGGCGGGGGAAACTGTTGAGCCGTCCCCGCTCGGGGACTGGCGGTGGAGGGGGAGAGACGGCGGGGAGAGCCGTGTAGTTGGTGGATCCGTCCTTAGACGGCCAAGAATGGCCGATGTGGTAAGTGGGAGGGTGGGACGATGAACAAAACGCTAATTATTGACACTTTTCAAAGGGAGGAGGAGAACGGGGGAAGGTCGACCGAGGGTTTCCTCTGAAGAAGTGCCGACGTGTTGCTGCAATGAATCGCTCCGGAGGGACGCGGCACAGGCACGGATGGCTACGACAGGGGTGACCCCCGCAAGGATGGGGGACGCCCCGCAGCCGCGGGAGGCGGCAGCCTGCCCTCTCCCCTTCGCACCGTGCGACGACTCACACCTTGTCCGGGGGCTGAAGCTGCAAAGGCTCCTTGGGCTTTGCCGGCAGAAAGCGGGTGTCCTGCCCGGGGGGAAGTGTCGCATCCCTGCGATGGGAGCGGGAGCGCTGCGCTGTCGTGACCTAAAGAAATCCATCTCCCTCGCTCCTTCCTCCCGACACGGTCCCGAGATACTGCTGCAGTGAGCTGCCTGCAGATACTGCCCTTTCTTGGTTATTCGCCCCCCCCCCCCCCAATAAATCCTGTTAGTCTCCCTTCCTGGACGGTGGCAAGGTTGCTGGGATTCCCACGCACACGCGCGGGTTCCCACGGCCGGGAGGCTCCGCTCGGGACGGGCACATCCACATGCCCGGAGCCGGCTCCGGAGCGGTGCTGCTGGATGGCCGAGGCCGTGGGTACGCTCTTACACACGGGGAGTCACGCAGGAGCCACTCATCCCAGCTGCGTTGCCTTGTGCCCCTTTCCCACACCCAGCCTTTGTGCATACCCACGCGTGCATATATACTACAGGGTGTACCTATGCATATATACATCTCTACCGCTGTAAATACGAGTATATGTAAATACACATCAGGAGAAAGAGCGAATGACGGCTGCTTTGTTTGAGGCAGGAGCACACATACCAAATCAGGAGAAAAGGCTGGGTGATGCTCCAGCTGATTCGGTGCGGCGCGGTGTCCCGCTCCCGCCCCCGGCCCCGCTCCCGGCCCCCGGCGGCGCGGCGCGGCGCAGCGCGGCTGGTGACTCGGTGGTGTATTTCAGCGGCGGCGGCGGCTTGGCAAGGCTCGGGGCTCCTCCCCCCGTGTGGTGTTACCCTCTCACTTGATCAAATCCTTGAACGTGAACAGTTTCACTGAAAAGCACTTTTCAAAAAAAAAAAAAAAAAAATCCACCAACAGTAGGGAACAGAATCCAACTACCGGGGAGAGAGTTTTTTTTTTCTTTTTTCCTTCTTTCCTTTTTTTTTTTTTTTCCTGGTCATCGTCTCAGAGGCTGAGAAAGGGGGAAGAGAAAGAAGGAGAGCGAGAGAAAGAGGAGCCTTTTGCAAGTACTAATTATTATAATTAGAATCTGGCCCCTTTCTCCTTAAAAAAAAAAAGCCCTAAGCGCAGCGCCTCGTCCCCCCTCCCTCTCCAAGCCCCCCGACTCGCTCCGCCAAGGCATGGAGAAGGGGACCAACTGCTTTCCGACCTGCCACACCGTCTTCCTCGCCTGGACATGGCTCTTACTTCTCTCCTGGTGTTGCACCGGCGCCGAGATAACTTGCAGATCCTGCTCGTCTCCGTCGCCCTCCTGGCCGTCCTCCTCGTCTCGCCTTAGGCAGGAGCAGCGCCAGCCGCCGCCGCCGCCGCCGCCGCCGCGAGGATTACGGAGCCGGCCGGGCGGCCGAGCGCGGGGCTCGGCCGGGGCGGCGGCCGCCGCCGCCGCCGAGCCGCTGCCGGGCGGGGAGCCGGGGGGCCGCGCGGGGCCGCGGGGAGCGGCGCTCCGCTCGGCGGGGGCGGGCGGCGGCGCGCCCGGGGGCCGGGGCCCGGCGGCGCCGCGGACCCGGCGGAGCAGCGAGGGGCGCCGGGCGCTGCCGGCGGGCGGCAGCCGCGGGGTGCCCGCGGCCGAGGGGCAGCGCGGCGGCCGGGCTCAGCCCCGCGGGCCGCCGGAGGAGGGGAGAGCGGCGCGGCTGCGAGGGGCAGAGGAGCCGCGGCTGGGCAGCACCACCTTCGCGCTCACCGGGGATGCGGCGCACAACCAAGCCATGGTGCACTGGTCCGGGCACAACAGCAGCGTGAGTATCGCCCCGACCCGACCCGACCCGGCTGGGTTTGGCGGGGGAGGGAGCGGGACGGCGCTGCGGCCGGGGGTTGCGGGGAGGAGAGGGGCGCTTGGCGGGCACCTCGCTCTTATGGCCAGGGGGAGGGGGGGGACACACGAAGCGATGGCGGCCGAAAAAGAGAAAAGTTTTCCTGGGGAGAGGCGAAGGAGGATGGGAACGCTTTTCTACCCCCACCCCCGCCCCCGAAGGCAGAGCTGCGGTCTCCGGGGCAGCGCGGTGGGAGCGCCGCCAAAGGGGCCGGGCTGGCCGGAGCCTTCTCCCTTGCGCAGGGAGGACCCCCGGCTCCCCGCTCCAGTCCGTCCCATGTGCCCGCACGGCCGGGTTCCCTCGCTCTCTGCCTCTTCATTTGTAATATACAGCTCGGCACGCTTCGCTGCCTCTGTGCCAGGGCATGAACGATGGACGGGGCGGTGGAAAAGCCCTCCCGTTCCCCGCTCTGCAATGCTGGCGACGAGAGAGATCCCACCGACTCGTTAAGGGGTGGAAAGCCCCACAGCACGTTAAGGGGCTCTGAAAGGAGGCAGGTAGCACAAGGGCGGTGAAAAGTTCCTAAAAAATCGATGGCATCGCGTGCCTTCTCCCCGACGGGTCACTGGGGTGTCCCTGAAAGTCTGTGGGACTGTGTGTGCATGTGGGGGGTGTCCCAAAAGCCCACATGCCGTCGTGCCGTGATAGTGCGGGGCCCTCCCTCACACTCTGCTTTGCAATGCCCAGCAGATGGCTGTGAACGGAACTTCAATTTTCTTTTAACTTGGTATCAGAAATACTATTTCCACTCTGATGTAAAGTCTGAGAACAGGTGTAATTTAAAGGACTCCAGGAAACCTTTATGTCTGGTGACAATATTCCCATTATTCTGATTGTTATAGCTTGTCACTGCCTTGAAAATGCCTCTTTTATTGTTTTGCCACTACTGGAAATGGGCATAAAGCAATTAACAGCATAAAACAGATTGGCTGGATTTTCAGATACATTCTTCATGAAAGTTACTAGTCATTAAAAAGCAAATTGTCTATCTATCTACCTATGCATCAACTATAGCTTCATAATGTGCAATTCAACCACCTCTTTATTTTTTTCGACTGGAAGTTTTTTTCTCTATTTGTTATTACTTAGGCAATAATTCTGACAGCAATGTGGATGTTACTTTGATTTAACCAATTTTTTAAAGGCAGTTGTGTTTGCCAAACATGAATTCCACTCTCATTAAAGATGAAAGCAAACATTCAAGAGAAAACAGCTGCATGGTATATTTCAGCACTATGCTTGTCTCTAGGATTATTTATTTTTAATATAACATGGCATGTCATGAAGAAAACAACCTATATGCCCTCTCTTTTGTTTCATTTCGGTCCTAAATCAAGGGGTGTTGAGTAAAAGAAGCTAAGACACCCGCCCCCCATCTCTTCCCAGCATAGATTTCCAATAGTTTTGAGTATTTCTGGTTAAAGTAGCAGAGAAAACTGATTCTGTAGGCATTTGCAGGGGAAAGAAAGGGTGTTTTTTTCTAAAGTGCAGGTCAGAAAGTGATTTCCACAAAATTCCCCCTCCTGCCTTTGTTTCTTTTACAGAAATATGCCATTAAATAACTAGTTTCCTTTATTCTTTAACTCCAGGTGACCGAGAAGGGTAATAAAGGGAAACATCTCGATTGTTCACAACTTTCCATTAAGATTTTGCACCTCAAGATACCATGCTTTGAAAGCTTCAAACTCAAAAGCACAAGCAAAAGCAAAAGACTGATGTTTATTGCCAGTACAGCGTTTGTAGGAAGGAAAAGCAAGCATGTTAATAGATACTAGCGTTACCTTTAAGTGATTTTTCTAATATGAGGTTTAGCATCTGGAGACCTTTTCTTTCCTGTCTCTTGGAGAAAACACACTGCATTCAGTGATTAATTGTTGTTTTTTTTTAAACAGTGTAGAGGGAAAGTTAAATGCTTGAACCTCGGTCCTTTCATTTGTTAGCAGAGAAGGCTGAATCCAATGCCTGTTTTTCTGCTGCGGTTCATTTTTACCTAATTCTACTGTTGGGGTGGCTGTGGCACAGGAACATCAAGCAAATTGCCCAAGGTCACTCAGGGAAACAGTGTGGCTTCTTTTGTCAGCCACATTGGTTCCCACTCTCTCGCCTCAAAGCATGTATTTTCTTAGGTCACAGTAGACGTAAAGCAGCAGGGAAGTGTATTGAAGATGGACAAAAGATATTAACTCATGTGTCATGATTATGCCAGATGACCTAGGAGCGTAGGTAGGACATGTCTGTATGCTGTTGTTTTCAGGCTACCAAAGCAGTAGCTTTGGCATTTTTTCTGTATTAAAACCACAATCAATCAAATTTCATGCCATGAAGCAGTGTGTTTCAAATCAGACATTAGTGGTGGGGGTTTCCTAACAACTGGATGGATTTGCAAAGAAGAGGAAAGCATGGTAATAAAAAAATCAGTTTTGTACTGGAACATACAGATCTACAGACACTCCACAAAAGGGAGATCTTTGCAGCTGCTGCATGTCCTGTTACCTAGAATGTTAAAAACCTCCTGTGGTTTTTTTTAATTATTTTAAGAGCAACTTCCCCTCTGTCTCCTATCCCCCTTTTCTCCCATGTCCCTCAAATCTCAATTTAACTTATTAAAAAATAATCCCTTCCAGGCAACAAACTTTTGTTTTCTCCATTTGCAGATAGTGAGGTCAGGATTAGGATAGAGGCAAAAGGCTGGTGAGATCGGGGAATTCGGGTTCTCTGATTTGTCCTGCCCAGAAGCGTTTTCTGTGACCTTAGGAAAGACAATTAACCTCTCTGGATCTCCTCTTCCATGTTAAATGAGGATACTACTACTTAGCTACCACAAAGTGGTGGTGTGGAGCAGAATTCATTTCTGCTTTGTACAATACCTGAAGATCTTCAAGTGGAAATTGTTAGGAAAATGAAAAAATACTATTCTATGTAGAAATGAGGTTTGTGTTCTCTGTGTTATTGCGAAGGGGACTTGGCTTAATTCAGTGTGTCTGATACTAGAAAAGGGAGACTTGGGCTTCAAGTATCAGTCTGCCCTAATAGAAGCATTTATTGTGGTCACTGAAGCTCTTCAGGGACCTGGTAGAGATCAGATAAAATGTTTTCTGGCTAAGGCTTTTCTGAAGGAAGAAGAATTTTTAGTGAAAACTACTATTATTCCCAGAAGATCTGCAAGCCATTCTTTTTTCAAAGTCATTCCTCTCTGAACACACACTGTGTGCAGATGTGCCATTCCGTGAGCAGTTGTATCCTCTATACTTGTTTTCCGTCTCTCTAGTGGTTATGTTATTGCATGAAATTTGTCCTCGTTCTACTCGCCAGATGCTCTCTCCAACCTTCCTGTGAAGATGATCTGATTCGTCAGATTATCTTTCTTCCTTCCTTTCTCTTCCTGATTTCTAGGATAAGGACCTCCAAAAATAAGTAGCAGCACCTTTAATGCCATTACAGCTTTAAATCTTGCTATCTTGTTTCTTGACAATAGTTTTTTTCAAGAGATTTCAACAAGCTACAGTGGATAAAACACACTTACTCAGATTGCTCTCCTGATATGATCACCAGTGGAATGGTAAACGGGGACTGTTGTCATTAGGTTTCAGAGTTGTCACTCTGATGAATGTAGCTGTTTATAGGAAGTACTTAATTCTGCCCCTGCTTTTTCCACGATGGAAGTACTACAAATTCCGTGGTGTTGTGGGTGGTTTTTTTCAATATAAAAAGCAAATATGCACATTTTTAGCTTTCTTTTAACCTCTAGAAGACATTTTCAATTCATTTTCTGTGGAGAGGCCTCAGCTTATGATCAGAGTGTGCTTTAGCTATCACATCTCTACAGGCCTTTCTAGTAACCAGAGGCAAACTTCAGACATAAAGATGAAGAAATGTGCTATAATGCTACAGTAAAAGCAGGAGAGGGCATTTGTCTAAGGCATGTGCAATATTGCAGGTTGCTTCAGCCAGGCCAAGTTCCTGTATGATCCTAGGGTTTGGATTTTTCATCCTATGGGAAAAATGTCAGCAGTGCATATTTTTATCTCAGTGCAGTGCAGCAGTGCAGAAGATAAACCTGGAGCAGAATAGTGTGCCCAAGTGGTATAGCTGCTACTTGTGCAGACCACACAACTGCATTGATGCTTAGAGTATGATCTAGGCTCTGAAAGTTGGGGAAGGCAGGATCAGAGCTGGTGAAAGACTGGGCTGGGGCCTTGTTTTGACTTGTCAGCCATGCTGCACTGTTTTGTCCAGAGGTCCAGTCAGCCTGTGGCTGTCACCTCTACAATTAACGTGGTTGTGAGATTCACTCCAAGTCTGGGAGTATGAGATGTCTTTGGGACAAGACTCTGGTAAAGAGGAGGCTAATAGTACTACAGTAGCCTACTGCCACCTGAAGTAGAGTTAGAAAGAAGATGGGGCTTATCTTATTGGTTGAAGAGGAATTAACATGTGGCAACAGCCGCAACATATGTCAGATTGGACATTAGGAAGAGTTTCTTCTCAAAGAAAGCAGTGCAGCAAGGCACCAGAAAGTTTTGGGAACCTCTGTCTTCGGAGATTTTCAAGACTCACATAGACATGATCTGATGGTAACAACCCTGCTCTGAATGGGCTTGTGCGATTCTTTTTCCTCTGCTACCACTGATCCTATTCCTTTACCCTGTGCAAGTTCCGAGGGCTGGCAGTGAAAAGCAGGTTGTACAAGTTCTCGCAGTGAAGCCTGTCTCTTCCGGGAATGATTCTTCTGAATGCTGTTGGCAGTGTTCTGGTGTGATCTGCTAATGTGCTGGTGGTTTGATGCTGAGACATTACTCACTCCCATGGCGAATTGCAAACTGGGGAGGCTGATGGGCTTGCTGTGTGCCAGGTAGTTTTTCATTAAGATGCCTAGCAATGCAGTGTGTGATGGGCAGAACGAGATGGGCAATATTTGCAATTCCAAAAAGACTGCTATGCTTGGAAGGGTGGAAGGGGAGAAAATGAATCTTTACACAGGCAATGCTGCATTTAGTTGTCAGCCATGGGTGACTGCTCCAACAGTCCAGTTGGATTTCAGTCTAAAATGTTTACTCCTAGAGTGCAAGATGGTGACAGAGCAATCATATTCATTGTACTGCTTTTGGTAGATATTTTAATTACTATTCTAGACTGTTTCTTTCTCAAAGGGCTTTTGGCTAGGTTGTGGTCTCGTTGCCATTGAAGGTGGGCCGGCTGTGTCACGATGTCTTGACGCATTACCACTTCTCCACTACCTTTAGTAATGAAGTTTGTCACTGAAGTCCTTCTCCAGGACTTTGCCAATCCATTTTTAATTAATATTCAAATAGAAGATGGGGAAATAAAAATTAAAGTCTTGCATGACAATTGCTTTTATGGTTGTGTTGAGTCAGTACAGCAGGAAGAAGGTGTCTGGAAAATATTTTTTGGGTTATTTCTCTCCAGACTGGTTTCATTGCAAAGTCAGGTTGATGTCCAGTGGATGAGCCTTGATGTTGCTTGTGGATCCTGTGAAGCTGGCAGATTCCCTGGGCCATTACCTTGCCTAACACAGCAAGATGTCAATGTTCTTGTAGCTCAGAGCTCAGTAACAGAACTGCTCCTGTTCTAGGTGCCTGTCAGCAGTTTCCCTTCAGGCCTCAGCACTCAGACTTTTTCATGCTCAGGGATGAGGCCTAGGATTTGTGGCTAAGCTGTCACAGTGATTTAAATGCAAACAGAAACAGCTATGTGATTCTTTAATTAATTTTTTTATGGAAAACATTCATCCAATTAGGTGACAAAGTATTTTGAAAATGGGTTTGAGCAGATGATTGATGTTAGGCAGGAGAAATTTTTCCCAAAAGGGAGGTGAGATAAGACAAATATTTTTTTAAATGCAAGGCTATGGGAAGATGAAACTTTCTGAGAGTTTCCAAATTTATAGCTGGATTCATAGTAGAGATTTTAGAAAGAATACGAAAGCAGTGTCATCTAATGGGCAAAGCACAGGTTAAGGAGCAACGATCTTTAAAGTTGGTTTTACTAAAGGATACTAGAAGCCAGTCTTGCAAACAGTCAAGAATTTACTTAAGTCATACCATAGTGTCATGCTTCTTAAGCTCCCTGGATGTCTGTAGATAGAATGGAAGAGAGCAGTACGTGCTTACCTGAGTCAGTACTCTCTTACAAATCCAGATTCATTTCAGGATTGAAGGCCAAGCCAGAGCTCATGGTTGGGATCAGTTGCAGGACAATTGCAAGAAACCTGTCAGTTATGGAGTTAAGGCTTGGGTTTGGCTGGGATCTGGTCAAGTTTATCTTCCAGTGAGAATCTGTTTGAAGGTGTGGAGTCCAACCTGCCTCTAATCAGGACAGTAAATTAAACGGCATGTTCCTTGCAAAGCATTGAAAGCTGTAAATGCAGAAAGTCCCCAAAGCAGCAAAGTATTTGGTTGGATCCTAGTGTAAATTGATGTACGATTGATCTAGGCCAGTTTACTGTAGTTGAGAATTCCACCTGCAGTATCCTACAGCAGT
Source organism: Buteo buteo (assembly GCF_964188355.1). Lineage (NCBI taxonomy): Eukaryota > Metazoa > Chordata > Aves > Accipitriformes > Accipitridae > Buteo > Buteo buteo. The sequence continues at coordinate 56,651,649 of NC_134174.1, forward strand.
GAAAAGTGCAAGGTAAGAATGAAAAATGAGTACAGAGGCGAGGAAACATGGGGCAGTACAGCAAGGAGACCTGTGGGCCCTTTACATTCTTTGAATTACAGCCACAGGGCTGTGGGTGTATGAGCTTCTTTCTCTCTTGTGCACAACCCTTCCCTCTCTCTTGCTTGGCTCTGGGAGGTGAAGGTTTGACCCACACCGTAAGCCATGCTGGAGACTGATCTGGTGATGTACTTGGCAGAGCCCAAGTGGGATTTTAAGCTGAAATAACCCTTAGTTGGAAAATACTGCTTTGCTGAAGCCACCTTTGCATGCAAGATTCTTGGTTTGCTTAAACACCCTACAGGAATCCAAGGCAAACAAATTCCCAAATTCTAACTTCCCCTTAATGTCCAGTGAAAACTGCAGCATTGCTGTTAACATTTCCTCCATGCCAAAAGAAGGGCATGGCAGTATTTCTTTTCCTGCCTCTGTGGAGCATTGTGAGACTGCAGGAACTGAATAAAGTTTGCTGCATGTTTGAAGAACGTGGCTGTGCAGGTGTTAAACATATTTGATAAATAATCTGCTATGGAAATTTTAGGGTCAATTCCCAGCCATCGTGGCCAGCAGAGTCCCAGCATACAGTAAAAATCAGAGAAGATTGATGCTGACTAATTAAACCTCACTTTTTTTCCTCCCTCGCAGTCCTGAAGGAGACCTGATTGCTCTCCCACTGAAATGAGTGGCGAAGCCCTCTTGTTCAAGGAGGGTCCCTGACACTGAGGCTGTCACGATGTTTTCTCCCCATCCTATTCCAATATGTGACACAAACGCTAGCCAGGCAGATCTGCAGAGCGCTACAGGGCCTCTGAGCCCAAAATAGCATCACTTTTAATTAGCTCCAGCGTCATTTGGACACCCTGGGGTGCAGGCTGTAGGAAAGGGTGCCGGGTTGCTGGTGCGTGAAAAGCAGAGCTGGGCGCTAGAGGGAGCGTGGGCATTTGCTAAAGGAAGGAAAATCCTGCGACGGCCCGGGGGGGGGTGGGAGCTGGGGCCGGGAACTGCGCGCTGGGAAGACAGACGCTGCTGAAATATTGATATGAAAACCCGCTCGGAGTCATCGACTCTGTGAAACTCCTGCTGTCTGGGGTTCCCCCTGCGTGAGAGGGAAATAGTCTTAGCATGCACTCGGCCGTGGTAAAGCATCCCCCCCCCCTTGCAGCTGATACCATCTCCTTTTTGTGTCGTCTCTAATTGCTGCCAAGCTTTTTCCCGAAGGTGGGAGTCCCAGTGCCGGGGTCTCTCATCTGCTCCGGTCCCCTCCAGCCTGAGTCCTGTGCTGGTACAACCACCAGTATCCCCCAGCAGTGCTGCTGGGTGGGGGAAGGCGTGCTGGTAACCCTTCCAGTGCCAGGAGGCAGCAATCTGAATCGGGGCAGTTCCTGGCTGAAGCAGTGCGTACTCCCCATCTCCTCAACTGCCATGCCCCGTTTTGCTGCTGATCTTCTCCCTCTCCGACACCAGTTACGGCTGGTGCTGCTTCATTGCCCGGCTCCCTGGTGCCTGATCTGCAGAGGATGTCCTCATCCTGACAGGTCCCTGCCTCTTGGGAGTCCGCAATATTTGGACCAACTTGAGGATGTTGCACAAGTCTTAACGTTTCTGCTCCTCTCGCCTTTTTTTTCTTGTGAGTGTGGGGGTACAGAAGGGACTGGAATGCATCCCAGCCACTGCATGGTGGGACAAAATAACATTTCTTCCTGGGGAAAGTGGTTGCACTTACTGGTGTCCTTGGGGCTAAAATGGATGTTTGGGACTTGGAAAAACTAGGACTGAGCCACAGCAAATGACTGAGGTCAATGATGGGCTAGAGGTCTTGTGATCCTAAAAGCAACTGCTTTGGCACTGCTTCAGACACTACGTCAGTCTGTAACATGTGGGTGCTGCTGGTACATTTTCAGTGGACAGTGATGCTGCTGATACACTCTGGAAATGCATTGAGCCCCTTGTGGGGATTTGGTAGAGGACTCCCATGAGGGGTTAGTGGAGTGGAAGGCTTGAGCACAGAGCTCCTGCTGACTTTCAAGGCCGAGAGAAAGGCATGGGTTGAGTTCGGATGGCCATTCTTGGGGTGCCAGAGGAGAGCAGGCTGTGCATGCAGGTTGTTTTCGTGATTTTTGGACTTGCCATTGTGCCTAATGGGGGTGTGCATTGCCCCATGCCTTGGCTTCCCTATCTACAAGGAAGAGTTAACTCATGCAGGGCTGTTGCTGAGGCTTAATACGAATGGATATTTGCAAAAGTTGTTGGGTGGAAGAGAATGAATAAAACATGATTATTTAGCTCTTGCCAAAAGTGCTTTAGGACCTCATGGGTACAAGGAGGAACGGGTGGGAGCTCTAATTGGTTGTTAGCCTTTCCCTGCAGTTTGTGCCTGATTGGAACCCCCCCTCCAGCTGTGATCAACACAATCAGGTGCAGGCAAAGAGGGTTGCCTTACTTGCTTCTGTCAGAAGACTGGGGGGGGGAATTCTTTCTGCAAAAGTTAAGGGGGTGGATGACTGTGTATTTGTGGGCATTTCTCAGTTCTAGGCTTCCTGTCCTTCACCACCAAGCCCTGTCAATTTTGTGCTTACAGGGTGACAGACATTACTGTACTTATAAAGCTTTTATGCTGCCTATTTCAGCTGTGTATTTCAAAGGTCACTAAAAGGAAGGTCAGTAGCATTAGTCTTATTCATTTAGGGTTTTTTGTGGGATGTTGTTTTTTTGTTTGGGTTTTTTTTTTTTTTTGAGAAACTGAGGCATATAAGAGAGGAGGGATTTGCTCTGGATTGTGCTGCTGTTCAGAACTAAAGTTGAAAGGCAAGTTTTCTGACTGCTGTCCCTCATTGATATGGCTCCTTAATGACAAAGGACTTATTTTACTTCATCTGCCACAGCTCAGATGCTGGGTGTATTTTCTTTTGAGAAGAGATTGGATGAAAGAAAGGAAAAATAGGTGAGAAGAGGAGCAAAGGGGGGAAGGACAGGACTCTCAATAATAGAGAAGTGGAATGTGCTCAGCTAAAATCATTAACAGATTGATCAAGTCAAAGCACTGCAAAGTTCTGGCTGAAAGTGATTTAAGAGCATCTTTGTCTGCTGTTCTAATCCCTTTACCAACATGGCTTCACAGGTTGAGTTACTTCAAATCATAGCTCCTTTTGAGCTAGATGAGAATTGACGTAGCGAGACTGTGGGAGCCATGAATTTGGGCTTCCATTGGAAATAGAGATAGGAGAGGGATCACATCTGTCTGATGAGGGGGTTGGGAACTGACTCTGAATTATGTGGCTTATTTGTAATGGGTTGGAATAATTTAGGATGATAGTCATAGCAGGGCACATGTAGGTCTGTGTGCCTGTTTGTGCAATCTTGTCATGGGGTAATGTCGTAGGGTGCAAAGTTCAAGGGTCTTGTTACCTTTTGGAATCATTAAGGTAGCTTTCTCTCCCTTTGTATTACACTTCACAACCCAAGGGGAAAAGTCTCTGCCCCACACCAGGTGCAGCTGAAGGACTCCTGAGTGAGCCAGGGCAATTAAATCTTGCTCCTGCCCTCTTGGATGGGGTTTGGGCTGGGTATCCCCATGTCGGTCTTCTGCAAGGTGGAGGGCTGGAGCAGTATGTGAAGGGTAATGTCCTTGTTCTGCCACCTGCAGTGTCTTTCTACCTTTGTTGCCAATCAGCAAAATGTTGGTAGCACTTGATGCTATAGTGGGGGTGTGGATGGGGGGTGCAGAAGGGTATCTGGGGCCCTGCACTCCTGGACAGACCTACTATCTCAAAATGGCATGAACTCTGTGTTTGCAGTGGGACAGGGTTTTGCTTCTGTTTGGGTATTAAAAGCCTGGTGCAAGACACAGGACTGGTAAGCCTGCATGTAAAGGAGCATGGTGACCTTGTGCATGGGAAGCCTTGCTCACAGCGTGTGGTGGGAGAAGCAGACAGGCAGACCTGCGTATTGGGCAGGTCTCTGAAAACCACATTTGCAATCTGGCCTGAAAAAAGGCTTGCCTATGAGGTGGTGAGATTGCAAACCAATATGATAGCCATGCTACTTAAGAGAACGGTTATTTTAGAAGAGGGAGAATGTTTATCCTTTGTGTACTTTGGCAACTATTGGAGCAGCACCAGGAGAAAGCCCCGTGCAGTCACAGTGTCCATATCAGGTGTTACAGAAATATAATAGAGGTGGTTCAACTGTCATTGGCCAGACTTTTCTGGGTAGCTCAACGTTAAACAGAAGGGCTTTCAGAAAAGCGTGGGATAGGGAATACGGCAGAAAAAGATTTGGCCAGGACACCCCACTGGATTATGATATCTGCTGAATATTTCTGAGGCTCTACCCCAGTAGCTGCACTGAACACTTAATTATCTGGCCTGTGAGAACTGTCTGCTCTCTGAAGGATCAGAAAATGAGTAAAATGCCTGGTCATTTTGTTAAGCAACAGAAGTTAGTCATCACTTATCACTTAACTGCTTGCCCTTCCAGGACTCTGCTCTCTCTCAGTGTTTTCTTTCATCTCTGTTGTGATCCCTCATTCTCCTGCCCATTTGGAGGAGTAAATAGTGGCACATGGTGTACTTGGCTGAGCATTACAGGTGTGCTGGAGGGCCAGAGCCCTGCCACCTATGAGAATGGACACTGGGTGACCAATGGTTCAGGCTAGGTATTATTTTGGAACCTGCTTCTTCACTCAGCTGAACTTAGAGGAACTCTCTATCTCTGTGACCTTTTTCTCCCCTGTTGAATTAAGTTCAAATTGGTCAACAGATTCGAAAGTTACCCCTCCCATGCTAACTCACAGACAGCATGGTCTGTTGTGTCCAAAGCTGAAACTTTGTTTCTTTTTGAAGGCAACCTAAAACACAGCTACAGCATCAGCACTGGGGAGGTCTTAATTGACTTAAATAATATTGTTCACCATTGTTTTTTGCCAGCCTGCCTGGGAACTCTGTTCCTTTAATCAAAAGGCAACATCGCTGGCAGTGTAGCATTCTCAGTTTGCTTGTACTGCATCTCTTTGTTGCAGGCTCAATTCTACCCTTCCTTGCTTTTAATTAATTAAAGATTATCTTCATTACTTGTTCCTACCTCACATACTACAGGTAACAAAGCCTGCCTTTCTGAGTTGCGCTGAGGTTTTGTTCTGGTGGCTCTTAGCTTTCTGTCTGCTTTTTTTTTCTGGTTTGTGTGGTGGGTTTTTTTTTGATTTTTTTTTTTTTTCTTTCTTCCTGTAGTGCTACTGGAAATGGGCAATAAACTGGATCGGGGAGAAGGTGTCTTAGTGTAAACTCACAGAAAGGGGAAAGAGGCAGGTCTAACTCCAGCACTGAGGAATGAGATCAGATGTTAGATGGTAAAATAAAATATTGGATCATTTGAAAATGCTATGTCTTCTGTAAAACGGGAGATTCTCATCTTCTTCTCCAAAGGCAAAGGTTAATGGTCATGAAAGTCATTGACTAGTGAAGGCTGTTCTCAGATTGGGGCCTGAATGAGCTGCAGAGATTTCTTCATGTGCTCATCCTAGTGGAGACAAAGCTGAGAGGCAAGAGCTGATCCATGGGAAGTGTGAGGACACAGGAGTGAGTTGATATGTATGTAAAAGCATGTAGTGCTGTTGTTTCTGTTTCACAGTTCATGGGGAAACACTTTGTCTAACACTGTGCACTCTTACCTATGAGAGTTGTTTGTAACATTTATTGCCCCTGGTAGCCAACAGGTTTATCAGTACAAAACTTGCTGTACCTGTGTTTATCAAACTGACCTGCATGTGGGCACCTCAGAGGAGGATGGGAAGGGACAGAGTGGAGCTTCCTGGGCTTTTTACATCTTTTAAAATCACATTTCAATCACTGTGTGCTTATAAAAAATGTGTTTTAGAAAGGTAGAAGATACTATGCCTGTGTTTACATGTGTGTAAGGGTATGTGACCTGATAACCATAGAACTAGGTATATAACTATTTAACTAGATAAAATGTAGGTCCATGTAACCAGAGATGATTTGGGGCCATAGCTGATTCTGCCTGCTTTTCCTCTGTTCCTTCTCTCCTGCTATAGCTCATGTGCTCTGATCCCTTTATATGGGATTGCAGGTCCCTTTCTTCTTCCTTTGCTATGGCCTTTGGACAGTGGCAGTGACTCATACAGCCTCTGGTATGAGTCAGGAGTGAAGGTTTTTTTCTGTGCCTGGCATGGCTGGGTCTTGGCAGCCCTCAGTTACGCACCAAGTTCCTTAGGTTGAATGTGGCTGTTCATGTGCTTTCAGTTCTGCTCTGCTCTCATCTGCAGCTCTAACTGATCAGCAGATGGGAGGGAATGGTAGCAAGGTGGAAAAGAGCTGGTAATTAGTTGGGGTCTGTCCTTGCAACCTTTTCTGTCCTGAGCTAAAAGCATTTTTTCAGAAAATGCCTGTGGAGTTGTAGGGTTTTGAGAGATAAGTAGAAAACTGTGCTTAATGGTAAACATTTGGGAAAAAGAAAGGCTGCTTCCCAGTCCCTGTATCTGCCCCCCCCCCCCCGGTGTATGTATAGCACCTTGCACAAATCTTGTGTCTTTAAAGTATGCTGTACATAATACAGGTGGAATAACCTTGCTATTTGTTTTTGCTGGCATATATGGAATTTGAACTCCTTGAAGAGGAGGCAGTGTGCGCATTCCCTACCAGCCTGTTCCTACAGACCACAGATGATCAGTTGTGATGGGGAAGATGTGGCCTTTTCTGTTGTTTTTGTCTTTTTGACACTGGCCTGTGCTAGCCTGTGGGATGACATGCTGGTCAGTTTTTTCTCACTTTTTCCTTCCTGAATGTGGGGCCAAAAGATGTTTTGCTCCTGCGCGATAGTCCCCTGTGGTGAATTTGTGCTGACAGACAGTGCTGGCTACAGGAATGCTGGTAGCTATTTCAGGTTCATTCTTTATTTAGATGCTCTCCCTCCAGAGGCAGGCTTGTGCTTGACTTGTACTGATGCATTTTCCTTGTGCATCCTTCTGCTATGGCAGCTCCTGCCCAGGGCAGGGACAGAGAATGAACCTAATGGAATGAATGAGCACCAGAAGAAAAAAAAAAAGAAGTCCCCTGAGCAAGACACACACAACTACTGGGAACTTAAGCAGTATTTTGATGCTATGCTGCTTTGTGGCTAAGTCTAGCCCCCACTGGGAGAGAAAGGAGGAAAGTGATTATTTGGAATCAGTGTGCAAGTGTCTGGGACATGGTCAATTCAGGTTAGATGTGCCATGGCTGAATGATATTTGGAGTTGTCTCAGACATGAGCTGGGCAGAGAAATGCTATCAGGAGGCTTTTCTCCTACTTATTTAGGTTGATAGAGTTGAATGGGTCATTCTCACCTGCCAGGGTGCATAGATTGCTGTCATGCGAGCTAAAGCTTTAGACCACTGGTTAAATGGTCTGTCCTGCCATTAACTGAAGGGAGAGGAAGGATGCGAGTAAATGCATATTGCCCTTTCAAGGGATACTGTTCAACTGATGTTCATGGTCCAAAATCCACTCTGGTTTATGGTGATTTTATGCTGGTGTTTCTCCAATAGATCTTGATTTATACTAGTCTGAATAGGACCCTAATGTGAATATTTCTGTGTGCAGCCTTAGTTTTGCCAGTGTCGGTCTTTATGTATCTCCTTGGCTTTCTGCTCTTGATTGTGGTGGGTTTTTTTTCCATTCTTCCTGGGTTTTCTTTTCCGTCATCCTGAGCTTGGCACAGTGGAAATGAGTTGCCTGACTGTGGGGAACATGACTAAGACTGCAACTTGAGGAAGGAAGATTTGAGGTACTGCCACAGTGTGGGCAAGTATCTCTCTCCCTGTCTTGAATTGGTGGGAAACTTGGATGTTCAAGTGCAAATTTACTGGAGTGCACTAGCATGTGCCTGTGTTGCCAGCATTATCAATGCAAACGTTGATGTTCATTGTGATTCGGACACTTTAGGGTGAGAGCTGCTGAGCTGGACTTGCCAAGTTTCTGTTCTTTTGGAATATTTCTAATGAAAACCTCAGTGTGAAAATATATAATAAATGCTAGTGTGCTGGTTCTGGGAAAAGACAGGTGTCCATTCCTAGTGCACATGGTATCTCCCAAAGTCTTTCAGGCAACTGCATGCTCTCAGTTCACTGCTTTGCTAAATATCTTCACTGCTTATGAGGGGCTGTTGTTTTGAGAGGTTGCAACCACCTTCATGAATGGAAGTTGGAGGGAAGGAACAGTTTGTAATAAACTAGCAAAACAGACTTTTAAAAATTGTGCTATGCTGTAGCCTTGAGCTGGGATTGCAGACTCTTCTGTGCTTGCTGGAGAAACAGCTGCTGAGGAACATTTTTTTTGTTGTTGTTTGGCTGGGTAGATAAATAGTACACAGACTTGGCCAGACAGCCCAAGTGCTGTGAGGGATCACTTTGCCAGACTGGAAATGCTGTTCTGGATCCTCACACTTCTGCTTGGAGTAACTTGTCACTGGAACCCTTTGGTCTCTCTTTTGCTCTCTCTTTAATGAAACTGCTGTGCTTGGTTTAATTCCTTGGTATTGTAAAAAAACCCCTTGCCTTGATGAGGACCCTAGCTTGATGAAGCAATGGCTTCTGTCAGAGCAGCATGTTTTATTTCAAGGGCTTATTTTTCATCTTCCTGGTGCTGGAGTAGGGCAACAATAATACCTTCAAAGTCGGTGGTGATACACTCACTGATGGAGTGTCAGTAAGATGAGAATTAGACCCACGTGCCTTCCCCTTCTCTGGCTGCTGGCAGGATGGACAGGATGGAATTTGAAAGCCTCTTCCATCTGCATGGCTGTGCTTCAACCTGTGTTTCATAACTGACAGCAACCAGAAAAGCATGAATGCTATGACAAATTACCAAGTGTCACGAGCCGTTGAGCTGTGTGGTGAAGCAGAGGGTTGTCTCTTGAAGGGGTTAAGCAATGCAGCAATACAGTCCTTTAGAATTAGTTTTTAATGATGATGAGGGTTTCAATTGCAAAGTTCCACCAAGCAGTGTCCAAACAGCATGTCAAACAAAAATGAGGCTTCTTTACTGCCTTCGTGGAGACCATCCTGGCTTGTGGTGTGGCATGTTCTTTTACTGCTTTGTTCATTGCCTGAGCTCTGAATCACTTTTCCAAGTTCCCGAGGTGGCAGTGACCATCTCTAGCTGTGCTGTGCTGGTCCTTCACTGGTCCTGGGTTTAGGTTCGCCACTAGCTCAAGTCCTGCTGGCTCATCTGAGGAGTGCAGCCAGTGCTTTATAGGGTCTTGGTGAAAGCCTAGAGAAATCATCTGGGCTTTGATCAGGAGTTAAGACTCCTTAGGTCTTGAGGCTGAATGACTTAAAGCACAAATAATGCAGTAAAGGTGGTATATTTATTAGACCAAGTTCCCATTAACTCTTCTCTTTGACAGATTAATATCTCTAGCTGTTCCTGTCTGTTGTCATACAAGGTTTGACTCAAAGCCAGCGAATTCTTTGCATTTCTATTGAGTTTAATAGGTTTTGGACATGTGCCCAGGAACATAAGATCAGATGTTCTGGATGAGACCAAAAGTCCATCTATTCCCAATGTCACATATCTGACATTGCTCAGTAGCACAGCTGTATCTGTCATTGAATTGTATCTGACATATGTAGCATCTATCTGGAATCAAGCATACATAGTACATAGAGCTCTGCAAATAACTTGCTACTCAGCTTGGTGTTTTTGAGTGTGTGTGCAGTGGTTGACAGAAGGGAAATAATTCGGGCTTAATCCCTAACCTCCATCTCCACCCTGACAGGTCTCCTCAGACTCTGACTCAAACCAAGTATAGACTCTCATTCTGAATTAAAAAACCCACATTACAACCAACCAACCAAATAAAAAAACCTCACATCTTCCTAATTTTTAAGGAATTGTTTAAAGGATTTTTTTATATAGAATACCTGAGATTTTTATTTTAAAAGGTTAAACCAAAACATTTATGATTATATAATTATGAAAGCAAATTCAGCACAATGCAGGAGGTATAAAATATGCTGGCCTTATTAAGTTGCTATTTTAATGTAAAAAATCATCCTTGAAGATACTACCCCCTCTGATTTTCTGTGCTATGCTGCGTCTTGGTATAAAGTTTGTGAAAAGAAGGTCACAGTGTTTATTTGCTGTTGTTGGAGGAAAGCAGTGAGCTCCATGGATAAAACCAGAGATTATAGTGTCTGATGCAGGCCCTGCTAGTAAGATTGTGTTGCTTTGTTTTAATTACAGGAATTACCTTGCTGACGTCAGTTTGTCAGTCAGCAGGGAGGATACTTACATGCTGTTCTGTAGGTGGGCAGACAGTAACAGTTACTTTAGAGAGTGTTTTTTTTGTGGAAGAAGTATTTAAACGGAAAAATTCAAACTTAGAAGTATGTGTGTGGGGTTTTTTGTGTTTTTTTTGGTTTGTTTTTTTTGTTGGTTTTTTTTTTAATATGGGTTTGGTAACATTTTTTGCTAATAATAGCAGTTGATAAAAACTAAAATCAAACTCCCTCTTCTTTGCCCTGGTTAGAAACTCATCAGTTTATGGCTGGGTAGGTTGGGAGGTTGGTGTGTTTGAGAGTGGTGGGGAGTTGCACTTCAGATCTAGATCACTTGATCCCATTTCTGAGATCCAAGAAAATATTTTCACAAATGCTTTTGTTTGGCTTAAAGGGCTGTTTTGGGTTTTTTTACCCTAAAGTTAAGTTGCAACTGAAATGGAGTCATGAGTGCCTTTGGAGGTAATGGGGTAGAGCTCATATGTGCGTTACTTGTGCACAATTGAGAAATATGTATGAGCTCATCCTTTAGCCTTTACATTAGCCACTGACAAGCTGTTTCCCTCTATGCCTCAGTTTCCCCACCTGCGAGAGGAAACTGATCTCCTTCGCAAAGCTCTTTGACACTGACTGATGAA